>NC_040903.2:129429794-129772213 GCF_004126475.2 Phyllostomus discolor | reverse complement strand
GATACACACAGACTTTCAAGGGCCTCCCTGCCCCTGCAATATCTTGTTCAGAATGCCTGGCAACTTTTTAGCTTTTAGCCTCCCATATTAAGTTCTTTATTTGATTGCAATGGTGAGGGCCCTGCCTTTATTTCCCCCCTGGCCACTCACTCTACCATAATATGAAGACCTGTCATGTTGGCTTTAAAGGTGGGAGTGAGGTGAAGTGTGGGAGGTGGGGAGGCAACCAACTAAGAAGAGCAGGTATCTTAGAGAAGCTCAAAAAAACAAGCAAGTGGTATTCCCCCTGAAATCTCCAGAAGGAACATAGCACTGCCAAGACCCTGAGTACTTCCGGCCACTAAAGTGTAAGATAATATTAATAGATTTGTGTTGTTTGAAGACACTTAAGGTTATGGTTCTTTGTTATAAAAGCAATAGAAAAGAAATATACTGATCCATTACATTGATGACATTATGTCAATTGGATCTGATGAACAAAAATAAGTACTTTATATGCTTAATGAAACATATGTGAATCACAGGTTGGGAGATACATACCATAAAAATTTACAACCCACCATCTCATAAAGTTTCAGGAGATTTTAAGTCCTAATAAATACCAGCTGCCTTTGCATTAATTGTAGTAGTTATTATTTTACCTGGTAGGTATAAAACAAAATATACTCATTATTTGACCTTTTTTAAAAAATGATATGTTTTCTATAGTCACTTTAATAAAAATAAATTTACTTTATTTCCTGCTTATATAGAAGTTGGTCTTTCATTGTCAGCATATTTTAATTTCATATTAAAATCACTATATTTAAACACAGTCAAGATTGTTTAAAAATTTTGAGTTTAGCCCTGACTGGTGTGGTTTAGTGAATTGAGCACTGGCCTGCAAACCAAAGGGTCACCAGTTCAATTCCCAGTCAGAGCACATGCCTGGGTTGCAGGCCAGGTCCCCAGTAAGGGGCGCACGAGAGGCAAGCATACATTGGTGTCCCTCTCCTTCTCTTTCTCCTTCCCTTCCCCTCTCTAAAAATAAATACATAAAATATTTTTAAAAATAAAATAATATAATAAACGTAAAAATTTGAGGGGACTTCCAGCCAAGATGAAGGTGTAGGTAGACACACTGTGCCTCCTTGCACAACCAAAAGAAGGAAAACAACAAGTTTAAAAACAAAAAGCAACCAGAACTGACAGAAAATTGAACTATATGGAAGTCTGACAACCAAAGAGTTAAAGAAGAAACATTCATCCAGACTGGTAGGAGGGATGGAGACAATCAGCCAGGCAGACAGTACTGGTGGTCAGGCAGCAGCTGGAGGACTGGGCTGTGGCTGGGCTGTGGCTGGTAGGCAATGTGCCAGCTGGCAGACTGCGTGGCCCCACATTTGTGTGCAGATAAACTGGAAGGAACAACTGGGGAGCAAGACAGACCATGCGACCCAGAGTTCCAGGGCAGGGAAATAAAGCCTCAAAGCCTCTGACTGAAAACACCTGTGAGGATTGAGGTGGCAGTGGGAGAAACTCCCAGCCTCACAGAAGAGTTCACTGGAGAGACAAAGAGGGTCCTAGAACATAAACAAGCTCACCCAACTGAAGATAAGCACCAAAAGGACCCAATTTGATTGTGGGTAGTGGAGGAAATGACTGAAAGCCAGCAGAGAACAGAGCTAGCAGCACTGCTCCCTCCCAGACCCCTTCCCCACATACAGCATCACAATGCAACAATGTGGGTTGCCCCGTCTTGGTGAACACCTAAGACTCTTCACCTTACTACAAAACAAGTGAGTAGAGAGAAAAAAAATGGCCCAAATAAAAGGACAATCAAAGCTCCAGAAGAAATACAACTAAGCAACAAAGAGATAGCCAACCTATCAGATGCACAGTTCAAAACACTGGGAATCAGGATGCTCACAGAATTGGTTGACTATGGTCACAAATTAGATGAAAAAATAAAGGCTATACTAAGTGACATAAAGGGAAATGTACACGGAACCAACAGTGACAGGAAGGAAACCAGGACTCAAATCAACAGTTTAGAGCAGAAGGAAGAAAAACATTCAACTAAAACAGAATAAAGAAACAAGAATTCAAAAAAATGAGGAAAGGCTTAGGAACCTCCAGGACATCTTTAAACATTCCAACATCTGAATCATAGGGGTACCAGAAGGAGGAGAGGAAGAGTAAGAAATTGAAAACTTATTTGAACAAACAATGAAGGAAAACTTTCCCAATCTGGCAAAGGAAATAGACTTCCAGGAAGTCCAGGAAGCACAGAGAGTCCCAAAGAAGTTGGACCCAAGGAGGAACACACCTAGGCACACCATAATTACATTACCCAAGTTAAAAATGAAGGAGAGAATCCTAGAAGCAGCAAGGGATAAGGAGACAGTCATCTACAAAAGAGTTCCCATCAGAATGTCAGCTAATTTCTCAAAAGAGACCTTACAGGCAAGAAGGGGCTGGAAAGAAGTATTCCAAGTCATGAAAGGCAAGGACCCATACCCAAGATTTCTGTATCCAGCAAAGCTTTCATTTAGAATGGAAGGGCAGATAAAGTGCTTCTCAGAGAAGGCCAAGTTAAAGGAGTTCATCATTACCAAGCCCTTATTATATGAAATGTTAGAGGGACTTATCTAAGGAAAGAGAAGATAAAAAACATGAACAGTAAAATGACAATAAAGTCACAATTACTAACAACCAAACCTAAAACAAAAACAAAAACAAACTAAGTAAACAAGTAGAACAGGAACAGAATCACAGAAATGGAGATCACATGGAGGGTTATCAGCGAGGGACTGGGTGGGAGAGAGGGGGAAAATGTGCAGAAAATAGGTGGCATAAATGGTAGATAGAAGATAGACAGTGGGAGGTTAAGAATAGTATAGGAAATGTAGAAGCTGAAGAGCATATATATGTCTCATGAACATGAACTAAAGGGGAGGAATGTGGGTGGCAGCGTGTATGCAGCACAGAGGGGAATAAAGGGGGGAAAATGGGACACCTGGAATAACATAATCAATAAAATATATTTTTTAAAAATTTGAGTTTAGAAACTGTCACCAAAACTAATAATTAATTGTATTTTTCAAGCTAAAGTGTATTTAAAACATAAGGTAAATTAATATTATAATACTAATTTACGGATGTAATATTATGGATATACTTTCAAACTAATAAATAAATTCAGTTAAGAAATTAAATAATGTGTTGCATTTAAAAAATAAATCTCTTAAAACATAGCTCCATTTGCTAAGGTATTGTGAAACTGTTTTTGTAAAAAAAAATATCATGACAATATAAAATCCAAATTATGATTATTTGCTAAACATACAATTTGTGCTATGCACTCTGAGATGCATTATATTTAATGCCAAGTAGAGGGGTCATGGTTTCCACTCTCTAAAATCTTGCAATATGGAGCTTAAATAAGATATCAGAATGTTAAAAATTACATGACATTAAATAATCACAGTACCATGTACCATGGTACCATGTGCTGACATTACTTTCCCAAAGAACTGAGTAATAACCAAAACAAAATGGAGAAGAGTAAACTTTAAGGAATGGGGATCTGAGCTGAGAGTTCAAGGAAGAAAAGGTGAAGAAAAGGAGCAGAGAGTATTCTAGATAGGCGGAATGATGAACAAAAAACTCAGACTCTTAAAAGAGAAAAGGACAATTTTCATACTACATTTCACAGACAGGAGTTTGAGGCCCAGGCAGGTTAACATTGGTATGATGTGCCTCTATTTGTTTGAAATGCCAAGATGTGTGGCTAAAAGGCTCCAAAGATTCAAGGGTCCTCAAATCTACCATGAAACATTCAGAGATGTCCAGCGCAGCAATTTTTACATTCAGGTAATAACACATGAATTGATTGCAACACCCTTAGGAAGACTGAATTCTTCTATATTGGCAGAAATGAGTTTCTTTTGCTATGGTCACGTGTTTTTCAAGTTCCCTAAATTTAACCGAAATCCACTGTGTTTTACATTTTGAAAGGAGAGAGAGCACAATGTGGTGGGAAAAGATGAAATCATGAGACTGGGATTACTTATCCACCTGGACCACATGATTTCTAAGCTCCATCAGTCCTTAAATCCTATGGCAGTGTAAAAGCTTCTCTAGGCCAGGATAAAAATAGTTAAAGCAGAATACTATTCTTTCAGCTTTAACCCCAGTGCTACTATATGTAGGTTAATTCCTCTCTCAAAACTAATTAAAATCACTGGCCCTTTTAGGACAACTTGAACTGCATATCTGACATTTTTTTGTAGTTGTAGAAATGAGAAGGAACACAAGAGAACATAGTTCAGAGTCTACATGGCCCCATCCATATGCAAATCACCAAACAGAACACCATATGCAAAACACAACACTAATACTGTCAAAGTTATTAAAGCATATAATTTCCCTTTCCTGACATCATTTTTATGAACCTTGTCAAAACAGTCTCTTATAAGTTATTTAACATCTAAGGCTTTTCCAAGGAAATAGCTTCTCATATTAATACAAATCCCTTCCAGTTCTAAGCAGAGAAGAGCTCCAGAGGAGAATCTCTGGTTGTACAAGTGATCCCTCCTCGCTTCTGAGACCTCACCACCGCAGAACATTCTCACTGTGCTTTCCACCGCCATTACCTTTCCAGGACCCCCAAGAATACACCATTCATCTTTAAATTCTGGCCCAAATTTCAGTTCAAACAAAATCTCTTTTTATCTTCCTTAAGACATGCTAAGCTGCTATTTTGAAATGGGCTTTCAGTAAAAATTTAAAGAAACAATAAAAAGTAAATAGTCAAAAAGCATAGCACTCTCTACAAAAGGTACATTTCTTCTTCTGAACTAAATTATTTATTTATCACCTGTGCCTACCCTATTCTATACCTGTTTAAAGCACAAAAATCACACAGCTTTAAGACTCACCTCTTCTTTCTATTCCCTTATCATCTTTCCTCCCAAGTTGCAGTGTGGGGTTGGAGTTATCCACCCGACCTGAGGTGATGAATGTCCAGGGGGTTGGTGTGCAGTGCAACTTTCAAACTCTACTCAGAGCACTTCTTCAATGGTGTAGACACAGAAGCTTAAGTCCCTATCTACCCTTGATTCCCTGATGGTTGTAGCTACTTTGTCATAACTTCATTATTAATCTTCTTGACTTTGCACCAAAAACAAAGCAAAATTAAAATCCTTAGGCAAGAACTCTCCCACTATACAAAGCAACTCTTAAAAGTTTCATGAATTTCCAAAATTCAGGGAGATGCCACTCCTTCTCCAGTGCATCAGAGACAAGCAGTGTGCCTCCCTGCCCCTCCTTGAGGCCCCAAGTGCTTTCTCAGTCATCATTGTAACACTGCACAGATGGAGCCAAAGATGTAAGTTTCTCTTAAATTCACATCTAAAACATTCATCATAGTTACAAATATTTCCTTTTATCTGAAGCTGGAAATGACATGCACATTAACCTCCTATTTTGTCTAGGACTTGCCAAAGATCAAAAAAAGTTTGGACTGTAAATGGCTCTCAGCATTGATACATGCTGAAACCATCAGGAAAGAAGCAAAGCTCACTTGCTTCTAAGAAAAGAGTTCCCGTTTTTCATGCTAGGTGCCTTACTCCTGAGAATTAAATTGGAAAAAAACATTTCAGAAGTCATGTTCAAAGACAGGGACAAAATGTGAAAGGAAAAAAATCACTCTTAGAAACAAGTAAACAAGTCTATACTTTGGATCTTTAAAAACAAGATGAAAGTACTTTACAAAGGAACACAAGCTAAAGAACTCAGGAAAGTTGAAGTCAGTCATGAACCAGATTTGCTAACACTTTTCTCATAAGAGGATATTAGTGCTGCTTTTTTAAAGGTTGCCTTGCCATCACATAAAAGGCCAAATTTGGGTGTTTTGCTTCATAATGTACCTACAGGAACTGCATTGCAGGCAAGTTCCCATTAACTACATAAAAAAGGACAAACTCCTTGGTATAGTTTACAAAGCTATTCGTAATCTGGCCCCAGCTTGGCTTTCTTGCTGTATCTTCCCCATAATTCCATATTCATCTTTTGCTATAGCAGGACTGAATATTATTAATTTCTCATATTTGCCACATTTTCTCAGGTCTTTCTGTACATATATACCTTGTTATTTTTGGAATTTTCCCCTATCTCATGACACTGTCTAGCTAACTTTTGTTTCCCTTCCAAGGCTCAGGGTAAGTGTCATCTCCTGAAAGTTTTCTTTGATTCCCATAGGAGTTCCCTCTGACGAAGCAGGCTCCTCTCTGTTTTCTTGTCCTCTCTACTCTCTATGTTAATGCCACACTGGGTGAATCTAGGTCACAAAATCTAGTAGCACAATGATTTTAATCCATTATCCCTCATAGACTGAATTTACACAGAGATTTTTAAGAACTACACCCCTATTAGTTATTTGGAAAATATAAATACTCAAGAATGGCTTCATAAAGAAGATATAAATACCAAAGCATTAAATGACTGATTTTTTACATTTTAAATTATACTAAAGTTTATATTCTTCCATGCCTTTGAAAGCAATTCATTTTATTTATTGTAATTATTGATTTATAAGTACATAAAGACTTCACACTCTTGGAAACAAGAGTTCCCAGTTTAAATTTTTTAACTTCTTTTTATTGTTGTTCGAGTAAAGTTGTCTCCATTTTCTCCCCACCCCAGCCACCTTCACTTCCCAGTTTAAATTTTTATAGCTTCCAGAAAATATAAGCTAACATTTAAATAAATCCAAATTTATAAAAGCAATCATAATTTTATGTATATTAAACATGCTTGTACATTGTACTATCTTTTTTCTAGCCATAACCCTAACATTAACTTTAACCCTAACCCTAACATTATATTTTTATTTAACCTTTATTGCAATTTTTTTTCATTATCATTTAGTCCCTTTATACCCCTGTCCCCTCAACAATCACCACACTGTTGTCCAATAAGGTGTCTCTGTTACAATAAGTTCAATGAGATAAATAACATCACAAAAAGCTGCTGGAATGACTGCAGCCTTAAAATAGACATTCTTCCTGTTTGAAGTGTTTCTTTTTTTTTTTTTTTTTTTTTTGAAGTGTTTCTTGAGCAGGGGTTGGAAGATAGAGATGACATGCCTTTTTAAGGAAGAGAGAAGGTAATAAATGCTACAGGACCGTGTGTCTAATTGGTGTTTTCTAGGTAAACACTGGTGAATTATATATGGCAGTGAATTTTGCTTTGCTATAGTAAAGAAATATGAATAGATTTCTTTTGCTAAAATAGAAATTATAAACCAGTAAGTAGTAAAAGAGAAATACAAATTTTGAATTGGAGTAAGTGGTTGGGGGAAATAATATGTGGGCTCAGGGTGGGAGATGGGAGTGAGACAGGGATCCTAGATTAAAATTAAAGACATTTTTAAAATCTCAGTAGAGAACTATTTCATTGAAATAAGCAATTGGTAGTCACATGGCTTTGAACAAGGAAATAGAAAAAGGCAGTTGTTCTAACAATGAGAACTTGGAAGAAAAGACAGATTGGCAAGATATTTTTTAGAGATAAAACCCTAATGGAGGAGAAAGGAAAGACAAAAGAGAAGAGGAGAGAAATAGTGTAATAAGAAAAGAGTCAAAGGTAATATCACAGTTACACTTCAAGAAGCTCGAGTCTAATGGTCAGCAACAGTAAAAATAGGCTAAAGGGTAGGAAAGCAGCTCTTACAATGTGTAGGTTCCATATTGAAAAATGTCATTCTTCTCAGTACATTATATAAATTTATTTCTGATCAAATAAATCCCAAAAGACAATTTGGAGAGTGGGTTACAAAGAAAGAAGAGATGTGAAAAAGTAATTCTACTGATTAACTGAAATATAAATTCACAGAAATAGCCAACAAAACATTTAAGAATAGTAATAGGGAAGTTTTTCTTCTAGTTACTAGAGGTTTTTAAAACACTAAATATAAGAAATAAAAGCAATGTGATATCTGTCCAGAGAACTGGTAGATATGATTACACAAAGGAATAGAAACTCCAGAAATAACACACAGTATATGTAAAAAGGTACCTATTGTTGGGAACCACCCTGACTGGTATCAGAAGCTGAAACCCCCGCCTAGGCTAAGGCTAAGGGAACGCCCTTGGAATAATAAGCCAGCAAGGAGACAAGGGCTTGTCTCCCTGGCAGGAATGCTGCTTCTGCTGCTTTATTCATAACTGAACCCCAAAAAGCTTGGTCAGTTAGCCAAAGACGGGTAAGATTCCCCACGGGGGGAATGACCTAAGCCAGGCATGATCACTTTGGGAGGCCCCCCAAAAGAAGGACTTTGGGGGCTGCAGCAAAGGAGGGTAACAGACCCTCGCTCCTCGGCTGTGACTTAGCCAGAGTTCTCATCGTCTGGGAGAAAATCTCCTTATTGCCTCAGTTCCCATGCTAAGCCTGAAACAATGACAGGGTGGTGCAGCTCTGTGCTGAAAGGGCAGATTCCCTGGGTGATCAGGCCTAAGAAAGAACATGTAAATTACTGTGAAACCTTCTTTGTTTAAGAATGCTCTCAGTTGAATGAGAGGGGTCCAAGGAGGAAGTTTGTTCCTCAAAGTCTTACAGCTCTTTGACCCCGACCCAATAGACCGGCAGAGTTCCTTGTTTTCTATAGTTCCTTACTTCCCCCTGATAAGTACTGTACTTTACCTGAATTATTATGCAAAATGAGCCCAATAAAAGCAAGTGTGGACTGTAAATCAGGGCCCTCCCCACTGGGGGGGTGGCCATTCTGTCCCTACTTCCCCACAGGACCTGGTTGTCTCTGTGTATGTTTGTTTCTCGCGTGTTTTTCGGCGAGCCATCCACAGCGTTCCGTGGTCACTGCTGGCCGGTGACCCACGCTCAACAACCTATAATTAAGAAACATTTCAAATACATGGATAGAGATAAATTATTCAGTAAGTGGTATTCTTTCAAAATAAAAAGTGAAATTCCTTCTTCATATAAGATACTGAAATAAATTCAAGTTGGATTAAAAAGCTAAGTATAATGCATATACACACAAAGAAAATATATATTAAATTTTTTGTCTAAAAAAAGAGAGATAGAACTGACAAACTTCTACCTAGACTGACCAAAAGCGAGAAGACTCAAATTACTAGAATCAGAAATAAAAAAGACATTACCCCCAACCTTAAATAAATTAGTAGAATTTTAAAGGAATACTGTGGACAGTTGCATGCCCCCAAATTAGATAACTTAGATAGAACTGACAAATTCCTAGAACGACATAAACTACTGAAGCTGATTTAAGAAAGACAGACAATCTGAATAGACCTATAACAATAAAGATATTTAATTAAAAATCAAAAATTACCCACAAAGAAAAACTCAGGTCCAGATGGCTTTACTGTTAACTTCCACTAAACACTTAAAAAAAATGAATAACAATTCTTTACAAAATTTTTCAAAAATTGGAAGATAAGGAAACTTCCCTACTTATTCCATGAGACTATATTACTATGGTAACAAAACCAAAGACCGCATGAAGAAAAAAACTATAGAGCAAGACCTCTTAAAAATATGGATGTAGCCCTGGCTGGTATAGCTCAGTGGACTGAGTGCAGGCCTGTGAACCAGAGGGTCATAGTTTGATTCCCAGTCTAGGGCACATGCCTGGGTTGCAGGCTGGGTCCCCAGCAGGGGGAGCGGGAGAGGCAACCACATATTGATGTCTCTCTCCCTCTCTCCTTCCCCTCTAAAAGTAAATAAATTTAAAAAATATGAATGTAAATACCCTCAACAAAGTACTACCAAACTGAAACCAGCAACAATTAAAAGAATTATATACCATGACGAAGTAGAATTTATTCCAGGTACAGAATGTTGTTAAACATCTGAAAACCAATAATGAATTTACAGAGCAAAAACAAAAACCACAGGGGCATCTCAATAGAAACAAAAAGAATTTGATTAGATTCAACATGCTTTCATGACAGAAACACTCAGAAAACTAGGAAAAGAATATCCTCAATCTGATCAAGGGCATCCTCAAAACACCCACAGCCAACATGACACTTCATGGTAGAACACTGTATGCTTTTGCTCTAAGGTCAGGAACAAGCTGAGGTGTCTGCTCTCACCACTTCTATTCAACATCAAATTAGAAGTTCTAGAAAAGCCAATTAGGCAAGAAAAGATATAATAAAAATTGTCCAGACTGTAAGGGAAGAAGTACAAATCTGTATTGTCAAAAAACATGATCTTGTAAATAGAAATTCCTAAGGAGTTCACAAAAAAAAGAACTAGTAAAACTAATTAATGAGTTCAGCAGGTTTCCAAGATACAAGATCAACATACAAAAATTATATTTCTATATACTGGCAACATACAATCTAAAAATGAAATTTAAAAAACTAGACAATAAAATACTTAGGAATAAGTTTAGCAAAAGAAGTACAATGCACACTCTGAAAACTGCAAATATTATTAAACTAAAGTAGATTTAAGTTAATTGATGGCATCCCATGTTCATACATTAGAATAATTAATATTGTTAGGATGGCAATATTCCTCAAAATGACCTACAGATTCAATGTAACCCCTGTTAGAATTTCAGATGATATTTTTTGTATGAATTGACACATTGATTCTAATGTTTCTATGGGATTACGAGAGATCCAGAGTAGCCAAAACAAGCCTGGGGAAAAAAGGACAAAATAGGAAGACTCACACTTCTCAATTTGAAAACTTAATACAAGGTTACAATAATCAAAAACAGTGTGGTACTGGCATAAGGACAGATATATAGACCAATGAAATTGAATTTAGAGCCCAGAAATAAACAGACAGTCAACTGAGTTTCATAAGGGCACCAAGTTCATTCAGTGGTAGATAGATACCATTGAATGATAGTTTGGCTCTGGGACAACTGGATAGCCACATGCAGAAGAATAGTTTGATTACACTGAAAAATTAACTCAATATGGATGAAAGACCTAAATGTAAGAGCTGAAATTATAAAACTATTACATGAAAATGTAGGCATAAATGTTGATCACCTTGGATTTAGCAATGGCCTCTTAGATAAGACACCAAAAGCACAAGTAATAAAAGGACAAATAGATAAATTGAATTTCACATAAATTTTTTAAAATTACACCTTAAAGGACACTATCAACAAAGTGAAAAAGCAACCCCCAGAATGGGAGAAATTTTTGCTAGTCATATATCTGACAAGGGTTTAGTATCCAGAATATATTAAGGACTCTTATCATTCAATAACAACAACAAAACCTGATTTAAAAAATGTGTAAAGCCCTTGAATAGACATTTTTCAAAAGAGACATACAAATGACCAACAAGCACAAGATAAGATGCTCAAATCATTAGTAATTATGGAAATACTAATCAAAACCACAATGAAGTTGTTATAATTTTTTAAAACAGAAAATAATAATGTAGTTACAAGAATGTGGAGAAATTAGACTACTTGTGCACTGCTGATGTGAATATAATATGATGCAGCCACTGTGGAAACCAGTCTCACAATTCCTCAAAAACTTAAACATAGAATTAACATAGAATCAAGTAATTCCATTCGTAGATATATATGAAAAATAACTAAAAACTGTACTCAAGAAAATACATGTGCATGTATTCACAACAGCCAACAGGTGAAAACAACCAAAATGTCCATCAACAAGTGACTAGATAAACAAAATCTGATGTATGCATATAATGGAATATTATTTTGCTATAAATAGGAATAAGTACTGATACATGCAATCCCATGAATGAGCCTTAAAATGATTATGTTAACTGAAAGAAAGCAATTACTAAAGATTAAATATTATATGATTCCACTTATATGGAAAGTTTAAAATAGGTAAATCTATAAAGACAAAAAGTGGATTAGTAGCTGCTGAGGGCTGGAGTGAGAGGGAGCATGGGGGCCATGGAGGGTGATGGAAAATGGTCTAGAGTTTCTTGTTGCAATGATAAAAGTATTCTAAAATTGGTGATGATTGCACATATCTTTGACTGTAATACAAAGCATTGTGAATTGTATGATTTAAATGGGTGAATTGTGTGTATATGAATTATATTCAATAAACCTGTTTTTTAAATAGAGAAAGAGAGAGAACTGGAAGAATACACCAAAATGTTAATGATAGTGAGATTGTAAATAAGCCAATATGATCTGTAGCTCACTTTAAGACTTTATGCAAACTTCAAAGGAAAAATAATTTGAAGTATTTCCAGTTCTGGTGAAAATAGAGTAAAAGAGACCAAATTTACCCTCCTGCCTGAAGCAGCAAGAAACGAAAAAACAGTAAAACCATTTCTGAAGCTCTAGACATCAGATAACCAGGACAGTGATCTCTGGGGGGCAGGAATCAAACGAGGTAAGCCGCCAAATTTCCTCCGTTTGCTGTCTTGAGTTTCCAACAATCCTGCAGGGTTGGGGAGGAGGGAAATAAAAATGCCCAGACTCCCCGAGTTTAGAAAATCAAAGCAGCTGGAATTCTCAGGACAGAGTACCAGAGAGGAGAGGAGTGTACAGAAAGGGAACTCCAGAGACCTGCACAGACTTCCTCTCCAGTTTTTAGCCAATAATTGATCAGTACATGTTTCTAAGGAAATTACCTGAGGCCAGAAAAAACAACTACTCCAAAGAACTAGAGGTAATCGTAGTTGGTTTTCACACAGGTCCAGGACTAATGCCTGTTACCAGCAACCAGACTGAGAAACCTCATGATTCACAAGGCACTTGAGAGAGAACACAGAAGGAGCCTACCCCATGTTGGGGGAGAGGGGCCCTCGACAAGCACTGCTGTGGTCATACCTAAAAGCCTTACAAGTGAGAATATCCACAATACATAAGGAATGAAATATTCTCAAAACTCAATAATGAGAGCTCAAACAATCCAATTAAAAATGGGGGAAAATCTGAACAGACACTTCAACAAAGATACACAGAGGCCAAATTAGCACATGAAAGGGCGTTGAACATCATATGTCTTTAGGAAAATGCATATTAAGCTCACTATGACATAACATCTCACACCCCCTCAGAGGGCTAAAATTTAAATGACTGATCATACTAGTTGCTGGTGAAGATGTAGAAAATTAGAACTCTCATACACTACTGATGGGAACATAAAATGGTACAATCACTTTGGAAAACAGTTTTGTGGTTTCTTAAAAGATGTCTACCATACAATCTAGCCATTCTCTTCAGGATGTTTACCCAAAATAAAGCAAATGTTCATATAAAGACAAGCAGGAATGTTCATAGCAGCTTTATTTGTTATAGGTAAAACCTGAAACAATGCAAAGGTCTATCAACAGGTGAATGGATAAACTGTGACATTCTTACAATGGAATAATATTCAGCAATATAAAGAATTAAACTATTGATACATGCCATAACACAAATGAATATCAAAATACTTTTGCTGAGTGACATAATTCAGACCAAAAATTCCACAAACTGGATGATCTCATTTACACAAAATTCTATAAAGTGCTAACTAAACTATAGCAACAGAAAATAGATCAATGGTGGCCTGGACATGGACAGAAAATGGACAAGGATGGACAGAGGGGAATTATACAGATGCAACAGAAAGCTTGTGATGAATTCACAGACGTCTACACATGTCAAAACTTTGTCAGTTGTACACTTTAAATGTACAGTTTATTGTATATCAATTAAACAACAAAGCTATTTGGAAAAAAGGTCATGCCAAGACAATTCATGATTTTCAGTTATACAATATAATCCATACTTTGTACCATAAACTATGATAACAATAAAAACTAATAGCAGGAACTATGAGCCTGCTTTGTCATATACACATGTCTGAGGATTCTCATCAGCAGTGGTGCCTGGATTAAACACCTTTTAAAAGCATTTCAGCAGAATAGTAGGGGTCAATAAGTAGAAGCATAATTCATGTTTTATGAATAAAAAAGTTATCCCATTGCACTATATTTCTACCCTGTGGTGTTTATCATGGAAAAAACTTGGGTTTTAGTGAAAACCCAAGAGTTTAGGGGACCCCTCTTCCCTAAAACAAAGATTCTGTATCATTTAGTAGATTTTACTGCATTGGAAAAACAAACAAAAAATAATCTAGAATGGTATCAACTCTGGTCACATATCAAGTCCTCAGTAAATGGTAGCCATAAGCAGCATCACTAAATAATGCAATTTCCTTAACATAAGTTATCATAGGGAAGGGCAGCTCAGGAACAGAATGAAAGGATAAAAACTAGAAACTAGAAAAATGTACATGTGCTGCTCTGAGATACAAAGTACAGGAATGATCTGAAATTATTTTCCAATGTCTCAGCTTCACCCGACAAAGCCATCTAACCAAAAAAGAGAAATTGGGGAAGAAAAAGGTGGATGATTCTTTGTACTATCCTGTTCACTATCAATAGTCAAAGTGAAAATAGCAATTTTACTCTTCTATAATTTTGAATGGTACACTAATATACTTTATTTTTCTCTGTGTGATAGATTATCTGCATGCACTTGAATGTGAACAATTCCATTAAAAACATTGAAAATAAAATTAATAAATCACATATTGATTCTGAAAAAGATAACTTGTAAAAAAGGAATCATGGCAATTTTTTAAATTAAAAAACATTGGTGATTATTTCCTTTTTTTCAGATGAGGAAGTTGAACCCCGAGAGGTTGATCTGGACAAGGATCTGTCGCTGGTAAGAACTAGGAAAGGACTCCTGTTAGCACTCTCGAATACTCTGTCACTTTTTGAATGTTTCAATCATTATGAATAAAACATTCTTTGTGAACATACAGACTATATATGTTATTACAGCCACTCCTGCAGCTCATTCTGTTTTCATTTGGTAGGTAAGTATATTTATAAATGTACACATTTTATCTAAAGTGTTTGCTCACTGTCATAGTATTTGCTTAGTGACCTTCAGTTTCTAAATGAAATAAATTTTTTAATGTGAATGAGCTTGACTTATCTGTCTGGTAACAAGAAGCTTATAAAATAGGTCTCACTATAACTGAATTTCCTTCTTACCACAGTTTGTGTAAAAAACCATAGACCATATCTTTGCATTGGCTATATAATTACATATTTATAGAGTATGCATACTTAAAACAGAATCTAGGTTTATTCCCAACTGTGGCCAGTTGAACTAAAAGTAATTTGATGCCAGAAATATGAATATTTCTCATGACTGAAAGCAATCTTGAAAAGCAAAGTCAGGTCCTTGCCAGGAGGCTTGGTTGGAGTGTCTTCCCCGTACACAAAAAG
Source organism: Phyllostomus discolor (assembly GCF_004126475.2). Classification (NCBI taxonomy): domain Eukaryota; kingdom Metazoa; phylum Chordata; class Mammalia; order Chiroptera; family Phyllostomidae; genus Phyllostomus; species Phyllostomus discolor. The sequence continues at coordinate 129,756,925 of NC_040903.2, read as the reverse complement.
GTTGTGGGATCCATTCCTGGTCAGGGCACATACCCAGGTTGCAGGTCTGATACCCATATGGGGCATATACGAGAAGGCAACCAATCAATATTTCTCTCTCACATCGATGTTTTTCTCTCTCTTCCTTCATGTCTCTCTCTCTAAAAGCAATTTTTTAAAAAAGTAAAATATAACCAAGACATTGAAATACAGAACAAACTAGCCCTAACCAGATGGAAGAGGGGAGGGAAATAACAGCAGAAAGAAGGGGAAGAGTCATCAAGGAACATGTATAATGGACCCATGGACAAAGCCAAAAGTGGGTAGGATTGAAGATGGGAGGTGAGGGTGGATGGGGCAGAGGAAAGTGGTGGTGGTAAAATGGATACACCTGCACTTAAACAATAAAAACAATTTTTTAAAAGTTAAATAAGACTACTAATTTTGGCCCTAAGCCAACCTGGCTGGTCCGTGTCCTTATAAGCACAGGAAATTTGGATGCACAAAAAGCACCAGGGATGTGCACTTAAAAGAAAAAAAATTCCTCAGGTGAAGCTTTTAAAAGAATTTTTTTTAAAGAAAGCAAAGTCGAGTCTTTTGAAACTATTCTTCACTATAGAAATCTAGTAACCAGGATTTCCTTTGACATACTAGTGGAGTTATTCATTATAGGAATGTGGGAGACACATTTAGATATCTAGTTTTTTAAAATAGGCAAGAGGACTTATGTTTCCTGCTCTAATCAGTAAATACTACAAATCTACACACAGTTTTGAAATTTTTACTACCTTTATCCACCTATGTTTGTAATCCCCTTTTCCCAAAAAAAAAACAAAACAAAGAAACAAAAGAAAAATGGTATCTACCAGTCTCTCCTTGTTTCTGCCACGCCTCCTTTGATGACATATATTCCAGCAGGGCAGTAGACAGCAGACTGACTCGAAAAACTGAGAGGCTCAATATTTGTGAGCCAATCCATGGTTTACCCAAACCCAATGGTTTTAAGAGGGAAAATATTTAATAAATATGCATAGTTACAACTTCTAGTTTCTTTGGCATTAGCTCATAAGATAGTCTGAAACATTTCCCAAATGTGCTGTGCTAAGTGAACATTAAGTAACAATAATCCTTCTGTTCACCCTGAGGTGGAGATTTTCATGCATTGAAAGAGAATTGAGGATAATGGCATTCGGCTGCCGCGCAAGCCTTGGCCTAGCAGAGTGCATTTGCAGCACTTAGTATCTACAGTGTGCACATAACAGGTCCTCCTACCTAGCAAAAACCTCGGCTTTGATTCCTGCTAACATTTAACTCTGTGTAGCGTAACATAGGTTTTAAATGCTGTCTTGACCCAGTTTTGAGGCCTGGATAGAGGCTAGCCATTTCCCCTTCCTGAGCAGCCAATTAAGTCCACACTTCAACCATTTCCTATACTGACTCTCACACTCCCGACCACCATACACCTGCTGTATCACTCCGGGGTCAGATATCAGACAACCAAGGGCAGCATCTATGCCCAAGAGCCTGCTAGAATTACTCAAATTAGTCAATTCTAAACCTGTTCACCTTGCCTCACCCTTTCTTTCTTTCCAAAAACAAACTAACGCTTGCCCATAGGGCCCTTCTCCCTCTGCCTCCTTACTGATTCAGGTAATTGCCTTGAGTGGCCTTGAGTGGTACACTGTCCTCTCCAGGGAAGTGTGAGTACAACAAACTGTAAAACTCTGCCTGGTTTCTCTCTCTTGATCTGTTCTGGCCTTACCATACCTCACCAAGGACATACAGTTAAAATGGTAATAAAGGAGAAGGGGAAGGAAGGAAGGAAGGAAGGAAGGAAGGAAGGAAGGAAGGAAGGAAGGAAGGAAGGAAGGAAGGAAGGAAGGAAGGGAGGGAGGGAGGGAGGGAGGGAGGGAGGGAGGAGGAAAATTTTAATCACTGCTTAAAAGTAACATGTTTTGCTAAAATTCAGCTCAAAATAACAGGTAAGCTCTTTATAAGAAAAGATTAAAATGCATAATGGTTGATAAAATATGCATGATAAGCTATGTCTATTTCATATTGAGCACAAAATAAGTCAGACCATGTGTTTATATCCTATCACATTATTTAATGTAATTTTGAAAGAAGACTAGTGAGGTAAAACTACTCACATTTATATTAAATACAGGAATCTGGGGCACAAAGACACATTTTTAAATTGTTTTAAGTGATACTACTTCCAAGTAGCTACTCATCCAACAAATGTTTATTGTGTACTCACTATATGACAGATATTATATTATGTGTTAGAGAAAAAGACACTGAAATGATGCTCAAGGTATTTACTTCCTAGTGACAGAGTGGTTATTTTATCTGTAAGAACCAGATAGCTTCATAAATATGAAATTGAATTCTATCCAGGGCACTACAGAAATATAACAATTTACTTCATTAAGTATCACCTTGTAGGGTAAAAACAAACAGATTTCTACCACTGTTATCCTTTGCTCCCTCCCTCCAAACACACACCCCCCCATTAAACTTGTTCTTTTGACTAGTTCTTCCTATGCCCAATGATAAAAATCTCAAGAAAATAGCATAACTTTTTTTCTGACTACTCTCAAATACTAAAAAGTCCTCAGGTCAGTTTTAGCCAAAATAAATTTTTCTTCCCATAACTGAATTTTGTGGTGCAGAGAAATCATCAAACCCTGCACATAGTTTAAAATTAAAACTTGCCCAGCTGGAGCTTGCTCCAGCCCAGGAAGGCTGCATTGAGGGAGTCACATGTTGTCACTGGTACCTGCTTCAGTTCCTTGCATCATCTCCCCCACTCTGTGGCTTCTGGCTCCCTGGGCATCAGGGAACAGAAGAGAAGACTGTTCTCTGAGCTTGGTGAACATTTACAATCACAAGGGACTATTTTGTGTTTCCCAGAAATTAAGAGTCCCCCACTGAAAGCCTCCCATTGCATGTCCCAAGACAGAGGTGATACCTAACATTCCAGCAGTTTTTTCCAGACCCCAACCTCAGTCCCACCAATCCAGTGACCCACCCCACACAGTTTATCTTGTTGAAATCCTATCGACAGCCCTCACCACCACCACCTGCAGCCCTTTGAGACTTGCTCTAATGATGGTTCCTTCTTTGGCTTGGGCCCCAGAGGAAAGACCATCACCTCTGCATAGGCAAAAGTTCAGTTTTCTCTGAGTCCAGCCCAATGGCTTCTCACCCTCAGAGCTCTTAGCCCTAAGGAAGATACCAATACTGGGCATGCAATTCTCCTTCTTAGGCTCAGTCTCCCACCAGCCTGAGGTGAACAGGAAGTACTTGTTGACTTCCTCCATGGTAAGAGGAAGATACCTCAGACCCCCACCAATTGACTTCTATTGTTGCGTCCATACTCTAAATGGCCACATCCCTGGTGTGTCTAACACAAGTGGTCTAGCACCTCAGTTTGGAATATGGGAATGTTTTCAGCCCTTGAGGACTCAGCTAAAATTAAGACAGAGTTTTATTTAACATTGTTTCAGAAACATAAAGAGGGATGCTTATAAGACTTAGTAGTATATCACGTAGCAAAAATTATCTCTACATGATCATTTTATAATATTTTCCATCAGGGAAGATGAACTTGTCTTCTAATTCTGATGCTGCTCCTAGGAAATGCTTTGTGAGCCTGAGTAAATAGTTCTCAGAGTCTTCACCTAAAATTATTTTTTAAATTGTAAAATTACTTAAAGGCTGTTAAGGGGTTCTGGCCAAGATGGAGGTGTTGGTAGAAACACTTTGCTTCCTCCCACAACCAAAGAAGGATAACAACCAATTTAAAAACAATAAATAACCAGAACTGCCAGAAAATCAAATTGCATGGAATGCCAACAACCAAGGAGTTCCATGCAATTTGAAACCAAGAAACATTCATCCAGACTGGTAGGCAGGGCAGAGACAGGCAACCAGGAAGATAGGGCGAGTGGCAAAGTGGTGGACTGCATGGCACGCTGAGGGCTGGCTGACCGGGAAACTAAAGACTCAAACTCTCTAACTATAAAATACTGTGAGGGTTGTGAAGGTGAGAGAAACTGCCAGTCTCACAGAAGAGTTCATTGGAAAGTGGGGCTAGAATGGAGTGAGCAAGAAGCATTGTTCCCTTTCTGACCCCTCACCAACAGACAGTGCCACAATGCAGCAAACAGGGATGCCCCGCCCTGGCAAGTACCTAAGGCTCTGCCCTCTTACAACATAACAGGTGCACCAAGACAGGTGCATGGCCCAAATGAAAGAACAATATCAAAACTCTATAGAAAAAGAACTAAGTAACAAGGAGATAGACAACCTGTAACTTGCAGAGTTCAAAACACTAGTAATCAGGATGCTCACAGAATTGATTGAGCTCAGTTGCAAAATGAAGTAAGAAATGAAGGCTGTACAAAGTGAAATAAAGGAAAATAAACAGGGAAACATCAGTGAAAGGAAGAAAACCAGGACTCAAATCAATGGTTTGGAACAAAAGGAAGAAATAAACATTTGACCAAAAGAGAATGAAGAAACAAGAATGCAAAAAAATGAGGAGAAGCTGAGGAATCTCTGACACAACTTTAAATGTTCCAATATCCAAATCATAGGGATGCCAGGAAAAGAAAAGAAGAGCAAGAAATTGAAAACTTATTTGAACAAATAATGAAGGAGACCTTTCCCAATCTGCCAAAGGAAATAGACTTCCAGGAAGTCCAGGAAGCACAAAGAGTCCCAAAGAAGTTGGACTCAAGGAGGAACACACCAAGGCACATCATAATTAAGTTACCCAAGATTAAAGATAAGGAGAGAATAATAAAAGCAGCAAGAGAAATGGAGAGTTACCTACAAAGAAATGCCCATAAGAATATCAGCTGATTTCTCAAAAGAAACCTTTCAGGCAAGAAGGGACTGGAAAGAAGTATTTGAAGTCATGAAAGGCAAGGACCTACATCCAAGATTACTCTACCCAGCAAAGCTAACATTTAGAACAGAAGGGCAGATAAAGTGCTTCCCAGATAAGGTCAAGTTAAAGGAGTTCATCATCACCCAGCCCTTATTAAATGAAACGTTAAAGGGATTTATCTAAGAAACAGAAGAAGATCAAAACTATGAATAGTAAAATGACAACAAACTCACAACTATCAAAAACCGAACCTAAAAAAAACACAATAAAAACTAAGCAAACAACTAGAACAGGAACAGAATCACAGAAATAAAGATCACATGGAAGGTTATCAGTGGGGAGGGGGAGGGAGAAGCAGGCATGGGGGGGAAAGGTGCAGGGAACTAGAAGTATAATGGGTAGTCACAAAATAGATGGAGAAGTTAAGGATAGTATAGGAAATGGAGAAGCCAAAGAACTTATATGTACAACACATGGACATGAACCTAGGTGAGGAGGAGAATTCTGTGGGGTGTGTTGGCAGGGTAGAGGAGGATAAAGGAAAGAAAAAGTTGGGACAACTGTAATAGCATAATCAATAAAATGTACTTTTTAAAAAATCCCAAACAATCCAATTAAAATGGACAAAGGACCTGAATAGACACTTCTCTAAAGAGGACATACAGATAACCAATAGACATGGGAAGATGATCAATGTCACTAATCATCAGAGAAATGCAGATTAAAACTACAATGAGATACCATCTCACACCTGTCAGACTGGCTAACATCAATAAATCAACAAACAAGTGCTGGTGAGGATTTGATAAAAGGGGAACACTTTTGCACTCTAGGTGGGAATACAGATTGTTGCAGCCACTATGGAAAATACTATGGAGATAGCTTAAAAATTAAAAATGGATCTGCCTTTGACCCAGCAATCCCACTTCTGGAAATATATCTGAACAAACCCAAAGCACTAATTCAAAAGAATGTAAGCACCTGTATGTTCACTGCATCATTATTTACAATTGCCAAGATTTGGAAGCAATCTAAGTGCTCATCAGTAGATGAGTGGATAAAATAACTATGGGACATTTACACAATAGAATACTACTCAAGTATTCTAAGGTTCTGCCCTCTATGGGCCTCAAAAACATTATGCTAAGTGAAATAAGCCAGTCAGAGAAAGGCAAATACCATATGATTTCACTCATATCTGGAATCTAATGAACAAACTAACAAGCATAATAGAGACAGACTCATGGATAGAGAGCTGGATAACAGCCTTGCTGTGGTTAGGAGGTAGAGGGATGGAGGAAAAAGGAAAAAAAAAACACATGAGCATGGACAAGAGTATGGTGATTGTGAGTAGGGGGTAGAATTTGGGGTATTAAAGGATTAAATGTTAATAGAAAAAAATACCAAATAAATAAATAAATAAATATTATCAATACATCAATAATTACACAATATAAATGGGCGAAGTGCTCCAATTAAAAGCTTAAGCCTTGGCTGGTGTGGCTTAGTGGACTGAGCACCAGCCTGTGACCCAAAGGGTCACTGGTTCAATTCCCAGTCAGGACACATGCTTGGGTTGTAGGCTGGGTCCCCGATGGGGGATGCACAAGAAGCAACCACACATTGATGCTTCTCTCTCTGTCTTTCTCCTTCTCCTCTCTGTCTAAAAAATAAACAGAAATAAATAAAAATCTTTAAAAACAAGTGTAAAGCCCTGACTGGTGTACCTCAGTGGGTTGACCTCAGGCCTGTGAACCAAAAGATCACAGGTTTGATTCCCAATCAGGGCACATGCTTGGGTTGCAGCCCAAGTCCCCAGTAGGGGGCATGCTAGAGGCAAACACAGGTTGATGTTTCTCTCCCTCTCTTTCTCTTTCCCTTCCCTTCTCTCTAAAAATAAATAAAACCTTAAAAAATAGAAGCTTAAAAAAGTACCAGATCAGATATAGATATGATATATAGAAAAATTATTTAAAACATACAGCCCAAGTCTCAAAGTGACAGGATATTTAAAAAACCCATATGCTATGAAAACAGACATTACATTAATACCAGACAAAATAGATTTTAAGCCAAAAGCATTACTAGTCATAAGATGGTCACTCATTATTTAGAAGGTTGATTCCACCAGGAAAAAAAGAGCAATATTAAATTTAATATAAACTAATAACATAATTCAAATGACTCTAATAACAAACTCTAATTATAAAAAGCAAAGGATGATAAGAAAAACAAACAATTTCATAATTACACTGTGGATCATAACATAGCTTTTTAATTATTATAATTGATAAGACATAGAGAGAAAAAACATAAAGGCCCTCAAATAAGCCTCAACAATTTCAAAAGAGTAAAGTAATACATAGTATGTTCTCTAATCAGCACAATTTTTATCAGAAAGTACATATTTCTTTTTTAATATATTTTATTGATTATGCTATTACAGTTGTCCCATTTTCCCCTCTTAACTCCCCTCCACCCTGTACACCCTCTCCAACCCACATTCCCTTCCTTTAGTTCATGTCCATGGGTCATACTTATAAGTTCTTTAGCTTCTACATTTCCCATTCTATTCTTACCCTCCCCTTGTCTATTTTCTACCTACCATCTATGCTACTTATTCTCTGTATCTTTTCCCCCTCTCTCCTCCTCCCACTCCCCTGTTGCTAACCCTCCATGTATTCCCCATTTCTCTGGTTCTGTTCCTGTTCTAGTTGTTTGCTTAGCTTGTTTTTGTTTGTGTTTTAGGTTTGGTTGTTAGTAATTGTGACTTTGCTGCCATTTTACTGTTTTTTTATCTTCTTTTTCTTAGATAAGTCCCTTTAACATTTCCTATAATAAGGGCTTGGTGATGATGAACTCCTTTAACTTGACCTTATCTGAGAAGCACTTTATCTGCCCTTCCTTTCTAAATGAAAGCTTTGCTGGATACAGAAATCTTGGGTATGGGTCCTTGCCTTTCATGACTTGGAATACTTCTTTCCAGCCCCTTCTTGCCTGTAAGGTCTCTTTTGAGAAATCAGCTGACAGTCTGATGGGAACTCCTTTGTAGGTGACTGTCTCCTTATCTCTTGCTGCTTCTAGGATTCTCTCCTTCATTTTAATTTTGCCTAATGTAATTCTGATGAGCCTTGGTGTGTTCCTCCTTGGGTCCAACTTCTTTGGGATTCTCTGAGCTTCCTGGATTTCCTGGAAGCCTATGTCCTTAGCCAGACTGGGGAAGTTCTCCTTTATTATTTGTTCAAATAACTTTTCCACTTGTTGTTCTTCCTCTTCTCTTTCTGGTACCTCTGTAATTCGGATGTTGGAATGTTTAAAGATGTCCTGGAGGTTCCTAAGCCTCTCCTCATTTTTTTGATTTCTTGTTTCCTTATTCTTTTCTGTTTTGTTGATTCTTTCTTCCTTCTGGTCCACTCCATTGATTTGAGTCCAAGTTTCCTTCCCATCACTATTGGTTCCCTGTACATTTTCCTTTATTTCACTTAGTGTAGCCTTAATTTTTTCATCTAATTTGTGACCAAATTCAACCAATTCTGTGAGCATCCTGATCACCAGTGCTTTGAACTGTGCCTCTGATATGTTGGCTATCTCTTTGTGGCTTAGTTGTATTTTTTGTGGGGCTTTGATCTGTTTTTTCATTTCAGCCATTTTTTTTTCTTTTTTTGTCTTGATGCACCTGTTACATAGTGAGGAGTGAAGGCTTAGGTGTTCACCCGGGTGGGGCTACCCAGTATCTGTGTTGTGACGCTGTTTCTGGGGCAGGGGTCTGAGGGGGAACAATGGCGCTTGCTCTGCTCTCTGCCAGATTTTAGTCACTTGTGTCACTTCCCCCAGGCAAATTGGGCCCTTCTGGCACTGATTCCCCTGTGGGTGGGTTTGTGTACATTTTAGGACCCTGTGGGTCTCTCCATTGAACACCCCTGTGAGGCTGGGAGTCTCTTCCAGCACCTCAACCCCCACAGGTGTTTTTGATCAGTGTTTTGAGGCTTTATTTCCCTGCGCTGGGAGCCTGGGTTGTGTGGTCTGTCTTGCTCCCCAGTTTTGCCTCGCTTGTCTGCAAGGGAATGTGGGGCCACCCAGTCCGCAAGCTACCTTGGGCGTGGTGCCCCTCCACAATCCACCACCTCACTGGGTGTGCCAGCCACCGCTATTATTTTTTGCTGTGACCCCTCTCTGCCCAGGTGCCTGACTCTGCCCCTCCTACTGGTCTGGATGAATGTGTCTACTTTAACTCCTTGGTTGTCAGACTTCCATATAGTTCAATTTTCTGTCAGTACTGGTTGTTATTTTGTTTCTAAATTTTTGTTGTCCTTATTTTGGTTGTGTGAGGAGGCACAGTGTGTCCACCTGTACCTCCATCTTGGCTGGCAGAAAGTACATATTTCTTAAAAATTCAGATCTTGCTAGTAGCCAAGATGGAGTAACTTAGATAAGATTTACCTTCTGATCATAAACAATTAGAAATCCATACAAAATATATAAAATGACAATTTTCAGCCACTGGACAAAAAGAGAGGACTGTGCTCCATGAGAAAATAGAAACAGGCAAGATAAGCCCTACTATTAGTAAAGCTTCTTACCAAGCTCTACCGAGGGGCATGTCAGGGGAGAGCTGCAGCAGAGCTGAGCAGTCTTGCTAAGCTGAGGACACAGAGATAAGAGCCCAGGAAGATCAACATAGCTAGAATTTATAGGGGAGAATACAGGAAAAGAGGGGGCTGTACAAAGAGAGTTCTGGCAATCTGCACCACGGAGTCTGTGACTGAGTGAACTGCATGGCAGGGAAAAGCTCCCAGGAGGGACCAGTCACAATTCTTAAGGACACAGGGCTGGAGATTGTTTGGTTCCCACCAGCCAGCATAGAAAGATCTTACAATAAATGAGGCATCAAATAAAATCTTCAAAAGTGCATTGCCTGAATAATGGAGCTACATTAGCTGTAGATTAAAGGCAGAATAAAATTAAAAACAAACCTCAAACCATTCCAACTGATACAAAGTAACTTTACTGAACACCAAGATAAAATCCAATAATATTAAAAATAATAAAATCCAGTACCAGATATGTACAATTTATAGTGTTTAGCATCCAATAAAAGATTGCTAGGACTGAAAAAAGCAGGAAACTAAAACATAACAGAAGCAAAGAAATAGTGATCAATAGGACTGACTCAAAAACAGAGATGATAGAACTAGTGGACAGAAATGTGAAAAAATGCTTCATGTTTCAAGAAGGGAGAGAAAATATGAGCCTCCCGAGGAGAAAAATAAAAGATATTATAAAAAAACTGAACCAAACTCTCAGAGATAAAAGTTATGTTTAAAATTTTAAATACACTAGATGAAATTAACATCACATTAGGTACCACAAAGAGAAGATCAGCTGATTTGAGGACATAGCCATAAAAACTATTCAAAATGAACATAAGAGAAAAAAACTAAAACAAAAATAAAAGCAAAAAAATAGTGATCTATGAAATAGTATCAGGCACTCTAACAGGTATGTAATACTGTACGAGAAGAGGGGCAGCAAACAGAAAAACAATTGTTTAGATAAACAATAGCCTCTTTAAAGTTTGATGAAAAAATATGTAAATCCACAGATCCCAGCTCAATAAATACCAAACAAAATACAAAGAAAACAATGCCAGGGCATATCAGAGTCAATTTGCAAAACACTCATTGAAAAAATTATAAAAACAGGAGAGAAGAAAGGCATTATGTATACAGAAACAAAGATTAAAGTGAAAGCATACCATTAAAACTATTCCAACCAGGAGACACATTATAATCCTGAAAGAAGAAAAAAAACTAGTCATCTAAAATTCTTTGGTCATAAAAAACACACAAGAATAAAGACAATAAAGCCTTTTTCAGAGAAATAAAAGTTGAGAGAATTTGTTCCTAGCACCTGCCCTGTAAAAAATGTTAAAGAAATTTCTTTAAGCAGAAGAAAAATTATGCCAGAGGAAAATTTGACTCTACACAGAGGAGTAAAGGGTGCCAAACAGTAAACATGTGAATAAATAAAACTATACTTTATCCCATTCTTAAATATTTTAAAAAGATTATTGACATTTTAAAGCAAAAATAATAACAATGTATAATAGTACCAAGGATGAAAAGAAACAAATAGAAGTATATTTTTGTAAGGGCCTTATGGTAGAGAGGAAGTATTATAACATTATTAGAAAGCAGACTGTGATAAATTAAAGATATATGTATTACAATCCCTAGATGAACCACTAAAATATAACAAATAAGCAGAGATAGCTAAGAAACTGATATTAAAAATAAAGTGAAATTTTAGAATATTCAAGCAATCCACAGAAAAATATAAAAAGAAGAAAAAAAGAACAAAGCACAGAAGAGACAAATAGGAAACAAATAGTAAAGTGGTAGTTTTAAACCCAGCCATGCCCTAATTATATTAAATGTGAATAGTCTACATACACAATCAAAATGAAAAAAAAAATACCTGTCAAATTGGATAGAAAATAAAACCCCAATATATAATATGTCTAAAAACTCCACTTTAAATATTAAAAAAACTAATAGGTTAGAATTTAAATGATGAAAATGATATAACATGCAAAAATTAGTCATAGGAAAAGTGGAACAACTATACTATTATCAGAAAAAGTTGGTTTCAGAAAAGAAAATATTATTAGGGGTAAAGATCTTTCTTTCATGATCATAAAGAGCTCAATTCATTAAGAGAATAGAACAGTCCTAAATACTTACATATCTAATAACAGAGCTTGAAAGTGCATGAAGCAAAAAAGTGAGTACTGCAAGAAAAATAAATAAATTTAAAATTATAATGGGATTTCAGTACTCTTCTCTCAGTTACAGCAGAATGAGTACACAGCAAGTGAGTGAGGATATAAAAGACTTGAGTTCCACTGAAAACCAACTTGGCTTAACTGACATTTATTAAAAGCTACACCTAAAAAAAACAGTTTAAAATTCTCTTTCAGAGAACTCATATCTTTCACAAAGATAAATAATATTCATTACAATTACATCTTGAAAAGAGAAACATACAAACATTAAACATTAAAACATACAAAATATTTTTCTGACCACAACAGAATTGAACTACAAATTTTATTAACAAAAATTTCTGGAAATCTCCAATTTGGATTTTTAAAAGGATATTATTTATTTATTTATTTTTAGAGACGGGGAGGGAAGGAGAAAGAGAGGGAGAGAAGCATCAATGTGTGGTTGCCTCTTGCACACCCCCTACTGGGGCCCTGGCCTGCAACCCAAGCATGTAACCTGACTGGGGATGGAATCAGTGGTCCTTTGGTTCACAGGCTGGCACTCAGTCAACTGAGCCACAGCAGCCAGGGCAACAATTTGGATATTAAACAACATATTTATAAATAAGTCATGAGTCACAGAAGAAATCACAAGAAAAAGTAGAATATATTTTGAACTCTAAATATTTTTAAAATACAACATACCAAAATTTGAGGGATTCATGTAATAAATTCTTTAGAGGGAAAGTAAGTGCTTATATTAGAAAAAAAGAAAGGTCTAAAATCCATGATGTAAGCTTTTGCATTAATAAGCTATAGAAAGAAGAGCAAATTAAACACAAAGTAAGCAGAAGGAAGGATCTAAAGAAAAGGCAGAAATCAATGAATTAGAAAGCAGACAAACACTGTAGAAAATGAAATCTAAAGAAATGGTCCTAGAAAGGAGGCCTTCAGGATATGGTTCTGGAACTGGATCCCTCACTGTTCAAAGAGCGGGCAGACCCCAGGATGGTAGGTGTGTGGTGATAACCCCTCAGGTGAGCCTTAGCGTTACAATTACCAGGACTCTTGAGTGGGCTGAAATGAGATGTGCCAGAAGGGGAAAGGGAAATATATAGGATCATTCAGTTACTCTGGCAGTTGTGCCTTTTTCATTCATTTGTACCTTCTTATTTTTCTATGATTAACAGAAATTACTCTTCTAATTTAAAAAAAAAACACACATTTTAAAGAAAAAAAATTGTGTCCAAGATTTGGCGGTTTCAGGAATAGACAATATGAAGAAATCTCTAAGATCAAAAGTGTTTAACCTACACCTAAATATCAGAATCATTACATTTTAGAACCCAAAGTACTTCAGGGATAAACCAGACCAGTTTATTTTACAGATTAGGAAGCCATGATTTTCTGACTGTATATCAAAACATATGATCTGAGTAGGTTTGGGCATCACTCAGGAGAAAATATCACTGAAAAATAGAGTTTGAAGTTTAAAAAACTAGCATTATCAGAACATTTAGGTAATTTATGGAGTTCATGGGACTTAATAGTTAAAACTGGAACATTTTAAATATATTGATGTAAAGCATATAATTTTTATATAAACCACCTCTCTTTTATTGCTTTTTCAAAAAAACATACTGACCCTGAATAATTTTTGTACATGACTCTCTCATCTTTCCTCCTTCAATTTGATTATAAATCACTAAAAGGTAGGGATTTTCTCTTAGCATGATCATTTTCCTGCAAGAAACCTTCATAGATATTAACTTACTATTTGTTGATTTTGCTTTTATAGGCACAGACAGCTGAAAGGAGGAAGTATCAAAGAAAAAAATAGAATTATATTTCCTTTCACGGTGACTCCAATTGTACTACTAAATGTCTCATGAGAATTATTCTAGATTCTGCATTTGACAGGTGGATAAACCTTTCGGGGAAAGTATGAGACTCATATTTCTGCGTGCCCTCTGGAGAGAGCACTCCAAGCACATCCACTGGTCCTACAATGCCATGTTCGCATTGGTCATTAGTAGGAGGCATTGTCCCATTTTTACACTCTCTGCCAATAATCCTCCCCACCAAGGATAACTGAGGGGAATGATGTGCCATCCCATCAATTTTCAGACAGCCACACAGCATGCAGCCATCCTCAGCCACACAGGCACCCACAGGCAGTTTGCCACTGACACTGAAGCCAGCATGCACCCTCATTCTGCTCATTAACACACTGGTAGAACCACAGTAATCATGATTTATTCAAGCTCAGTCCAAATGCTTCATCAAGAAAAAAAAATGGACCTAGTTAAAAGGGAGGAAGAAAGCATAGAGCTAGAGTTCCCATAAGAATCCTTGCAATTTAAATTCTGACAGAATCTTTATTGATCTCAAGTGAAAACATAAAAGGAAATAGAAAGAGGAGGACGAAGGGCAGCCTTGGACAGAGCATGGCAAATTGAGAGAGAAATCTGCAACGTGGAGTCCCCAAAGACAATTAGCTTAATTATTTCCATGGGCCTCCACTGCATTCAGTGTATATTAATTGACTTCATTGCTAATTATACTAAATGAACTTGAACATTTCTATATAATCAGTTAGTCTGTAGTGCATTTCTTTTCAGTATTATTTTTTAAATTTTATTTTAATCATTGTTCATATACAGTTTTCTCCCTTTTACTCCCAATCAGTGGTATTTTTGATAGCACTTCACCTCTTATCTTACATGCTAGAATACATTTTCTTTCGATATTTGAAGTACAGAAGGAGAATACTATATGAGTGAGAACCCTCCCAAATGGGATTTATTTATACAAAATTGTGTATTTATTCTTACATGTTTAAACTTCGGTCACCTTCAAAGTACTCTCCATTTGATGCAATACACATATCAGGACATTTTTTCTACAGCTCAAAACAGTTTTTTAACTCATTAATTTGGATGCCTTTTAGTGTTTATGCCATTTTTTCTTTCACCTCTTCCGCACTGACAAAATGTTTTTCTTTGAGGACTTTTTTTATACAAGGAAAGAAAAAAAAGTTGCTCAGGGTGATATTGAGTGAATAAGGAGGGTGGGGCATGGGGTCATGCCATTTTTGGTCACAAAATGCTGAACACTCAGCACTCTGTGGTCAAGTACACTCCACAATCACCCATCATGAAATGGGCAAATGAGTTGAAAAAGTCTTCAAAAAATTCACTGAAGCCGAACACAGCCTTGCACAACTCCAGTTGCTACACTGATACAGACAGGTTCCTAGAACACTCACATAGAAGGGGAAGCCTGTACTCCAAGGGGCCCAACCTCCATAGATAGTTCTGGGGGTCCTACCTCATACTTAAACATTTGTGGGGGAAATAGAAATGAAAATCAAATATAAATTATTAAATAATTTCTTCCAATTCAGTAATCCTATAGCCTGCCTCTATATTCTTTATAGCTATATGTGGACTTTAAATTCAGGTTTAATAAATACAGGATAGGACAAAAGCAGGTTTATAGTAGTTCATTTAGAAAATAATACAGTAACAAATAATAATAATATAACAATAAGCTCTGTGTTTCATGTATTCCAAACTGTAAACTTATGTTTCTCTCTATATATATGTTTGAAGATCAATTTTTTGCTGTTCCAGAAAAAATAATTTTAAAAAATGAAGTTACAAGGAAACTAGCAATTAACTGATAACTAAGATAACATAACACATAGAAGATATTGCCAGGAATTAGACCTGGGTTCCTGCCATGGGCCGTTGAGCAGCGAGCACATCACAGTAAGCCCTCAATGAGAAGAGAGCTGATCAAGGAAGCTACAAAGGCAATTACTGTCCTGCAGAAGAGCTTGGGCTACACAATTCCACCAGTCCTTCTCAAACATAGCATTGGTGTTGTCTACTTGAATTTCTAGTCTTGGTTACACAGAAATTAAGCCAGAAGGTGGCCCTTAGGAAAGGAAAAACTGTACACCTTATTTCCTTTGTATGGAGTACTGGCTGGTGGTAGGATCTGCCCTTCTGATTAGATAAATCTGTGGAGATTGAGACTCAAGTCCCTGCCTGTTCCTATGAGTTGCCTCTTAAATACAAATGCCTGTTAAATTCATGTATTCTTCCTGCTCTAGAGCTAACCCACAAACTCAATAGATGGGGGACTCACAAACATCAACTCTGTCTGGAAAAGGCCTTCATACAGAAACACAAATGAATCTCATCACTGCTGCTAGTGGTAACTACATTATACTTCAAGTGTCCTACCTAATTCTCTACAACTAACTTCTTGGGGTAAATTTGGGAGTAGAAATCCTAGGTGAAATAAAACAAGTACAACTGCAGCTGGCACACTGAAAGAAAGCATCCCTGGATGAGACAGGCTGAGGGAGGCAGCCAGGATGGCCTTGGTAGGCTGTACACTGTGCACTACCCAAGGGCTCTGTGTTGACACAGCAACACTCACATCATCAACAGCTTTAGCATCATGAGCCACTACCAGATTTTAATCATAATTTATTAATTTAAAAAACAGGCAACTTGTCTATTATGATTATTTTCTAGCAGATAGCAGCACTATATCTTGTTCTAATAAAATCAGTATATTGCAACAATTGCCTGATAAAGAGGACTGTCCACACAGTTTGATAATGGAAAGACCTTGTTAGTCAAACATCAAAAATAACTTGTTTTTACACAACAAATTACATTTCTGTGTATCCAGAGATAAGTATCTGAAAATGTGATCCAAAAAGTCCTCTACTGTTACTAGTGCACAAGTTAAATATGGTACTGTATAGTACAAATCATATCATCAACTATTTGTTTATTGTATCGAGATAATATTTCTGAGTTCTAAACTTAAATCTATAGACATGTCCATGATGATGTAAATCTCTATGTAACAACAAATCTTTATTTCTCATTAATAATACACAAAGTATTACTTAGACATAAATTAGAGGTTACTATATAATCATTCACTTAATGTGGCAATTGACTACTTTTGTTTTGGAAAAGTTTTGTTATATTTTGTTTCGTGTTCTGGCAGCACAAAGATTAATTTCTGTTAAAAACACTGCAACCTCCTTCCAAAAGATACTTACTGCTACATGCAAAATGTGCAGGAACCAAAATTCAGTCAAATGTGCCTTTGTAAGAATCAAAAGAGAAAAGAAATTCTTTGAAGAAATATGAAGCAATGCCGCTTACTAACG
The DNA here is from genome assembly GCF_004126475.2 of Phyllostomus discolor. Classification (NCBI taxonomy): domain Eukaryota; kingdom Metazoa; phylum Chordata; class Mammalia; order Chiroptera; family Phyllostomidae; genus Phyllostomus; species Phyllostomus discolor. The sequence continues at coordinate 129,740,077 of NC_040903.2, read as the reverse complement.
TTTTATCACTGATGTTGCACCAGCTGTAGTTTCTGGACTGTGACACCAGCTTCTCTGATATTAAATTACCAGAAAAAAAGAGAAAGAGGGTTTATTTCACCAATAAATCCCACTACCAGCCCTGCTATGATCCAAAACTAAATTTCAAAAACAATTTGTTCTGTACCAAATATAACAATATTCTCTTTAAAGGTTATGAGAGTGACCACTGTTCTAGATATTTGTTACTCAAAGAGTAGTCCATGGAGTAGAAACATCAACTCACCACTGGTTGCCTGCAGGATTCTCAGAACTGCAGAATTGCAGATCTCCCAAGACTCAATAAATTAGAACCTGCATTTTAATGTGATCTCCAAATGATTCTAATGCATACTACAGTTTGAGAAGTACTTTTCCAGACAATGTGTATAATTTAAAAAATTGGTGAATGTGAGTTACTGCAACTTTGTAAAAAATTACAATTTATATTTAATGACTTTGGTAAGGAATATGGTAGTGTTACCATGTCAATAACTTTGTTTTTTAAAAAAATGGTTATATTTCTCATTATATATTATATTTCCCTGGTGATTAGTAATATTGTGCATTTTTTATGCTCAGCATTACTAATCATCTAATAATCAAAGAAATGCAAATCAAAACTACAATGAGATATGACTGCACACCTGGCAGGATGTTTATTATTTTTTAGAAAAGGTAAATGTTGGTGAGGATGTGGAGACATTGGAACCCTCATGCACTGTTAGTGGGAACGTAAAAAACAATGCAGCTGCTATGAAAAACAGTATTGGAGATTCCTCAAAAAATTAAAACTAGAACTATCATATAGTCTAACAATCCCACTTCCGAGTATTTATCCAGAATCATCAAAATCTGGATCTAGAAGAAATTCTTGCACTTCCATGTTCACTGCAGCACTATTCACAATAGCCAAGAAAACAACCTACATGTGCATCAATGGATGAATGGATAAAGAAAATGCGGTATATGCCCACAATGGAACATTATTCATCCTTAACAGAAGATGGAAATCCTGCCTTAGGGACCCCATGGATGAACCTTGAAGACATGCCAAGTGAGAAATAAGCCAGTTACAGGAGAACAAATATTGCATGGTCCCATGGATATGAGGTATCCAAAAGAGTCAACTATAGAGGAGCGGAGAGAAGACTGGTGGTTGCCAAAGACTGGGGAGAAAAGAAAGAGGAAATTACTTTTCAACAGACACAAGTTATAGTTAAGCAAGATGATTAAGTTCTAGAGCTGTATTGTACAATGTTGTGTCTATCATTAACAACATAGTATGGTACACTTCAAAATTTGTTAAGAGGGCACATCTCATGTTAAGTGTCCTTACCATAATTTAAAACAATATACTTTCAGGAATAATGTATCAGACATATCCAAATTCTTTTATAGCTCTCAGTACATACTTAACTTTTCTAATATTAGTCACCAGTGGAGAAAATATTCTTAAAAATTAAAATGTATAAACTCCTTAAGGCCTAAAATGTCACAAAAGAGATGTCATGCAAGTCTAGAAACTATTTCTATAGAAAAGGACATATTGGAGAAAGTAAGCATTCAATCTGCCATGGGAATTTAATGTCCATGAAAGCAAGATGTATATTTTGAAACAAATTTTTATATCCCAGTGGCTATTTTCTAAAGTTTCATTAAGAATTCAAAACATCTATTACTCTGTGTTTAATAATTCAATTTGCAAACTCTAAAAAATGGCTTTATGTTTGTAATTGTTTTTATTATTGAGGAAGATGCACTTTCTAAGCATGTACAAAAGCACCAAAAGGGCCGTGGCAGCCTTGGAGGTACATAAGCACACAGGAGCAGCACTGGAAAAGGATTAAGAGCCAGCACTTATGCCAAAGTTCAATATCTGACTCCACAACTATCAGCTGAGTGATCTTGGGTCCATGCTCTCCCTCTATGCCTTAGTTTTCTCACCTGCAGCATGGGACTGATACAGGTTAAGTAATTATTACATATAAATCACTCATTGCCTGGGACCTAACAAGTACTCAATAAATATTAGCTATTGGTGGTGTTACTACATTTACTAGAAAGTATATGTTACAGTTCTTAAACTATAACAAGCATGCAGCATATGGCATCTGTTACTATTATTAGCATCATCTCTTTCTAGGAAACTGAAGGGAAATGAGAAGGGGAAACAACGTTCTCAGTGAACCTTTGATGTGAACCTGGCATGCCACTGATCCCAGTTTTGAAAGAACTGCTTTTTTTTTTATTGATCTGAGTCAGGAATACGTTATGGATACTGTTACTTTTCTTAACACCCATCTCAGCTCTGTTTTTAGAAAAATCAAGTTCACTGATAATTATTCTATTCATTAAAATGCTAAATACTTAAGAAACACTGGTGAATAACATATAATTCCTGATCCAAAGAATCTGCCATTAATGGAAGTAATATTGGTGCTGATAATAGCCCCATAGCTAAAGCATCAGTAGCTTTTTCTAACCACCACTGCAGGCTTTAAATCCCAGAAACAGAATGATCAAGTAGAAAAAGACCAGATCCAGGAAATGTATGGAGTAGGACTCACTAACTTAATTCGTTGATCCTTCTCCTATGGTTAGCCTTTCTCTGCTACCATGACTTGAACAAATGATATTTTTGGAAAACAAATCTCAACTTTTGATGGACAAATTGCATTAGAATGGTGTTCTGGTTTCCTCTTAGGTCTAGAGGACAATTAGGACTGACACAAATGTCCAGAAGTTTTATGTAGTGGAAACATTGCTGCACTAACTATATTACCACAGGAATGCAACGTGTACTACTTTCCCATTGAATGCGGCTGCACTTCCCTGTGGCCACACTTCCAGATCTCAATGTCCATGTCATCACTACAGAACTAGGATAAAAAAATCTCAGCTAATCAGCTGTCACCACACTCCAACAGAGTGACATGACTGGAGAGGCTTAAGAAGTTTCTCTGTTTTCATTTTCCTGGACTATTTAAACAAAACGGTTACTGGGGTATTGTGGCTACTATAACCAGTGATTAACCACACTGACACATGGACTTGAGATTTTTTAAGACCAGACACCTCTTAGCGCCCAGACCCACACATCTCTGCTATATTCCCTGAGGAATTCCCTAGATATCCATGACCACCCATCCTTGAGATTGGTATCTGCCTTGGTGTCATCAGCCAGCCTGCTCCAGAAGTCCCTTGGCAAGCATCTCAATGCTACTTCAGTGCACTGATCATCACCCTTAGTCTAACTAAACTTCATATGCTTTTGGATTTTACTTTAAATTCTTTTCCAGTGGTTAAAATAATAACATTCTGATCACTTCATTGGTTCTACTCCCAACAGTGGTCTAACTTAATTCGTTCCACCACTATGCTTTTATCTCATTTTCCTCACTCATCAATTATGTTCCTTGTTTCTCTTAGCTCACCTTTTGGATCAGCAGGAATGTCAGAGGCAAAAGAAGCTGACTTGACAGAGTGGAGATAGTGCCTGTAAATAAGCAGTGGTGAACAAGAAAGGAGTTCTGTGTGTTATGGACTGAATGTTTGCACCCCTCAAAATTCAAATGATGAAGTGTTAGCCCTCAATGTGATTGTATTTAAAGATAGGGCCTTTGGGAGATAATTAGGATTGGAAGGAACCATGTGGGCCTTCATGATTAGAATTACTTCTCATGCATTTTCTCTCTCTCTCCCTCCCTCTCTCTCTCTTTCTCTCTCCTTCATCTCTTTTATTATCTTTTGCATGTGTGTATGTGTAAATTGAGAAAATGTAAAGACACAGAGAAAGGAAAGACATCTCAAAGCCGGAAGAGTCCTCACCAGAAACTGAATTGGCCAGCACCTTGACCTTAGGTTTCCCAGCCCCCAGAATTATGTGAAATAAATTTCTATTATTAAGTCACTCAGTCTGTAGTATCTTGTTATGGAAGCCTGAGCTGCCTAATTTAATATGGAACAGATCCAATGCTATTGATCTAAATATATTTATAAATCTTCAACATTCTGGGTCCTCTATTAGCACCAGAGCACATCTGGGATTTTTTTTTCTTCATGTATTTATGTTAAGGCTTACAGAATTATAAAATCAAAACCACACGTAGAAATGCTTATAATTGGCAATTTTATTAAAAGTTTACATTACCTCAAAATGGAATTCTCTTAGAAATGTTAAGTCTCAGAATTAGTAAAATTCTGAGACTTCTGGCCAAGCTGGAGGCATAGGTACACATACTGTGCCTCCTCACACAACCAAAATAAGGACAACAATTTAGAAACAAAAAGAAAACCAGTACTGACAGAAAATTGAACTGTATGGAAGTCTGACAACCAAGGAGTTAAAATAGACATATTCATCCAGACTGGTAGGAGGGGTGGAGTCAGGAGGCCAGGCAGAGAGGGGTCTCGGCAAAAATTGCGGTGGATTGAGTACCCCAGGCTCACAAGGCAGCAGCTGACAGACTCCAGGCATGTGGTGGCAGCAGACAGGCTGAGCCAGGCAGCGGATTGTGGAGGGGTGTGGTGTGCGAAATGGATGGTGGACCGGGTGTTCCCACATTCATGTGCAGATAAACCAGGCAAAACTGGGGAGTGAAACACACTGTGCAACCCAGGGCTCCAGTGCAGGAAAATAAAGCGTCAAAACACCAATTGAAAACACCTTTGGGGGTTGAGATGCTGGAAGAGACTCCCAGCCTCACAGAAGAGTTCACTGGAGAGACCAAGAGGGTCTTAGAACATACACAAACCCACCCACACAGGAATCAGCACCAGAAGGGCCCAGTTTTCTTGGGGGAAGCGGTAGAAGGGACTGAAATCTGGCAGAGAGCAGAGTAAGTGCCATTGTTCCCTCTCAGACCCCTGCCCCACATACAGCATCACAACACAGCAACTGGGTTGACCCGCCCTGGTGAACACCTAAGGCTCTGCTTCTCACTACCTAACAGGTGCATCAAGACAAAAAAAAGGTCCAAATGGAAGAACAGATCAAAGATCTAACACATACAACTAAGCAACCAAGAGATAGCCAACCTCTCAGATGCATAGTCCAAAGCACTGGTGATCAGGATGCTCACAGAATTGGTTGAATTTGATCGCAAGTTAGGTGAAAAAATTAAGGCTATGCCAAGTAAAATGAAGGAAAATGTACAGGGAACCAATAGTGATGGGAAGAAAACTGGGACTCAAATCAATGGAGTGGACCAGAAAGAAGAAAGAAAGAACCAAACAGAAAAGAAGGAAGAAACAAGAAATCAGAAAAATGAGGAGAGGCTTAGGAACCTCCAGAACATCTTTAAATGTTCCAACATCTGAATTATAGGGGTACCAGAAGGAGAAAAGGGAGAGCAAGAAATTGAAAACTTATTGGAACAGATAATAAAGGAGAACTTCCCCATTCTGGCAAAGGAAAGAGGCTTCCAGGATGTCCAGGAAGCTCAGAGAGTCCCAAGGAAGTTGGACCCAAGGAGGAACACACCAAGGCTCATCAGAATTACATTAGCCAAGATTAAAATGAAGGAGAGAATCCTAGATGCAGCAAGAGATAAGGAGACAGTCACCTACAAAGGAGTTCCCATCAGATGATTTCTCAAGAGATCTTACAGGCAAGAAGGGGCTGGAAAGAAGTATTGCAAGACATGAAAGGCAAGGACCCAAGATTTCTGTATCCAGCAAAGCTTTCCTTTAGAATGGAAGGGCAGATAAAGTGCTTCTCAGGTAAGGTCAAATGAAAGGAGTTCATCATCACCAAGCCCTTATTATAGGAAATGTTAAAGGGACTTATCTAAGAAAAAGAAGATAAAAAATATGTACAGTAAAATGGCAGCAAACTCACAATTATTAACAGCCACACCTAAAACAAAAACAAAAACAAACTAAGCAAACAACTAGAACAGGAACAGAACCAGAGAAATGGGGAACACATGGAGGGTTAGCAACAGGGGAGTGGGAGGAGGAGGCGGGGGGAAAAGGTATAGAAAATAAGTAGCATAGATGGTAGGTAGAAAATAGACAGGGGGAGGGTAAGAGTAGTATGGGAAATGTAGAGGCTAAAGAACTTATAAGTATGACACATGGACATGAACTAAAGGGGGGAATGTGGGTGGGAGAGGGTGTGCAGGGCTGAGGGGAATGAAGAAGGGAAAATGGGACAACTGTAATAGCATAGTCAATAAAATATATTTTAAAAATTTAGTAAAATTCCTTCTCATTGCTGTCTGTGTAAAAGTGACGGGGAGAGAGGAATAAGAAATCTCGTCATGAATAAGGCATGGTCCTGACCCTTAGTGGGCCTAATCCTTAACATCCAAACATCCATAAAATACTCACCTAAATAAACTTCTGCAATAATTGATTTACCTGTTTCTAATTAGTGACATATTTATGATAGACCCCATATTTCAAATTCTCACATCTATGATGTTTATTGTGACTTCATAGCATGAAATATATTCTTATTCACAAAGTGAGCACTTTTCCAGTATAGAAATAGGAATAAATTTGATTTTCCGAGTTAATACAGCCTACTAATGTGTCAATGGTAAAAAGGAAGAAAGGGAAAAGGGCTGAGCTAAAAAGTTTTTCACTTAGATACAAAAACAGATCATTACAAGCTCACATTGTAAATATGCAGTAAGTGAGCTTACTGCATTCAAGGCTCTCCATGGAAGATGAGACACCAACTGCCTGACACTAATTTAGAGAGTTTTATGTATCTGGAAAAAAATAATCAAATATCCATCCACAGCTAGTCATACCATCTATTTTTCTAAAGTGCTTAATACAAATACATATATTTCCTTTAGAAACTAAAATTTTTATTAAAAGAAATACACTTTCTGAATTTATTTAATTTCTTAATAACATCTTCTACCTCTGGCCAGTGTGGCTCAGTTGGTTGGGCATTATTCTGCAAAGCAAAATGTCACCCAGTTGATTCTTGATCAGGGCACATGCCTGGGTTGTGGGCCAGGTATCAGGTTGGGCACATGAGACAGGCAATGTTTCTCTCATACATCAATGTTTCTCTTCCTCTCTTTCTCCCTCCCTTCCACTCTCTCTAAAAATAAGTAAATAAAAGCTTTTAAAAAATATCTCCTAGCAGTAAATCTGTATTTTCTCCTTCAAAAAATATTGGAGTTGAGAGCATATCCACATCCATTTCACACTTTTTTAAGTAAACTTTAGTGTCACTTCTGCCCATGCCTAGAGGAGAATGAAATGAAATTGCAATAGCTGCCACTAAATGAGTTAGGATCGAGAGCAATGCTTCCCCACCAGGACAGGGGTGAATTTGTGTCTATAAGATCAAAAGTGGATCTAAGAGCCATAATAGTAGTCATAGCAAATTTTCCATTGTGAAATATCTTCTTGTTTAGATTTTTCATGCTCCCAAATATATAGGGGACTACTACATTTTTTTAAAAAGGCTGTTCAGATAGCAACAGATTTCAGCACAATTCAAAAGTAGTGTGTGACATAAACTTTTATTTTTCTATAAAAGGGAAGAGGTAAGATTACAAACTGCTTTATTTTTCTAGAACTATTTTCTCATGTGTAAATGGTGTCCAGGAGCTGTAGCAGCTCTTGAATACTATTGTATCTTGCTAAAGTAGTTGGTTCTCAGGTGGGATAATATAAAAAAAAAAAAAAGAAAAAGAACACATGTAAAGGGAAGATATAAAGTTCACACACTGCTAATAAAAAGGAAAAACTGAGAGCCACAGTTGAGATGTTTATAATAAACAAACTAGATAAATAATATTACTTTAGTTATATTTATAATAAATGTTATTAAAACTATTATTTTTTAGAGTCAGAAACTTGCATTTGTCAGAGCATAAATCATCAACATGTCCTTGGAAAGAGTAAAGGAATGAACTACAGACCATAGGAAACAAGAATGACTTTAGATAGGAGGGGTCCTCCCCACTCAAAACCAGAGACAAAAGCCAAATGGACCTGCTCTCTGTCATCCACAAGCACAACATTAGTCAGCTTCCATGCCTCAACTTGACTCACTCCCACTTGGAAACTTTCTCTGATGACCCCAATTGGATTCACTCACTCCTCCCATATCATCTCATTTAATAATGAGGGCTTCATAAGAGCTTCCTTCTCTGGATTTCAAAGCCCAGCAAAATTGCTGGTATATAGTAAGTACTCACTATTTATTTTTGGAATCAATGAATTTCTCAAAAGTTTGCTTTAATCTTTCTATATTATTCCTCATCAACATTTCCAGCAGATGGTTTCAGAGACAAAAGACAGAGAAGGGTAAAGGGGGCAGAGATCTGCCAAAGGACAACTTAAATGGAAAGTTACTTGAGTAAAGACTCAATTACTTATAGCTTCATATTCACCACAGAGCATAGCACAATGCCTGGTGTTCAGTAACACTAGACAGGTATATTTGGGTTTGAGTTGTTAGCTCAATTTAGATGAAGGACCTTTTTAATCCTGATTACTATGATTCTGCAAGCAGAATTCTAATATTGTCAGAGTTGTTGAGATCAAATAGTCTTGTGTTTTCAGAAGTCATTCTTAATCCTGACATTGGTTATTCCTTTCTCTGAATTACCCCTTTAGCTTACACATATTGTATCATTTCCCAACGTCGTGTGCCGTGGTGTTTACTTTTGTGCAAGTACCAACAAAGCAGCTAGTTAGCCAAAGTAGCCACTCAAAAGTATTTTGTTGATGATGACTCCATCAAGACCTATAATCCATTAGTCTGCCACCTTTCTTTGTCACTTACTCTTTTCATACCCTCACTTCTCAACACATTCATCTTATATTCTAAAGTTTAGCATTATAATCACTCAGGTATGTACACTCTGAGCTGTGCTGGTCTTCTGTCATTTTGTTGTACCTGTCTGGCAAACTCCAACTCTGCTCAATCTAACTTTACACATACTGCTCACCTGCACATAAATAATTAAGTGTGTATGAAAATAAACTGTATAAAATGCTCAAAATGCTCACTGGTCTCTTTTTTAAATTATTTTTTATGGGGAGGGGATTTACAGTTTTTATTTTTATTTTTCAGTTTCTAAAAGTGTTTCTTACTTTAAGCAAGTTTTTATTTTTCTTTTTTAAGTTTTTTTTATTTTAATCATTGTTCAAGTGCAGTTATCTCCCTTTTACTCCCATTCCAGCCCACCCACCCATCCCTCCCCACTTCCCTCCCATTCCACCCTCCCCCTAGGTTTTGTCCATGTGTCCTTTAAATTTGTTCCTGTAAACCCTTCCCATTCTCCCCTGAAATTCCCTCTTCTCTCCCCTCTGGTCACAGTCAGCCTGTCCTCTATTTAAGTGTCTTTGGTTACACTTCGCTTGTTTTTTTGTTTTGTTGATTAGGTTCCGTTTAAAGGTGAGGTGATATTTTTGTCTTTCACTGCATGGCTTATTTTGCATAGCATAATGCTCCATCCAAGCTGTTGCAAAGGGCAGGAGCTCCATCCAAGCTGTTGCAAAGGGTAGGAGCTCCTTCTTTCTTTCTGCTGCATAGAATTCCATTGTGTAAATGTACCCAAGTTTTTGGATCCATTCATTTACTGATGGGCATCTAGATTGCTTCCAGCATGTAGCTATTATAAATTGTGCTGCTATGAAGATCGGGGTGCAAAGGTTCTTTTGTATTGGTGTTTTAGGGTTCTTAAAATATAGTCCCAGCAGTGGAATTGCTGGGTCAAAAGGCAGATCCATTTTTAGTTTTCTGAGGAAGTTCCATACTGTTTTCCATAGTGGTTGTACCAGTCTACAGTTCCACCAACAGTCATTAGGGTCCCCTTTTCTCCATAACCTCTCCAACACTTGTTGTTTGTTGCTTTGTTTATGATGGCCATTCTGTCTGGTGTGAAGTGGTATCTCATTGTGGTTTTAATTTGCATCTCTCTGATAACTAGCAATATTGAACATTGTTTCATGTGTCTCTGGACCCTCTGTATGTCCTCCTTGGAGAAGTACCTGTTCAAGTCCTTTGCCCATTTTTTAATTGGGTTGCTTGTCTTTTTAGAGTGGAGTCGTGTAAGTTCTTTATATATTTTGGAGATTAAACCCTTGTCTGAGGTATCATTGGCAAATATGTTTTCCCATACAGTTGGTTCTCTTTATATTTTGATACTTGTTTTCTTTAACTGTGCAGAAGCTTTTTATTTTGATGAGATCCCATTTGTTTATTCTTTCCTTTATGTCCCTTGCTCTAGGAGACATGTCAGTAAGAAAGTTTCTATGTGAAATATCTGAGATTTTCCTACCTACGTTCTCCTCTAGGACTTTAATGGTGTCATGGCTTATATTTAAGTTTTATCCACCTTGAATTTATTTTTGTGTAAGGTGTAAGTTGGTGCTCAAGTTTCGTTTTTTTGCACATAGCTGTCCAGTTCTTCCAACACCATTTGTTGAAGAGGCTATTTTTACTCCATTTTATGTTGCTGCCTCCTTTGTCAAATATTAGTTGACCATAGAGACTTGGGTTTATTTCTGGGCTCTCTGTTCTGTTCCATTGGTCCATGTGCCTGTTTTTATGCCATTACCAGGCAGTTTTGATTACAGTGACCTTGTAGCATAGTTTAGTGTCAGGTATTGTGATCCCTCCTACGTTACTCTTCTTTCTCAAAATTGCAGCAGCTATTCAGGGTCGTTTATGGTTCCATATAAATTTTTGAAGTGTTTGTTCTATGTCTGTGAAATAAGCCATTGGTACTTTAATAGGTATTGCATTGAATGTGTAAATTGCTTTTGGTAGTATGGACATTTTGATAATATTAATTCTTCCAATCCATGAACACAGTATATGTTTCCATTTGTTTGTGTATTCCTTGATTTCTTTCCTCAGTGTTATGTAGTTTTCTGAATACAGGTCTTTTACCTCTTTGGTTAGGTTTATTCCTAGGTATTTTATTTTTCTTTTTGCTATTTCAAATGGGATTTTTTTCTTGATTTCTGCTCCTGTTTCATTGTTGGTGTACAGAAATGCATTTGATTTCTGGATATTGACTTTGTATCCCACTGTTTTGCCAAATTCATTTATTAGGTCAAGCAGTTTTTTGGTGGAGTCTATAGGATTTTCTATGTACACTATCATGTCATCTGCAAACAGTGACAGTTTTGTTTCCTCCTTTCCAATTTGGATGCCTTTTATTTCTTTTTCTTGTCTGATCACTGTGGCTGAAACTTCCAGTACTATATTGAATAGAAGTGGTGAAAGTGGACATCCTTGTCTTGTTCCTGATCGTAGTGAAAAAGATTTTAATTTTTGCTCATTGAGTATGATGTTGGCTGTAGGTCTCTCCTATGTGGCCTTTATTATGTTGAGGAATGCTCCCTCTATTCCCACTTTGCTGAGTGTTTTTATCATAAATGGGTGCTGTACCTTATCAAATGTTTTTTCTGCATCTATTAATATGATCATGTGGTTTTTGTCTTTGCTTTTGTTTATGTGATGTATTATATTTACTGATTTACGAATGTTGTACCCTCCTTGCATCCCTGGAATGAATCCCACTTGATCATGGTGTGTGATCTTTTTAATATTGTTGGATGCAGTTTGCCAGTACTTTGTTGAGGATTTTAGCGTCAATATTCATCAGCGATATTGGCCTGAAGTTTTCTTTCTTTCTTGTGTCTTTATCTGGTTTTGGAATTAGGATGATGTTGGCCTCATAAAAAGAGTTTCGGAGTCTTCCATCTTTTTGGATTTTTTGGAATAGTCTGTGAAGGATAGGGGTTAGCTCTTCCTTAAATGCTTTGTAGAATTCTCCTGTGAAACCATCTGGTCTAGGGTTTTTATGTGTTGGAAGTTTTTTAATTACTGCTTCAATTTCTTTTGCTGTTATTGATCTGTTCAGGCTTTCTGCTGCTTCTTCATTGAGTTTTGGAAGATTATATTTTTCTAGAAATTTGTCCATTTCACTTAGGTTTTCAAATTTCTTGGCATACAGTTCTTCGTAGTAATTTCTTACAATCCTTTGTATTTCTGTGGTATCTGTTGTAATCTCTCCTCTTTCATTTCTGATTGTGTTTATTTGGGTCTTCTCTCTTCTTTTCTGATGAGTCTGCTTAAAGGCTTGTCGATTTTGTTTATCTTTTCAAAGAACCAGCTCTTGAATTCTTTGATCCTTAGAATTGTGCTTTTAGTCTCTATGTCATTTAATTCTGCTCTGATCTTGGTTATTTCCTTCCTTCCTTACTTGCTCTGGGCTGTCTTTGTTGTTGTTCCTTGAGTTCTTGTAGACATAAAGTTAGGTTGTTTGAAAAATTTCTATCTTTTTTAGGTAGGCCTGTACCACTATGAACTTCCCTCTCAGGACTGCCTTCACTGTGTCCCATAAGTTTGGGGTTGTTGTGAGTTCGTTTTCATTTGTTTCCAGAAACCTTTTGATTTCTTCCCTAATTTCATTCTTGACCCATTCATTGTTTAATAGCATGCTATTTAATCTCCATGATTTTGAGTGTTTTGGGTTTTTTTCCTTGGGGTTGGTTTCTAGTTTCAGTCCCTTGTGATCCGAGAAAACACCTGGTATGATTTCAATTTTCTTGAATTTGTTGAGGCTTGTTTTGTGTCCTATCATGTGGTCTATCTTTGAAAATGTTCCGTGTATATTTGAAAAGAATGTGTATTTAGCTTCTTTGGGATGGAGGCCTCTGTATATATCAGTTAAGTCCATTTCAATAAGGGTATTGTTCAATGCCACAATATCTTTGTTGATATTTTGTTTGGAAGATCTGTCCTTTTTTTGACAGTGGGGTGTTAAAATTCCCCACTATAATTGTGTTGCTGTCAATATCTTTGTTGAAATTTTCTAAGATTTTCTTTATGTATTTGGGTGCTCCTATGTTGGGTGCATATATATTTACAATATTTATGTCTTCTTGGTGGATTCTTCCCTTGAGTATTATGAAATGTCCTTCTGGGTCTCTCTTTATGGCCCTTTTTTGGAAGTCTATTTTGTCTGATACGAGTATTGCTACCTCGGCTTTTTTTCCTGTCCATTTGCTTGGAAAACTTGTTTCCAGCCCTTCACTTTCAGCCTGTGCAGGTCTTTTATCCTGAGGTGGGTCTCTTGTAGGCAGCATATGTGTGGGTCATGTTTTCTTATCCATTCAGCTATTCTATGTCTTTTGATTGGAGCATTTAATACATTTACATTTAAGGTTATTATTGATAGGTACTTATTCATTGCCATTTATATACATGTGTTCCTCTCTCTCTCTCTTTTCCTTCCTTTCCTTAAAGCAGTCCCTTTAGCATCTCTTTCAAAGCTGGTTTGGTGGGGGTGTATTCTTTTAGACTTCTTTTGTCTGGGAAGCTTCTTATTTGGCCTTCTATCTTGATTGAGGGCCTTGCTGGGCAACGTAGCCTTGGTTGGAGACCTCTGGTTCTCATTACTTGGAATATTTCTGGCCATTCTCGTCTGGCTTGGAATGTTTCAGCTGTTAGCCTTATTGGGGCTCCCTTGTATGTTACTTCTTGTTTCTCCCTTCTTGCCTTTAAGATTCTCTCTTTGTCTTTAAGTTTTGCCATTTTAATTATGATGTACCTTGATGTGGGACTCTTTGGGTTCCTCTTGATTGGGACTCTGTGTTTCCTGGATTTGTGTGACTTTTTCTGTCATCAAATTAGGGAAGTTTTCCAGCATTACCTTTTCAAATAGGTTTTCTATCCCTTGCTCTTCTTTTTCTCTTTCTGGTATCCCTATTATACAGATATTATTATGTTTCATATGGTCTTGCATTTCTCTTTATCCCTCTTCATTCTTTCTGAGCTTCTTTTCTTTTTCTTGCTCTTTCTGGGTGTTTTCTTCTACTTTGTCCTCTAGCTCGCTGATCCAATCTTCTGCTTCATTGATCCTGCTTTTCATTCCTTCTACTGTGTTCTTCAGTTCAGAAATTGTATTCTTCATTCCCTCTTGGCCCTTGTTGAGAGTTTCTATTTCCTTTTCAATGTTGGTATAGTTTGCAGTGAGATCGTTGTAGCTTCCCTCTAGTTTCTGGTAGCTCATTGTGAGTTCATTGAGCTTCCTGATAGTCATTGTTTTGAACTAATATCTGATAGTTGAGTTGCCTCTATTTCATTTAACATTCTTTCTGAGGCTTCCTCTCCTTTCATTTGGGGATTGTTTCTTTGTCTTCTCATTGTTCGTGAGACTCTTCTTTTTAGCCTCTGTTTCTTAAATTGATCTGTTCTGGTTCCCTGTGATTATGGTGTGAACTTCTGTGGTAGAATATCTGTGAGATTCAGTGGTGGAGTCTCCTTCAGGTATCCTGGTGTTCACAGCTTCCCCCTACTCATTTTTTGTGCTCAGGTGGAGGAGTGAGGCAAAATGGTTTAAGACAGCAAGACAGTACTCTATGATATTTACAGTATCAGCCAGTAGAGAAGAGATGGGATATCCTTTGGCTACATGTAGTGTTAACCGTGATCTTCCACCCCACTAGCCACGTTTTAGAAAGGATGGAAAGAAGATAAGACTCTTATTGGGGACAAAAGGATTGTTAGTTGGATCTAGAAAGCTGTGAGGCTGTGGAAGGTCAGATTCTGAGGTAGGGTGGTAATAAAGATTAGTAAATAGGAGTAATGTGTAAAAGAATAGAGACAACCCACACAATAATAGAGTTTAGGAAATTACGAAGTGGGCTGAGATCAGGTAAGGATGTTGAGTAGTATTTACAATTTTATGAACTAGGTCTTATTTACAGTAATATTAAAGCAACAATCTTGTGGCAGAATCTATGAGATTTAGATAACAAGAAGAAGGAGTATAGAACCTTAAGAGGTGTACTAATGGAACACAGATGAAGGATAGTAAATTATCGACACACTGTGACTGAGATAACAGGAGGAACCTATCAAATGACAGTATAACCAGCCAAGCAAAGAAGATTATACAGAAAGAAAAAGAATAGCAAAATACTATTAAAATAAAAAATGTCAGAAAAGTGCATAAAAGATAATACAAATTTGCAGTAACTCGCAGGCTCAAAGAAAAAAAAGCAGAAGATAGAATGCAGGAGAGATAAATTTGGAGTGGAAGGAATAATACTAGGATGAAAGGAAGAGAAACATAAGGAATTGAGAGATATAAAAATAATAAGAATTAAAAAATAAAAAGTCACTTAAAAACAAGATAAAATCAAACAATCAAACAACAGCCAAAAAAAAAAAAAAAAAACACCTCTTCTTGGTTTCCAGCTGGACAAACCAACTGGACAAACACCTACAAAATTTCTGTTGAGAAATAGCTAACAATCTATGAGAGCTCCCTTGAAGATAACTGCTTTTCTCTGCTTTTAATACTCTCTCTTTGTCTTTAAACTTTGGCACTTTAATTGTGATGTGTGTTGTGTGAGCTTCCTTGGGTTCGTATTATTTGGGATTCTCTTCACTTCCTGGACTTGTATGTCTTTTTCCTTCACCAGGTTAGAGAAATTTTCTGTCATTTTTCACTTAGTTTTTCAATTCCTTGCCCTCTCTCTTTTCCTTCTGGTTCCCCCATGACATGGATGTTGGTAAACTTAATGTTATCCCAGAAGTTCCTTATACTATTCTCAATTTGGAGGGGAATTTTTTTCTTTTTTGCTGTTCTGATTGGGTGTTTTCTGCTTCCTTATCTTTTAATCTCTGATTTGATCCTTTGCTTCATCTACTCCACTGTTGATTCCCTATAATGTATATATTTTTTCATTTCTGACTGGTCTTTTTTGATGTCATGTAGTTCTATTTTTATGTTTAATATCTCTTTGTTAAAGTCTTAAGTTCATCTACTTTTCACCTAAATTCATTGAGCTTCCTTATAACCAGTGTTTTGAACCCTGCATCTTGTCTCCATTTTGTTTAGTTCTTTTTCTGGAGTTTTGTTCTGTTTTTCATTTGAGACATGTTTCTTTGTATCCTCCTTTTGGCTGCCTCCCTGTGTTTGTTTCTATGTATTAGGTGGAACTGCTATATTTTTCATGCTTGGTAGAGTAGATTTATGTAGCATTTGTCCTGTAGGGTCCAGTGGCACAGCCTCTCCATTTACCTGAGCTGGGCACTCCAGGTGTACCCTTCTGTGGGCTGTGTGCTCCTCCCTATTTTAATTGATCTTTCATTGCTGTTGGCAACTGAATGGAGAGATTTATCCCCAGGCTGATCATTTTCAAGGGCTGACCATGACCACCACATAGGATCACCTGTTCAGGGAACAACCCCACAAAGCAAGACTTACTTCAGCAGGGCTCCGGTACCCACTGAGTCTGCCCCTTGAGTTTGTCACTTGTGGAGGTGGTTGGGTGGTGGTTCAACATAATCTGAACCTGTCCACCAGGGTTCTGGCTATGGGGCCTCCCATGAGGTGCAGGTCAAAGTCAGCCACCACCTATGCTCTGCCTGGAGTTACACTGCATGAACTACAGAGCAATCGGCAGATGGCTGCTACTTGTACTGGGCTTAGAGTTGCTTGGGAGAGGCCAAGCTGTGAACCAAGGCTAGCTGCTGATAGTGCTGGGCCTATGGCCACTTAAGTAGAGGTATGGGACATGCCAAGGCCAGATGCTGCTTATTTGAAAGATTTTAGGAAAGTCTGAAGCATGAATCAAGACAAGTCATTTGTATGGAAAAGCCACTGGAAACAGCTTGGGTGGTCAGAACGTTGGGTACGGTTGAGTCTTAAGGAATCACCAGGGTAGGGAGAACAATGTAAACCAGGTTGATGGAGGCTCAGATATGGAACCTACCTGCCAGTTCTGTGTGGGGAGGGCTCAGAAAAAGGACAGTGGCTTTTCCCAGCACTTGTCTCTGGGAGAAAGCTAACCCCCAGCTCTCACCCTGATGCCAGACAATATATGTCCTTGCTGTATGGCCCTGATATCTTTAGAGCTTCTGCCCCAGTGCCGGATCTCAGAACAAGAGAGTCTGATTAAGTCAACATGCAATTTCTTTAAGAGTGACTGGGACTCCAGAAGCCCTTCTTCTCACTCATCCACAATTGCTACTTGTTTTCACAGCCAGAAGTCATAGGGATTTCTTTTCTTGGCCATGGAAGCCTGGGATGGTGGGCCTGGTATGGGGCAGGAGCCCTTCACTCCTCAGCTCTCACCTTACATGCTAGAAAATATTTTCTTTTGATATTTAAGTATACAAGGAGAATAATATACTTAAACATTTGTAGCTGGAGGTATAAATTAAAAAAATTAAATACAAATTATTATATAATTTCTTCCAATTCTGTAATCCTATAGTCTGCCTCTATACTTTTTTATAGTTATGTGGATAGACTAGGCCTAGTTGTATCAAAGCCAATATGATTTGTACACTCAATTTCACCCCCTCTTACCTATTGATGGACATTTCTCTAGGAATTCTTTTCTCTCCCCACTTCTTTCCTCTTCACTATTACATCTCCATTTGTAGACATTATCATTTCTTTATCTTAAATAGACAGTCTACCCCTATCTCATACTACTTCCTCCTTAGCTACCATTACATTGCTCTTCCACACTTCACAGAAAAATACCTCAAAAGAGTTGTATATAGTTGTGGTTGCCAATTCCTCTCCCATCCTCTCTTGAACTCATTCCACATCATGCTTCTATCCCCACCACTTTTCTCCCCATGATCTCCATGTTGCTAAATCTAATCAGCCACTCTTAGTTCTCATCTGACTTAAACTATAAGAAGACTTTAACATAGGCGATTACTCCCTCCCCTAAGAAATGTTTTCACTTGGCTCCAGGACCCACACATTCCTGCCTTTCCTTGTATATCCATGGATACTTCTTCAAAATCTCCTTTGCTATTTCTTCCAAATCTTCCAAACTACAAACAATGGGATGCCTTAGCCTTCTTGGATTGTTTTTTAGTGAATTTTGAATATTTTATTTATTTTTTAAAATATATTTTATTGATTATGCTATTATAGCTGTCCCATTTCCCCCTTCACTCCCCTCCACCCTGTACACCCTCTCCCATCCACATCGCCCCCTTTAGTCATGTCCATGTGTCATACTTATAAGTTCTTTAGCTTCTACATTTCTCACACTATTCTTGCCCTCCCTCTATTTTCTACCTACCATCTATGCTACTTATTCTCTGAACCTTTTCCCCTCTCTCCTCCTCCCACTCCCCTGTTGCTAACCCTCCATGTCATCTCCATTTCTGTGGTTCCATTCCTGTTCTAGTTGTTTGCTTAGTTTCTTTTGGTTGTGCTTTAGGTGTGGTTGTTAATAATTGTGAGTTTGCTGTCCTTCTACTATACATGTTTTTTTTAATCTTCTTTTCTTAGATAAGTCACTTTAACATTTCATAAAATAAGGGCTTGGTGATGATGAACTCCTTTAATTTGACCTTATCTGGGAAGCACTTTATCTGCCCTTCCATTCTAAATGAAAGCTTTGCTGGATAGAGTAATCTTGGTTGTAGTTCCTTACCTTTCACGACTTGCAATACTTCTTTCCAGCCCCTTCTTGCCTGTAAGGTCTCTTTTGAGAAATTATCTGACAGTCTGATGGGAACTCCTTTGTAGGTCACTGTCCTCTTATCTCTTGCTGCTTCTAGGATTCTCTCCTTCATTTTTACCTTGGCTAATGTAATTATGATGTGCCTTGGTGTGTTTCTTTTTGGGTCCAACTTCTTTGGGACTCTCTGAGCTTCCTGGATTTCCTGGAAGTCTATTTCCTTTGCCAGAATGGGGAAGTTCTCCTTTATTATTTGTTCAAATACGTGTTCAATCTGTTGCTTTTCTTCTTCCCCTTCTGGTACCCCTATAATTCAGATGTTGGAATATTTAAAGATGTCCTGGAGGTTCCTAAGCTTTTCCTTGTTTTTTTGAATTCTTATTTCTCCATTGTTTCCTGTTTGGTTGTGTTTTTCTTCCTTCTGGTCCACTCTATTGTTTTGAGTCCCAGTTTCCTTCCCATCACTATTGGTTCTCTATGCATCTTCCTTCATTTCTTTTATCGTAACCTGCATTTTTTCGCGTAATTTGCACCCAAAATCAACCAATTCTGTGAGCTTCCTGATCACCAGTGTTTTGAACTGTGCATCTGATAGATTGGCTATCTCTCGGTTGTTCAAAATGATGAGTCCTGGGACATTGATCTGTTCTTCTGTTTGAGACATATCTCTCTTTGTTTTGTTTTGTTTTGTTTTGTTTTTTTGTTTGGTCGATCCTGTTATGGTGAGGGGTGGAGCCTTAGGTATTCACCAGGGCTGGGCACCCCAGTTGCTAGATTGTGACGTTGTATGTGGGGGCGGGAGGGAACAATGGCAGAAGCTCTGCTCTCCTGGGACCTCAGTCCCTTCCCTGGGATCCTGGGTTGTATGCTCTGCCCTGGTCCACAATTGCTGCCTCACTGGGTCCACCAGCTGCCGCTTGCGTACTCAGGGTCTACTCGCTGCAATCCTGCATGCCCCAGATGCCTTACTCGCTCCCGGTTGCCTTATGCACCCAATTCTCCCTGCTCTCTGTGCTCCGTGACCGCGCTGGGCTGCTCCTCTCCACCCCTCCTACCCGTCTGGATGAAGGGGTCTACCTCAACTTCTTGGCTATCCGACTTCCATTTAGATAAATTCTCTGTCAGTTCTGGGTGTTATTCTGCCTCTAAATTGTTTTTGTTCTAATCTTGGTTGTGCGTGGAAATACGGTGCATCCACCTATGCCTCCATCTTGCCGGAAGTCCCGAATAATTTCTAAAGAATAAGTTCAAAATGGATTAAAGACTTAAATGTTAGACCTGAAACCATAAAAGTAGTAGAAGAAAACAGAATTAGCAAAATTTCAGATATTGAATGTAGCATCATTTTTCTGATGTATCTCCCCAGGCAAGGGAAACAAAATTAAAATATAAACAAACAGGACTACATCAAACTAAAAAGTTTTGCACAGCAAAGAAAAACATCAACAAAAAAAGAAGACAACCCACTGAATGGGAAAACATATTCAACAATACATCTGATAAAAGGTTAATATCTAAAATTTATAAAGAACTTAACAAAACTCAACACCAAAAAAAACCCCAAACAACTCAATTAAAAGATGGACAAAGGACTTGAACAGACACTTCTCCAAAGAGGTTATACAGATGGCCAATAGACATATGAAAAGATGCTCAACATCACCAATCATCAAAAAGATGCAAGTTAAAGCCACAATGAAACATCATCTCACAAGTGTTCAAATGGCTATCATTAATTAGCCAATAAACAGTAAGTCCTGGAATGGTTTTGGATAAATAGGAACCCTTTGGCACTGTTGGTGGAAATACAGATCAGTGCAGCCTCTGTGGAAAGCAGTGCAGAGATACCTCAAAAATTACAAAAGGATCTGACTTTTGACCCAGTGATCCCACTTCTGGGAATATATCCAAAGGAACCCAAAACACTTTGAAAGAACATAAGCACACCTATGTTCATTGCAGCATTATTTTTTTTCTTGACTTTATTTTTTTCTTTGACAAAAGTACTTTACTTTTGACACCATATAATGTGTTTTGGATACTTGTAATGAAAAACATTACATGTATTATCATCTTTAAAGGCAATATTGTTCATTACATAATGAGGTGAGTTTGTATTTAGGAATTGTAGTCTCTGCTATTAAGTGCTTCCAAATCTCACTTGGTATGAATTAAACTTAAGCCTGTTCAACACGCACTATAGCTTTCTGAGAATGAAACACAGGCTGGGAATAATCAGCAAACTCTTCTAGATGTATTTTCCTCATAAAATTAAGCAACTTTCAGATTTAAAGTATGTTTTTTCACTTTAAAGAATTTTTATTTTTTAGTTTCTTACTGTTGTTCAAGTACAATTGTCTCCATTTCCTCTACCCCAACTGAACCACCCCCACCTCCCACCAGCAATCCTACCCTCTTTTGGCCTTGTCCATGGGTCCTTTATACATGTTTCTTCACTTAACCCTTCCCCCTTTTCTCCAAAAACCCCCCTCAGCCCTCCCCTCTGGTTACTGTCTGTTTATTCTTTATGTCAATGTCTCTGGTTCTGTTTTGCTCATTTGTTTATTTTGCTGATTAGGTTCCACATATACTTGACATCATATGGTATTGGTCTTTCACCACCTGGCTTATTTCACTTAGCGTAATGCTCTCCAGATCCATCCATATGTCACAAAGGGTAAGAGCTCCTTCTTTCTTTCTGCTGCATAGTATTCTATTGTGTAAATGTACCATGGTTTTTTCTTTAATTAATGTAAATATGTTTATTTTTTCTTTCTTTTTTATTTTAATTTTTGCTCAAGTACAGTTTTCTGCCTTTTACTCCTATCCAGCCCAAATCCCCAGCCCTCCTCACCTCCTTCCCATTTCCATGCCCCACCTTGTATTTGTCCATGTGTCCTTTATACTTGTTCCTGTAAACCCTTCCCCTGTTCCCCTGAAATTCCCTCCTCTCTCCCCTCTGATATCATAGTTTTTTGATCCACTCATTTACTGTAGGGGACTTAGGTTGCTTCTAATACTTGGCTATTGTAAATTGTACCCCTATGAATATCGGGGTGCATAGGTTCTTTTGAATTGGTATTTCAGGGTTCTTAGGGTATAATCCCAGCAGTGGAAATGCTGGGTCAAAAGATAGTTCCACTTTTACTTTTGCAAGCAAATTCAATACTGTTTTCCACAGTGGCTGCACCAGTCTGCATTCTCACCATCATTGTACTAGTATTGCTTTTTCCCCACAACCTCACCAGCACTTGTTATTTGTTGATTTGGTTGTGAAGGCCATTCTGACTGGTATGAAGTGGTATTTCATTGTGGTTTTAATTTGCATCTCTCTGATGGCTAGTGATGCTGAGCATCCTTTCATATGTCTCTGGGCCCTCTGTATCTTCTCCTTGGGAAGTGTCTATTCAGGTCCTTTGCCCATTTTTTAATTGGGTTGTTTGTCTTCCTAGAGTGGAGTCCTGTGAATTCTTTATGCATTTTGGAGATCAAACACTTGTCTGAGGTATCATGGGCAAATATATTTTCCCATACAGTTGGTTCCCTTTTCATTTTGCTGGGTTTTTTTTTTTATATACATGCAGAAGCTTTTTATTTGGATGAAGTCCCATTTGTTTATTCTTTCCTTTACATCTCTTACTCTAGGGGACATATCAGTGAAAATATTGCTGCGTGGAATATCTGAGATTTTTTGCCTATGTTCTCCTCTAGGACTTTAATGATGTCATGGTTTATATTTAAGTTTATCTATCTTGAGTTTATTTTTGTATATGGTTTAACTGGGTGGTTGGGTTCCTTTTTTTTTTTTTTTTTTTTTTTGCATGTAGCTGTCCAGATCTTCCAACATCATTTGTTGAAGAGGCTATTTTTACTCCATTTTATGCTTCTGCCCACTTTGTTGAATATTGTTTGACCATAGAGACTTGGGTTACTTCCAGTATCTCTTTTCTGATCCATTGATCTATGTGTCTGCTCTTATGCCAGTACCAGATTGTTTTGATTATCATGGCCTTGTAATATAGGTAGATATAGGGTATTGTTATCCTTTCTACTTTGTCCTTTCTCAAGCTTGCTGCAGCTATTCAGGGTTGTTTATGGTTGCATATAAATTTGTTAAATGTTTGTTCTATATCTGTGAAACATGTCGTTGGTATTTTAATAGGGATTGCACTGAATCTATACATTGCTTTGGGTAGTATGGACATTTTGATGATGTTAATTCTTCCAGTTCATAAACACAGCATGTGCTTCCATTTATTTGTGCCTTCCTTAATATTTTCCTCAGGGTTCTGTAGTTTTCTGAATACAGGTCTTTTACCTCCTTCATTAGGTTTATTTCTAGGTACTTTATTTTTCTTGTTGCCATATCAAGTGGGATTTTTTTCCTGATTTCTGTTTCTGATGTTTCACTGTTTGTGTACAAAAATGCATTCCACTTCTGAATATTGACATTGTATCCTGCTATTTTGCCAAATTCACTTATTAGGTCAAGTAGTTTTATGGTGGAGGCTATAGGGTTTTCTATGTACACTATCATGTCATCTACAAACAATGACAGTTTTGCTTCCTCCTTTCCAATTTGGATGCCTTTTATTTCTTTTTCTTGTCTGATCCCTGTGGCTAGGACTTCCAATACTGTGTTGAAAAGTAGCAGTGAAAGCAGACATCCTTGTGATGTTCCTGAAATTAGTGGGAAAGCTTTTAGTTTTTTCCCATTGAGTATGATGTTGGCTGTAGATTTCTCATATATGGCCTCTATTATGTTTACGTATGCTCCCTCTACTCCCACTTTGCTGAGTGTTTTTATCATAAATGAGTGTTTTCTTATGAAATGTTTTTTCCACATATATTGATATGATCATGTGATTTTTGTCTTTCTTTTCATTTATGTGATGTATTACATTTATTGATTGCAAATATTGTACCCTCCTTGCATCCCTGGGATGAATTCCACTTGATCATTTTAATGTATTGCTGGATGTGGTTTGCCAATATATTGTTGAGGATTTTAGCACCTATATTCATCAGTGATATTGGTTTGTAGTTTTCTTTCTTGTTGTGTCTTTATCTGATTTGGAATTAGGATGATGCTGGCTTCACTTCATAAAAAGCATTTGGTGGGGGTCTTCCTTCCTCTTGGATTTTTTTGGAATACTCTGAGAAGGAAAGAGGTTTGCTCTTCTTAAATGTTTTGTAAAATTCTCCTGTGAAACCATCCAGTCCAGGGCTTTTGTGTAATGGGAGTTTTTTTTATTACTGCTTTGATTTCACCAGCTATTATCAGTCTGTTCAGGTTTTCTACTTCTTCATTCAGGTTGGGAGATTATACTTTTCTAGAAATTCATCCATTTGACCTAGGTTTTCAAATTTCTTAGTATGTAGTTGTTCATAGTAATTTCTTACAATCTTTTGTATTTATGAGGTATCAGTTGTAATCTCTCCTCTTTCATTTCTGTTTTTATTTATTTGGGTCTTCTCTCTTTTTTTCTTGATGAGTCAGCTTAAAGGCTTGTCAATTTTATCTTTTCAAAGAACCAATTCCTTGATTTATTGATTCTTAGAACTATTCTTTTAGTGTCTATGTCATTTAATTCTTCTCTGCAGCAGTATTTATAATCACCAAGGTATGGAATCAGCCCAAGTGGATTAAACAACTATGGGGCATTTGCACATGAGAATACTACTTGGCCATAAAAAAGAAGAAAATGTTACCCTTCATGACTGTATGGATAAACCTGGAGAACACTAGGCTAAGTGAAATAAGCCAGTCAGAGAAAGGCAGATGCCATATGATTTCACCCATATGTGGATTCTAATGAACAAACTGAACTAACACACAATACCAAGACAGACTTATAGATAAAGTGCAGAATGACAGCTATGAGGAGGGCAGTTAAGGGGATGAGAAGGATTGAGCAAAAAGGAAAAAGGACTCATGGACATGAATAAGAGTGTGGTGTTTGAAGGGGGGAGTGATATAAAGGGACTAAAGGGTAATAGAATAAATATAAAAATAATCTATAAAAACTATATAATAAAGATAAAGATTTTCAAGAACTATTAAGTTAAGAAAGTATCTAAATTGTTGGGATTAAATTTTTAGAAAGTATAAATGGTTATACATGTAAGAATTAGTAGCCACAGACTCACAGAAAAGAATGACCAGTTATGTGGCACACAGCCCTAGGCCTCAGACTAATAGTAACCTGGCCAAAGCCATCAGAGGTGTCCTGCTCTTCTCTCTGATCCCTTCTCCCATTCTGGGCTTAGGTATGCCTCCACACTTTTTAGTTTCTCTAACTGTCCAATGTCCAATATCACTACATTGTATGCCTTCCTCTTCCTATCTTCCTTTTTCCCTCCCTTGTACCAGCTCTGTTCCCTAAAAAGGAAACCAACTACGGTGCGGGTATTCCAGTGCTGTGATATTCCAGGTGAGAGTAGAAGAATCTCATTAATCATTATTAGTTCTCTTTTGCAACCACTTTAAATTTTCATACTGGATATAACTTTTTCATTTCATAAATGTGGAAAATGTGAGAGTCTATGGAAAGTGTAAAGTGCTTTCAGAAAACAGTTTGCTTTGGAATCTAGAGCCATAGAATTTTAAAGCTAAGGAAGATCTGAGTGGTCACCTGAGACAGCCTCCTCCCATAGTGCTAGGCACCACTAGTGACCTGGCCAAGGTTATATAACTAGTTTTTATTCCAGCAACAGAACCAAGATACTTTGACTTCCTATTTGACTTTTTCAGCAAAAAAATTTTAACAGGTAATTTTTGTGTGTCAGAAACTGAGAATACTAAAGGAACATAAAATCTAATGCTCTTTTTACTCTGTGTTTCTTGTTTAGAGCCAAGCTGTAAATGTTTTTTATGGTGAAGGCATCCTCAGCTGATAAAGAAATAGTGATGTTTTTGGAGTCACAGCGAGAGAGCTCACTGAGAAAAGCAATGTTTGTTCTCCTTTTACAATCAAACGGAGGTAAGTTGTAATGTGTACTATTGGAGCCAGCAAAGATTTTATGAAATATTTAGTCAGTTATCTAAAATATAATTCTCACCCCCCTATTTTACCAGGTAAATCAATAGAAATCAGTGAGACTACCTGGTTTTATATTTTTCCAACAACATTTTCACCTTCTACCTTCTGACTGGAAACAAAACACAATTTTCAAAAAAGTGAGATTCTAAAATGCCATGCTTCTCAATCACAGAGACTTTTTCACTACTTCCATCTGGTGAAGAGATACACATGAGGGTACTCCATAACTTTCTCCTTTGACAACAACATTTTTATGCTGGTTGATAAAGGAAAGAAATGCAAAAATAGAACCAGCATTAATGAAGCACTGTCTGAGCCCATGGTGGGCATGATACACTCTACATGGTTTTTGTTGGCAACTGTCAGAATTCACATGATCTTTTGACCCAGAACTAAATGTTATCTCTGAATATGGAATATCTAACACAACCCTAACTCCAAGATAAAGATTCAAGATGGAAACAAGTTTTTCTAATACCTCTGGGCAAAGCTGACACTCAAGGATAATAATGTCATAATGGCTATTTTCTTAGTGAACAAAAACCTGCAATATGTCTGTTTGTTTTGTTTCATTGCTTTCATTTCTAAACATGCAGTTAGTTATAGGTTTTGACATTGTTCTCTATACAACATTATCACTGCCTCTTGCCTTTGCCTTGTAAAAATACTGACTATTCCACACTAGTTGGTGTGTGGTGATGAAATTTCAACATGGAATATATGCCCCTTATATGCACTTGATAGTTCCCAGCCCATCAGAGATGCCCCAGAGTGAAAACATAATGTTACTGAGGGGTGAAAGCCATTCTCCAGTCATTTATCAGGCTTTGTGATGTTCAGGAGAGCCTAAAGAAAAATATGAATAATGTTCTTTAATATACCAAGGGCTGACTGCCATAGGCCATTTTGCTCCATGCTTAAACAAAAGCAAAATATGGATAAGTGTTATATGCGATTCAAAATACATTTTGAGTCAAGTACTAACACTAAATTATGAACTCTTTAAATGATGAAAATATGCATAGAAGATATTACTTTCTAATACCCATAAATATAGTCACTATGCGATAAAAATGGACTCCTTCTAAACTATGAATATTCTGCAAAATAATTAAATAATCATGATGGGGAAAGTTACTGGCATGGAAGTAGGGTGAGAATATCAAGGACTGGCCTTATATTTATATAGTGAAAATATTTGTCTCTTGTGATTGTTTTATTCACAAACATCTACTGAACACTATGTATCAGTCACTTTCACATGAAGAGACTAGATTTAATATTTATTTAGCATCTACCATATAATGGGCACTCTACATAGTGACTTCACTAAACCCTCATGATAATTCTGTGAGGTAACATTACTCTGAATCACGTGAAATTTTGTTTTTTGTGAGTCATAAAAGTAAAATATTAGAAAATTTAGAGTCTAACTTGAATTTTAATGTTGCCATTTTATAGGTGGTTCAGGGAAATTAAAGAACTTGAAGTTTATACAGCAAATATATGGTAGAATTGGGATTTCAACCCAGACTCTTTTACCATTCCACCACACCCTACTTCATCTTAAGAAAATGTTATTAAATAACATTTCATCTTGTTATTAAATTGGAAGGATCTCACAGCCTTCTGTACTATAAATTTATTGCTCCCACCCCCACTAGCCCAAACATCTGAATAGTTTCAGTGTCATATCTTCAGTTTAAGGACTTGATTCTATTAAAATCTTTCTTTCTGTGCATACCCACCACCCTTCTTTCATTAGCTTCATCATGACTAGAGTCATCATATTCTCTCAACTCAAATTTGGAACATGTGTTCAGAGATAAACATGGGTAGTTGTGAGAAAAAGGTTATAAAATAATTGTGATAGATATTTTTAAAGAATTATCATCATAAAGACAGCACCAGCACACCATAGTACAATTGTTTTTCTGTGGCTGCCACTCTCTACTTGTGGGCTTTCTGAGGGTGGGTTCTATGTTTTACTGATATTTGTGGAATGCTAGATAATAGAAACAAGACATCCTCCTTTCTCTTAAAAACTCTGTAGGAGTTTTGAGCATTCATAGAACAACTATTTATCAAGTACTTCATATGCACTAGGTATTTTGTTGGATTTGTGGGAGGTTGCTAAGAAAAGGGAAAGATTTAATCAGTAAATTAGAATAGTACAGATCCATATTCTTGAACTCTAGCATGAATCAAAATCATCTGGAGGGTTTGTTAAACCCTAATGTCTGGACTTACCCCAGAGTTTTGGATTCAGTAGACATGAGGTGAAATCCAAAAATTAGCTTTTTAACAAATTCCAAGATTATGCTCATGATGCTAGTCTAGAAAACATTGTTTTCTGAAACACTCATATGGACAATTGAAGACTGGGGAAGCAGAATAAGCAATATCACAGATGATGGACTCAACATAAGCAGTCCAGCCTGTCTGCAATGTAAATATAGCTATTAAGCTACCCTGACTTGCTTCTTTAAAGGGACTCTACCTCAGTGCAAACTGGGACTGATCTCCTAGCTCTGATCCACCTGCCACCTAGCTCATCAGCCAAACCTGAGACAGCTACCAACCATCCAACCAAGTTAGAATTCTTAAGTAAAGATCCACAGAAGTCACTGCTTTACCCACAATATTCCTACAGTTTGTCTCATTAGACTGGCTTATTAAGGCCAAATGAATCCAGTATCCTCTCCACAAAAATAGGTTTTCTTTAAGTTACTCAAGTGTCTCATTGTTCTATAAGACCTTTCAAGAACTCTTGGAACACAACTTTCTTTTACAACTATTTAAAGTCTTGCTTCCAAAGATCTATAGAAATCGAATTTTCTAATTCTTTCTCAGCTGATGCTAGTCTTTAATCTACTATGTCACTCCTTGTGACTCTGGTGATCCCAACTTCAAATGACAGAAGAAATTTGTCTCACAATTTCTCACCAACAACAGACCTTCTCTGCATATCCAAATGTCATCTTGTATCATTGATTTTAAAAAAGCGAGAAGACTGAAGCTTAATCAATATTTTCTAGATTGATTCATGGACTTGGACCTACATGCTACCTTTGAGCTCATGGATTATAAAGCACATTCAATGAGGTAGTGCTGCATTTTATGTTCTTGGTCTTACCAAGTAAATAAATTGACTCATTAATAAAGTGAATAGAGTGGCTAATGAGCAACTCTCATAATAGAGACTATATTATCTAATTCAGTGGGAAAAGACCATAAACCACCAAAAAGAGGCTCTACCCTTATGTATCTTTATATGTCTATCTATCTACCTATATGCATATCATCTACCTATAATTCACTGTATGAATAACACTCAATTCACAGAGCTCAGTTTTAAATTCAGCAGTAGTACCAGTAGGACCAAATTAAAAAGTTGTCATGTGTCAAAAAAGCAAATGAAATACCAAGAGCAAAAAAATAAAAATGTAAAAGCAAAAAGAAAGATGGAAAATTACCTTACTGTAGGAAACAAAGAATTGTTATAATATATTAATAATAATAATGATAATAATAATAAAGCCACTAGAAACTCATTTTGACTTGTCCTGTTGCAAAGAGACATTAAAACATGGGAACGAGCTTCAAAATTCCCTCTTCCTACAGTTGGAAGGACCTAATGCCTCAAATGAAATGAAGGAACAATTTACATTTCAGAGATAGGCCCTCAATGTTTAGAGCTGTTTGTAGGACAGCAACCACAATGGCACAGAAGAAAGGAAGGCTGCAATCTTCCCAGGATGCTTCAATTACTTTTATTTACTAAAAATTATGTCTACTTTTCTGAAAGAAGTAATCACTGACAATGTGGAACACACATAAAACAGAATAATTCAACATTTTTTTAAAGGGGGATTCCAATTAGTAACTAGAAATATTATTTTCAGTATAGGTATAAAAAGATTAAAAATTTTCAGGCCAGCAAAAATGACTCATTAGGCTAGCCACACACCAGCATATCTGCTAAACATGTAATTATTTGTCCCAAGATATTTTCTCTAATTTATTCTGTTTCTATATCCTACAATAAAGGAGTGCAAGCATAAAAGTAAATATATGATTTGCATCTGTGTACAATAAATTGTCAATAATTTAGAATCAACTAAATTAGACTCCCATAAATTAACAAGATTGAAACTGAAGTTTCTACTATCTCTACAACATAATTTACTAAGCAAATCATTAGTGCAAATGTGATTATAAGACATTTTGGGGAGACTTCATTATATCAATTACTTGTTTGAAAATGGTACTCCCAATGGTAAAAGGGCTGTAAACAGTTAAGCAATGAACTTCCCCACAAATAATTAGTTCTTGTGTCTGTGTTTCTTTAAATTCCTTGACAATTCAAGTGATTTCTGACTTACAGATGAACCCCACACACTGTGCCTGTGGCTTCTTCCCTTAACATGTTCCCACCTCCAACCACAAAATGACAAGAACACCAACTCCTGTTCCCATGGGAATAAAGTAAAAACTCTGAATTCAAAGGTAGAGGAAAAGAAGAAACTGAGAGACATAAAAAGTCATACCCCAAAGTAGTCTGCTCTTCAGGATGTGTAGCCTACACTGACTACTATTCCTCCCAAAGCCTCTCCGACAAAGTGTTGTGCTCATTTCCTAGGACTGCCATAAAAAATTACCACAAACTGGGTGGCTTTAAGTAACACACATTTATTCTCTCACAGTTCTGGATGCAAGAAGATCAAAATCAAGGCATTCCAGGGCCACATTCTAGAGGAGAAGGCTCTAGAGAAGAGACTTGCCTCCTCCAGTTTTTGCAGACTCCTGTCTCGTGGCAGCGTCACAACAGTCTCTGCCACAGTCTTCACAAGGCCTTCCTGTCTGTGCATTAGCAGAGGTGCTCTCAGTTGACAAAATAGTTCCAATATACCATCATCCCATTTGACGGAAGGGGCTAACATTTTAATTTTACAGAAGACATAACTGAGCTCAGAATGACCCAAGGTTACCTAGCTAAGGAGAAGGTCACAGTCTTAACCTCAGGTTTTCTAAGTTTGAATTATTTGATATCAAACTACTCCCCTCTTTTCTTATATATACACAGGCTAAAATACTTTCAAAGCATTCTTTAATTAAATATATTGGGTAACATTGATTAATAGCATGAAAGGAATTTAAGGTATACAATTTTATAATATATCATCTCTTTATTGCATTGTATGTTCACCACCCAAAGTCTAGTCTATTTCCAACACCATATATCTGACACACTTTACCATCTTCATTCTCCCCCATTCCCTTTCCCCTTTGGTAACCATCATACTATTGTCTGTGTCAATGAGTTTGTTTTTCTGTTTGTTTGCTCACTTGTTGCTTCTGTTGTATCACTGAGAGACCAGATATAAATCCATATATATGTATGGGATACTAATTTTTCACAAATGATTAAAAAATATGCAATGAAGAAAGGAAAGCCTCTTTAATAAATGGTGTTAAGAAAATTGGAAAGCAACATGCAAACAATGAAACTAGACTCCTCTCTGACACCATACATAAAAATTACTCAAAATGGATTAAAATCTCAAATATAGCATCCAAAACAATAAAATACATAGAAGAAAACATAGGTACTAAACTTACAAACTTTGCTGTGAGAAGGGTTTTTGTAAATACAAACCCAAAGGCAAGGGAAGTAAAAGCACAAATAAGTGAATGGGACAACAACATAGCAAAAAAAATGACAAAACAAAAAGGTAACCAACTGAATGGAAGAAGCTATTTGCAAACGATATCTTTGATAAGGGTTTAATATTTAAAATATATGAAGAACTCACACTACTCAACAACAAAAAATCTAATTAAAAAATGGGCAGAGGACTAAAAAGACACTTTTTCCCAACAAGACTGATGACTAACAGATAAATGAGAAGATGCTCAACTTTACTCACTATAAGAAAAATGTGATTGATTTCCAGTTACATGACATTGTGGTCAAAGAAGATGCTTGACATGATTTCAGTGTTCTTAAATTTATTGAGACTTGTTTTGTAGCTAAAAATATGGTCTACTCTAGAAAATGTTTCACATGCACTTGAAAAGTATGTATATTCTGCTGTTTTGGGGTGAAATGTTCTGAAGATATCAATTAAATCCATTTGATCCAGTGTGTCATTTAAGGTTATCATCATCTTGTCTCCTTGCCTGGAAGATCTATCTATTGAAGACAATGGGGTGTTACAATCCCCTACTATGACTGTATTTCTGTGATCTCTTCCTTTATGTCCATCAGGATTTGCTGTACATATTTAGGTTCCCCTATGTTGGGTGCATAAATGCTTCATAGGGTTATTTATATCCTCTTGTTAGATTGTGCCATTTATCTTTATGTATATTGTGTCCTTCTTTGTTTCTTTGTGCCTTGATTTTAAGTCCTTTTTGTTGGATATAAGTACTGTTACCCCAGCTTTTTTCTTTTCCATTTAAACGAAATATCTTTTTCCATCCCTCTACTTTTGGTGTATGTGTATCTTTTGTTCTTTTGTTCTGAGATGGGTCTCTTGGAGACAGCATATATATAGGTCTTGTTTACTAATCCATTCAGATACCCTGTGTCTTTTGATTGGATCATTTAAGACATTTACATTTAAGATGATTATCAATATATTACAATTTTATTTTAACAGTATTTTCCTCTGTTTTTTTTTTCAGTTTTTTGCACAGCAAAAAAAGCCATCAACAAAACAAAAAGATAATACATGTAATGGGAGAACATATTTGCCAAACATCTTTATAAGTATCCAAACTTTATAAAGAACTTATGAAACTCAACACCAAAAACCAAACAATCCAATTTTTAAAATTGGCAAAGGACCTAAATAGACACTTCTCCAAAGATGACATACAGATGGCCAATAGACATATGAAAAAATCTTTATTGTCACTAATCATCAGAGAAATGCAAATTAAAACCACAATGAGATATTACCTCATACCTATTAGCATGGCTATCATCAATAAATCAACAAACATCAAGTGCGGTTGAGGATGTGGAAAAACAGGAAACTTTTGCAGTGCTGGTGGGAATGGAGACTGATGCAGCCACTGTGGAGAGTGTCATGGAGATACCTCAAAAAAAATGAAAAATGGAACTGCCTTATGACCCAGCAACAGCACTTCTGTGAATTCATCCAAAGAAACCTGAAACGCCAATTCAAAAGAACATAAGCACCCTTATTTATTTACAGTTGCCAAGAAATGGAAGCAGCCCAAGTGTCTGTCGGTAGATGAATAGATAAAACCACTATTGGACATTTACACAACAGAATACTACTTTCATTAAAAAGAAAATTTTACCATTTGTGACAACATGGATTGACTGGAGAACATTATGCTAAGTGAAATAAACCAGTTAGAGAAAGACAAATACCATATGATCACTCCTATGTGGAATTTGATGAACAAACTGAACTAAAAGCAAAATAGAATCAGACTCATAGATGGAGAACAGGCTGACAGCTCTGGTGTGTGTGGTGGACAGTTAGGGGGTGGAGGGATGGAACAAAAAGGAAAAAGGACTCATGGACACAGAAAACAGTGTGGTGATTGCAGGAGTGAGGGGAGTATAATGGGGATAAATGGTAATGGAAAAAATACAATGAAGGTTTTCAAAAAAAGAATAGAATAAAGAAACCCCTCTCAAAAAATTAAAAATGAAAATCAAAACCATGATGAAGTACCACCATATACCTACTAAAATGGCTATATCACCAAGACACAAAATAACACGTTGGAGAGGTTGTGAAGAAAAGAGAACCCTTATACACTACTTGTGGGAATATAAATTGGTGCAATCTCTATGGGAAACAGTGTGGAGTTTCTTCAAAAAATATTAAGAATAGAGCCACCATATGATGCAGCAATCTCTCTTCTGGCTATCTACCCCCAAAATTTGAGAACACCTTTTCATAAAGATATATGTACCTGTATATTCACTGAAGCATTATTTAGAATAGCCAAGACATGGAAATAACCTAAATGTCCCCTGGTGAATGACTGGATAAAGAAGATTTTGTACATATGTACAATGGAATACTACTCAGTCATAAGAAAGGATGAAATTCTTCCATTAGGAACTATGTGGATGGATCTTGAGAGTGTCATGTTAAATAAAATCAGCCAGACAGAAAAGGCCAAGAACCATGTGATTTTATTTATATGTGGGATACAAAACATAAACCAACAAAAGCATTTTTCCATTGTAAATGAATTACCACCAATTATAAATGTATGTGTATCAAGGGTCTTTTTTTATTTAAAAAAAATCAGTATACATATTCCTAGGGTGGCTTTAGGACAGGCTTCCTCACCTACCCCTGAAAACTGTGGTTCTCAACTTTGGTTGAACATCAGAATGTGGACATAGGGCCCAGGCCTGTGTATATTTAACAAACTATCCAGTGATTTTACCCAGGTACAGCCAGAGTCAAGAACACTGGATTGTAGGATTTTAGACCTTATTCTTACTATGTGACATATTACTCACACAGGATGGCCTTTCATTATTACGGTTTTCTAAAAGCAAAATAATAATCCCAACCATATCTCTTACACAAGAGATAACACAATATATTCTTCTTAACCAAAACTCTTGTGAAAATAGGGGTACAAATACAATGCTAAATGTTGGGTCTACTACTGGTCAGCAAAACCCCTGAAAACCCCTCAGGCCACCTTCACAGCCACACAACATCTAGGCTCTAAGTACCAATTCTGTGATGAAGATTTCTACTATTCTGCTAATGTGAATGGTAGACAGATGTTTTCATCCCTGATATTAGCTACTTAATTACTTCTTCAACTTGTTTTAGTAGTTTCTGTAGGACTAGGGGTTTTTATTCAAAATAGCACCAGCCACTTATTTATTGGCAATACTGAATTTGATATAACTACTCTTTTGATCCATAGTAAACCAGAAGGGTTTGGTACAGTGGGGTCTTGGCTTCCAGTGGCAAAGAGAATCTGGGACTAAATGCTGCTGAGATATCCTCATGGGTGCCATGCCTATGGGAAAATGAAAGGTACCACATAGAACAGAAATTTTATAGAACATCCACAAACAAGAGTCTAGAGAAACCACACATCCCTGTCCTCACCTTTTGTTGGGCCACAGCCCCTTTGCACTTTGTGCTGGTGATCTCAGCCGTTTTGCAATAATAAAGGTGTCTTCAATAGGGCAAAGGGCAGGGTGGAGAGGGCTGAAGCATTCAGAGAGGAAGCACACGTATATATGACAATGTGAGTGTGCACACATGTCAAGTTTACAATATCATTTTTGTTTAGGTCAACTGCAGTAATTAAAATGTGAGTTTGTTGTAGGAACAAGAAGACAAGCAATTTTACAACATTATTGCCATGAATATCTAATCAGTATTCTGCAAGCCAGTTTTAATTGGAAATATTTGGATGATTACCCCATTGCATGCTCTTCACTATCTGATTTAGTATTCCAACACTGGGTTTGGAAAAGGTAGCACATGGAGCCCTTTGGAGTTAAAATAAACTTCAGCATCAGGGTAGGTGATGGTGTGGTGGGAGGGATGGGGAGATCATGTTAAACCTTAGCCAATGTATGTGTTTTTTCCATCATATGGCTTTTATGTAATACAAGGTCCCAAAAAGTGTTATCTCAACCAAGTCTGGGAGGGTGAGAAAGTCCAGGTTGTCTTGACAGAGGATATGAGGTTTTCAAGGCTGAGAGCCAGGCTAAAGTTTCCATCACTGGGAGAGCATGAGCTATTCAGAGACTGACTTAGGAGGGAAGAGGAAGAGAAAAGACAAGATAAGAAGAGAATCTGTCTAGGAATTTCAACCCCATCATCGCTCATTTCGACTGTTGTAGTACCCTTTATTATTGTATTTTTTCCATTGCCATTTAGCCCCCTTATATCCCTGTCACTCCCACAATTGCCACAACATTGCCCATGTCCCTGAGTCCTTTTTGCTCAATCTCTCCCATCCCCTTACTGCCCCTCTCATAGCTGTCATCCTGCTATCTAACTATGAGTTTGTTTCTGTTTTGCTTGTTAGTTCAGTTTGTTCATTAGATTCCACATGTGAATGAAATCATATGGTATTTGTCTTTCTCTGACTGGCTTATTTTACTCAGCCTATCATTCTCCAGGTCCATCCATGCTGTTGCAAAGGGTAATTTTTTAATTTTTAACATCCAAGTAGTATTCTATTGTATAAATTGCCCCATAGTTGTTTTGTTCACTCATCTGTTTATGAATAGTTGGGCTGCTTCCATATGTTGGTGATTGTACATAAAGTGACAATGAACATAGGGGTGTTTATGGTATTTTAAATCAGTGTTTTGGGTTTCTTTGGATAAATTCCCAGAAGTGAGATCACTGGGTCAAAAGGTAGATTCATTTTTAATTTTTTGAAGTATCTCCATACTGCTTTCCAGAGTGGATGCACTAATCTACATTCCCACCAATAGTGCAAATGTGTTCCTCTTTCTCCACATCCTTGCCAGCACTCATTATTTGTTGATTTGTTGATAATAGCCATTCTGATAGGTATGAGGTGATATCTCATTGCAGTTTTTATTTGCATCTCTCTGATGATATCTCTGATGATTAGTGAAATTGAGCATCTTTTCATATGTCTATTGGCCATCTGTATGTCATCTTTGGAGAAGTGTTTATTCAGGTCCTTTATCTATTTTTTAAATGGATTGGGGGTTTTTTGGTGTTCAGTTCTGTAATTCTTACAAATTTTGAAAATAAACTTGTATCATATTATCAATGGATATGTTCTATTCAGTGGGTTGTCTTTTTTTTTTCATTGATGGTTTCCATTGCTGTATGATGTTGTCCCGTTTGTTTATTTTTTTTTGTTCTCCTTGCCTTAGGAGATATATCAGTAAAAATATTGTAATGAGCAATGTCCAAGATTTTACTACCTGTGTTTTCTTCTGTGGATTTTTATGGTTTCAGATCTAATATTTAAGTCTTTAATCAATTTGGAAGTTATTCTTGTGTGTGGTATAAGAAAATGGTCTAGTTTCATTTTTCTAGTGTATCTGTCCAATTTTCCCAACACCATTTATTGAATTAACTATCTTTAGCTCATTGTATGTGCTTGCTTCCTCTGTTGACTATAAATTGATTACACAGGTGTAGGCTGAATATCCCTGATTAACATAGATGCTAAAATTCTCAAAAAAATTTTAGCAAACCAAATGTAGCAATGCATGAAAAAAATCATACAACATGACCAAGTGGGATTTATTCTGAAAATGCAAGATTGGTACAGCATTCTCAAATTAATAAAAGTGATTCACCACATAAACAAAATGAAGGATAAAAATGACATGATCATATCAATAGATGTAGAAAAGGCATATGATAAAATCCAGCACCCACATATAACAAAAAAAAGTCTCAGCAAAGTAGAAATAGAGGCAATATATCTAAATATAATAAAGACCATATATGGGAAACCCATTGCCAGCATCATACTCAATGGGCAGAAAAGTACAAGCATTCCCCTTAAGATCAAGAACAAGACAGGGATGTCTGCTTTCACCCCTCTTATTCAACAGAGTACTGGAAGTCCTAGCCATAGCAATCAGACAAGAAGAAATACAAATTTGGAAAGGAAATACAAATTCCTGAATTGGAAAGGAAGAAGTAAAACTATCTTCATTTGCAGATGACATGATTCTG
Source organism: Phyllostomus discolor (assembly GCF_004126475.2). Classification (NCBI taxonomy): domain Eukaryota; kingdom Metazoa; phylum Chordata; class Mammalia; order Chiroptera; family Phyllostomidae; genus Phyllostomus; species Phyllostomus discolor. The sequence continues at coordinate 129,702,858 of NC_040903.2, read as the reverse complement.
TACATAGAGAATCTCAAAGATTCCACCAAGAAACTATTAAAACTGATAAATGAATTCAGCGAAGTAGCAGGATATAAAATTAATATCCAGAATGTGTCTGTATTGAACTAATAGAAAGGAAAATTAGGAAAACAATACCATTCACAATTGTTTCAAAAAGAAGAAAATACCTAGGAATAAACCTAAGTGAAGATGTAAAAGACCTACCTGTACTCATAAAATATAAGACACTGAACAATATACAAAAAGTAGAAGCACATACCATGTTCATGGACAGGAACATCATTAAAATGTCCATGCTACCCAAAGCAATCTATAAATTTAATGCAATTCCTATCAAGATTCCAATGGCATATTTCACAGAACTAGAACAAATATTTCAAAAATCTATATGAAACTACAAAAGGCCCTGCAAGCAACAGTGATCCTGAGAAAGAAGAGCAAAGTTGGAGGAATCATACTAGCCAATATCAAACTATACTATAAGGCCAGAGTAATCAAAACAGCCTGGTACTGGGATAAAAACAGAGGTATAGATCAATGGAACAGAATAGATAGCCCAGAAATAAACCCACACCTTTATAGTGAGTTTGTGGTACCCTTGTAACTATATCTCTGTCTCAATCTCATGTCCTCAAATCCATACTGCATATTTACACTGCAAGATGTATGCAGATCAAGACATTCACCCAGGAGCATTACAAGAGAAATCTAGGTATGGCCCTTGGTGTTTTGGATCCTTTCTGGTCCTTGGGCCTCATCTCTCACCCAACTTTACACCACATATATCAGGATAGGTACCCAGACACACTGTATCCTTGTTTGGCTCCCTAGCATACTTTTCTCTTTTTCAGAAATATCCTTGCTCCATTGATCCACTTAGCAAGCTGCTCTTCATTCTTTGAAAGATCATTCCACTCCATGACCTTCCCCTAAGTTATCCACTATCTCTTGGGTATTTTATGGACACCTATTTATTTCTGCAACTCTACTTATCACATTACATTGTAATTTCTAGTTTCCACATTTGAAGGACAAAAACTCTATCTAAAATATCTGATGGTGCTTGCTGTTATAAATTAAATATCAAGGTGATAAAGAGTTAAATCTCCCCATATTAATTCTCTTCCAATTCTATTTTTTCTTCCTTTGTAAATAATGTTCATAATTTTTCTCTACCCTCATACTAAAATAAATGACAGGATGTTTCTTTTACAAAAATGATATCCTACTATATGTGTTACTCTGAAAATCATTTTTAAAAACATTATGTTATGGATATCTTTCAGGTTAATACCCTTTGATTTAAATTGTTTCTTTAATAATGTGAGATAAGAAGTTAAGAAGCAAGTACCAATTGATTAGAAATATATCACAAGTTTGTTTCTGTGCTTTACAGCAAAATATTTTAGAAGGAAAATGTAATCAATTTTACTACATCTGTAATTAAAAATAAAATCAATTAAGTTGCTCAAAAAGCAAATTCTTATTACTAGTACTAAAGCAAAATTTATACTGTGCTCTTGATAAAACAATAGTTTAACTACAATGAGCAAAGTATCCAAAAACATCAGTACAGTAGACACTGAATCACTTTGAGGGGAGAGAGGGTCTTAAAATAACAGAAATTTATTCTCTCCTGATGCGGGAAACCAGAAGTTTGAAATACAATCACTGGACTGAGATCAAGGATAACTGCAGTTTCATGCTCCCTTCCAGTGTTCTACGCTCTTTCCTTTTCTAGCTTTTTTGGTGACTCTTAGCATTGAATCACTTTCCAAGTGGATTGTCAATGTCCATCAAAGTCATAATATCTCATACCCACTAAAACACTATAGAGCAATTCAGTTATAAAGAAATACACATATAATTTAGCCACAAAATAATGAGGAAATCCTGACATTTGCAAGATGGATGGACCTTGAGGGCATTATGCTAAGTGAAATAAGTCAGACACAAAAAGACAAATACTGTATACCAGGGAGGACCCCCCCAAATGGAATTATCTTCTGAAGGGAGGAATTATCTTCTGAATGGAAGTATCTTCTGTACTACAAGCCTGTACTTGTAGTACAGGCTTCCCTCACTAGGTAAGATTTCTAGGAACCCATCTGTATCAGTGTACTTGCTGATGTTGTTGTGAAAGGCTGTGTTCAGCTTCAGTGAATTCTTTTGAAGACTTTTTCAACGCATTTGCCCATTTGGTGATGGATGATTTATGAGCTCACCTGCCCACACCATACTGAGTGTTCAGCAATTTTTGACCAAAAATGGCATGACCCCCATGTCCCAGCCTCCATATTCACCTGATGTCACCCCCAGCAACTTTTTTTTTATTTCCCCAGATGAAGAAATCCTCAAACGGAAAGGTTTTGCTAATGTGAAAGAGATAAAACAAAAAACAGCAAAAGCAATAAAAGGCATCAAAATTGATGAGTTCAAAAACTGTTTAGAGCAGTAGAAAAAATGTCTTGATAGGTGTATTGCATCAAATGGAAAGTATTTTGCAGGTGACTGAAGTTTAAACATGTAAGAATAAATACATAATGTTTTAGTAAATAAATTCCAGGTTTTGGGGGCCCCTCTTTGTAAACTCATGCAGAATCTTTTAAAAAACCCACAAATCAGAGAATACAGTGATATTTATCAGAGGTGGGAGAGGGTGGGGGGATGAGACAAGAGGGAATTGGACAAAAGTGTTCAAAAGACACAAAATAAATAAGTACTAGGATGTAACATACAGCATGATGACTATAGTTAACACTGCTATATGATATATATATATATAGGAAAGCTGTTAAGAGAGTAAACCCTAAGAGTTCTTATTCTAAGGGAAAAAAATCTTTTTCTTTTTGCTTTCTCTTTTAATTATAGCTGTATGAGATTATGGATACTAACTAAATTTACTGTGGTAATCATTTTACAATGTATGTAAGTCAAACCATTATGCTGCATACCTTAAACTTTTACAGTGATATATGTTGATTATATCTCAGTAAAACTTAAAAAAATAATTAAAAAGAATTTTAAATAAAATAATGAAGAAATCCACAGGAAGGCAAAAAGTGGTCTGTTTCTGAAAAGAGTGATATGGAGACTGCAAGAGCACAGTTTTCTGACCTAGAATCTATACCAACCCATTCCCACCCTCGCAGAAAAATCATACACAAAGAAATAGTAATAAGGTAAATGCAAATAAAAAGCACAATAAGATATCACCTCACACCAGTTAGGATGACTATTATCATAAGACAAGAAATAACGAGTGTTGGCAGGAATATAGAGAAAAGGAAACCCTCACACACTGCTGGTGGGCATATAAATCGGTGAGCCACTGTGGAAAACTCTATGGAGGTTCCTCAAAAAATTAACAGTAGAGCTTTCATGTGACCCATCGATCCCTCTTCTGAGTATCAGGAGAAAAAATGTGGAAATATTTATTCACAAGGATATATACAGTCCTATATGCACTGCAGCATTACTCACAAGAGTCAAAACATGAAAACAACATAAATGTCCCTCAACAGATGGTTGAATAAAAAAGATGTGGTCCATATATACAGTGGATACTACTCAGTCATAAAAATGATAAAATACTGCTATCTGTGACAATGTGGATGGATCTTGAAAGTACTATGCTAAGTAGAAGAAGTCAGACAGAAAAGAACAAGAACTGTATGATCTCTCTCATATCTGGAATATAAAACAAAAAGCAACAAATAAACAAACAAAAGAACAAACTTATACAGACAACAGGATGATTATTACCAGAGAAGAAGTGCATGGGGAGAGAATGAAGGCAGTAAAGGGGATCAAATATGTGGTGACAGAAGGAAACTAGACTTTGAATTATAAGCACACAATTAAGTAGATACATTTGTCATATAAAGATGTACACCTGAAACTTATGTAATGTTATTATTAACCAATGTCACCCAAAAACTAATTTAAAAAATGAATGCAAAATTCAGTTAAGTTTGTGCATAATCTGAATTTTTCAGGGAACAATGCCTATCAAGTTCTCAGAGGGATTTGTGCTTCAAAAAAAGGCCTCAAACCACTGTCATTGAAGAATGAGCAGTCTTTATGTCTAGCCATAAATTTCATTTCTGTCAAGTAAATCTTCAACAGTCATTTGTTTACTCACATAGCTCTAGTCCCCAGCAGTGATACTGGCACAATGTAGGATTTCAATAAATATGTACAGGCTAAATGAAAGTTGAGCAGGAGAAAGTTTTTGTTCACAATGGCTAACAGGACCTAGAAATGATGTCATCTCTGTGGCTTTAACAGTCATCTGGCCTGAAGACAGTTGGGGACCCTGATAAGGAAGTGATCCTGATTAGAAAATGGGTGAGAAAGTACCCAAGGGCAAGGTCTCAACTTTCCCCAAGAAGTAATTTATAAATCCCTCCAGTACTTAGATAAATAAATAATCAAGGGCTCAAAGTTCCTCACCAGAGATCAAGATTACCATAATTTTAGTGGCTTTTACATCACTTGCCTACAGGAATATGTCAGTGTATCAAATTATGTTTGTGTGTTCAATGGCAGTAGTTGGCAATATTGATATACATTTTCCTTTTAAATGAATTGATCACTCATTTAGCTGTCATCTTGCATCTGCCACTAAAAAGAGAGAAGACAAATTGACTCCATTTTTCAAAATCAGCAGAGTTATTTATTGTATTAAAACACAACATATTTATCTCTGCTAGTTTTCATATGGCAGCAAGAGAGTCAAGACATCCAGTTGTAAAACTAATTAATGGAAATAACCTTTCAATTACTAAACTGGCAGGCTGATGTTGCTGATTAGATTATCATGGGAACAGTGAGTTGTGGAAATATGATTAAAATAAACCCAGATTTCTAGGGATGGTGAACACACCATACAACATACAGTTGATGTGTTAGAATTGTACCCCCTAAAGCCCATGTACTTTTATTAACCAATGTCACCCCAGCATGTTCCATAAAAAACAAAATTAATAAAAATAAATAAAATAAACCCAGGTTTTCATTTTATAATAGAAAAGAAATTTAAGCAGCTTTCTAACCAAGAACTCCTTGCTGTTATTTGGCATAGCAGAAGTTGCTGTATTTTTCACTTTTTAGTTATTTTTGTCATGTAAACATGTCCCACAAAAGACATCCGCTCGAAAAAGAATAAACTCTGAATAAATTACCTTGCAAATTGTCTGCTGAGGGTTAGGACAGAGGAAATTTTGGAAAATCCTTTTTGAAGCAAAGAAAAAGGGAAAGAGAGAGAAAGAAAAAATAAATAAATAAGAAAAGAAAACAACTATCCCAAAATAATATATACTGATTCAGGAATATGGACACCTCCATACTGATGTGACTGGGAAGACTTTTCATACAGTTCTGACCTAAAAAAATTAGTCTCAAGACTATCCCTGAAACATGAATTCTCATCTTCTGCCATGATATTTTTCTCTCAACTTATCTTTGTTCTAAATTAAAACACTGGTAATTCAAGGCTCTTTTTTTCCATTAGGAAGAAGCCTCTAGAGGAAAACAATATTGATTTCTCTTTAAAGATTAGAAGCCTGTGCTACTGAAAAACTATCACACATGTTCACCTCACAACATGGGGATTGGGTCCTATTTCATCATCTCTGTTGAAAAACACCAAAGAGGCAGACAAAACATGAACTACCTCAAAACCACTTCAACATATCCTGCTCAGTCACGTGTCCCTTTCAAAATGCTTTTTGACTTTTTAAATGTCTCTTGTTCTTTCACAAGAAATTATTTTGTGCAAAGCTTTTATACAATGAGTTCCTCATTGAAAAAAATATTTGAGGAAAAAGTACTTTATATATGCTAAGAAATGGTTAGCCAAGTCTGTTATGTCACAATATTTTTCTGAAACACCTTCAGTCATCGAAGGGCAGAACTACAGAAACTCAGTGAATACCATTTTTGGTACACTAGTAAACATGGTAGAGTCACATTGAGACAAAGAATTATTCCTGTAGAGTTAATTGTGTGGATAGTTTTCTTGCCCAACAGAAATAAAATCTACTGAAAGCTCTGCTATAAATGTGAGTCATAAACACAGGAACCCACACTGCAGTTGCAGGATTTACTTCACTCATCTCACCCTAATCCCAGCCTTATCTGATCCTGTCTTTATTTGAAATTTTGATTTTTTAAAAATGTTAACTTTATTACTGAGTTTTGTGTCCTGCCTATCAGTTTTGTGCCCCAAGTGACAACCTTACTCACCAAAGAGTCCCAGCCTCAACCATCATCTCTGCAGGGCTAACCCTAAACTTCTTCACTACAGGGAAGGAGCATGTTTAATGTTAATGGTTCTTTAAATTTAAAAAGTACTTCTAATTTTTTTCTTCATGACTATCTCAAAACATATACACTGTGTTTACTTGAAAAAATGAATGAGAAAAAAATTTGAAAAACTTAAAACATCTCCAGCTCCACTACTTACAAATAACCAGCCACTGTTAAACACTTACTGTATATTTTGCTAAACCTGCTTTTTGTTTGAGAAAAGTGTATTTGTGTCAATATGATAAACAGATTACAGAATAACTGTTTAAAAGTTATGGTTATAAAAAAGTACTTATAATTTCATAAAATATAATAATTTTCCAGACAAGCCACGATTTAAAAGAAATAACATCATTTCATTTTTTTTACAAATTCACTGACATATTTATTTTCTAAGTATAGTCCCTTTGTGTGTGTGAGTATGAAGAATTTCAGTATCTATGCACAACAGAGCTTTCCTAATCATTACAAAAAATTAATGAAACTTTTAAAAATAAAAAAGAGCAATTCTTAAATCAGAGATATATGCAATTCCCCAAATAAATGTTATAAACACAATCGATTTCCAGGATTAATTCAAAAGTATAATGCTATGTGTGTGTCTTGCTCTCTTGCTCTCATTCTCTCACTCTCTATATCCCAATCTCTGTCTTTATCTAATCTATCTACACATTTAACCTCACAGTGATTAAAGACAAGTGTTACTATTCTTATTAATATCCCCATTAACTTATCATAGTGGAAAACATTATGGATGTTGATATCAGGCAGCCCAGGTTTAGACAGCAAATATGTGTCCTTGGGCAAGTCACAATAGTGTTTTAATCCTAAATGTTCACATCTGTCAAATAAGTGTCACAAAATACCTATCCTTATAAGGTTGATGCAAGGATTAAATAAAATCATCTTTATAAATGTTTACCATAGTGCCTAGCACTGAGTAAGGTATTCAATGCACATAAACATTGTTATAATTAAAATAAGCATTTCCTATTTTCAAAAGGAAGTATAGCAGAATGAGAGGAAATGCCATGAATTCCAACAATACAAATGTAGTAATGTAATGACACAAGGTAGCTAAGAATGAGGGTAGTCAACCTTTGGACTCAGAATTTGAAATTCATGTTATTGAATGTACTTGATTTGTAACCAATCTCTTTTTATGGAAGAACCTTTTAGGGTTTAGGAAATATAATAACCAAAAAAAATTAACACAAGATGACCTCATAAAATGCCTCCTTAGCTACTTTAACACTATTTTTCCAGCTGATTTTTCAATAGTGAGAAAAAAACACAGGGAATGGAATTGTACCACATCACACCTATGTGATGAAGTTGATACACAAACATCAAAACAAAATCAGAAAACTGTCAACAAAACTATGTGTTATAATTAAAAAATTACCTAACTGGCATAGCTCAGTGGATTGAGCACGGGCTGCGAACCAAATCATCACAGGTTCGATTCCCAGTCAGGGCACATGCCTGGGTTGCAGGCCATGGCCCCCAGCAACCACACATTGATGTTTCTCTCTCCCTCTCTCTTTCTCCCTCCCTTCCCTCTCTAAAAATAAATAAAATTTTTTTTAAATCTTTTTTTAATCCATTTTCTTTTTTTTTAGATTTTATTTGTTTAATTTTAGAGGGGAAGGGAGGGAGATAGACAGAGAGAGAGAGAGAAACATCAATGTGCGGTTGCTGGGGTTATGGCCTGCAACCCAGGCATGTACCCTGGCTGGGAATCGAACCTGGGACACTTTGGTTCCCAGTCCGTGCTCAATCCACTGAGCTACACCAGCCAGGTAAAAAATCTTTTAAAAAATGATTAATAAATAAATAAAATCTTTTTTAAAAAATCACAAAATATTTGATGTTTAATAAATGAATCCTTTTTAGGCTTATATCAGAAGTAAGTGCTTTGAAAGCACTTTACACTATATAAGTATTTACTGAGTTGATTTTAAGAAACCCTATAAATATCTATATTGGAGGTATATAGAACAGAAAGTGTTCGTCTCCACCTTAAAGTTTAAATTACTATTACTGGTTGTGATTAGAAGTAATCAAGCTGCAATGATGAGATGGTACCTCTACGATTGATGCCATCCAAGAGGATTTTGATAAGGTTGAGAGTTTTCAAGAGCAAAAACTTAATCACAGTGACACAAGACTAAATTCAGAGAAATGTAACAAAATTGTGATTCTAGCTAAGTTTAAGCTTAACAATTATGTGGTGCCATGTCTAAAAAAGAATGTACCATCATAAGAGGACTGGACTTCATAGTATAAAATGAAAAATTAGAGGAACAAAATTCTAGCACCATTCAGAGAAGGGAACATTCTGATTATCAAAGAAGAATGTCTGTCTGTGTGTCAGCTGTTGATCTATAATGAGGAAACATGAGTCAGATTAGTGCAGCTTCCTGTCATTCATCATCAGCCTCATTCACCCAAATCCATTTATTATGTTTCTGTGATGAATACAATGAGGTTTCCCAAGGGCTGTTTATGGCTCTCTCCTGTTAAGAGCTCCAAAGCTGGGAACCCTCAGACACTGCTTTCTACCCACAATTTAAAAAATACTCTTTCTATCATATGTCTCTGCTTTTAATTTCATTTTTTTCAAACTAGGTTTTCGATACTCTACCCAACCACTCTATATTTTTACTCTAATTATCTCTTTATTTCAGTTTTGTCTTGAGTGTTATCATTATGATTTATTTTGTCCAAAATATGATCCATAACTGAACTAGTCAGTCAAATTTGTACAATTTTGTTGCCTCTCAGTGCTCTCATTTGTGTAATATCCCAGCCATTTTCTATAACCTGATAGATAGTATCTACTGCTATTTTCTGAATATATAGAATAATTATTTATAATAATGCAGTTTTGTCTATCTCCAAGTGTACTTATATGGGCAGTCCTAGACAGGATAAAATTTAATAAAAATATGATTTCAGGAATCCCATAGTCTTCCAGTATTTATTCTGGGCTTTGTCATGACATAAAAGTAATGTAGTATTCAAAGACTATCAAAGTTGTATCAAAATAATACAAGAGCTACAATGAAAAGCCTATCACTGGCCAGAGATATAATCTGAGCATCCATGAGAATAATAACTAAAATATACTGAAACACATCAAAAATATTATTATGAGTTCATAATGCTTTAAAAATCTATTGGTCTCTTTTGGAGAGTGCTAGAAAACAAAAATGTCATTTTGAAAATTAGAAAAGAAAAAGAATAAATATTTCTATATAAACTCTACTGAAAATAACCAAGGAGTTGATGAAGGAAAGTTGTTCTTGTAGAATTAGTCCAGCTAATAAATTAAGAAAGAATGACAGACTTTTATTTTCAGACATGGTAAAGTAAAAAGAATTTTATTTACCCTTCTAACATAAACAAGTAAAGAACCAGACTAAATATATAAGACAGTTTTCAGATGCTGGACAGTATAGGCAGAGAAGAGCAATGCTCTAGGAGAGTGAAGAAACAAATGAAGTTAGCCTTAACATTGCCCCAGCTGACTGCAGGAGTGTCCAGACCCCACAGGGAAGGGGGGTCCAAAGAAAGCCCCACAACCTTACTGAGTTGAGGAGCTAGAGACCAGAGTCCAGGGAGACTAAGGCAGCTAGAGTTGGTGAGGCACAGTAATAGGAAGAAGCTGCACAGAGAGAAAACTCCAGAAATCTTGAAAGGAATTTCCCTAAATCTTTGGACAAGTACTGGCGTATACATAAATAAAAGGGAAGTCCCTGAGGCTGAGAAAAGAACCAATGGAAAGCAGCCAAAATTCATACAGGGCTAGAATTTGTTTGCTTTCCCACCAGCAAAATTGAAAAGACCTCATCTTACATGGCATCAGGTGGAATTCTCAGGAGGGAACCATCTTAGTAGTGAGGGAAATATAATTTTAGACTCAATACTCTTCTGAACCCACTCTGACAAACATAAAAACAAGCCACAAAAGGAGCTAGCTGATTCCAAATAAAAACATGCAAGAAAAAAAAAGTCCACCACTATTTGAAAGAACACACACACAAAAATCTAGCATTCTAAACTATAAAATGCACATTTGGCATTCAGTAAAAAATTATAGGTCTAGTAAAGAGGCAATAACCAGAAAAGAGAAACACAACCAATAGAAATAAAAATGACACAGATGATGGAATTAGGAGATGAAGACCTTAAAACACTATAAATATACTCTATCTATATACAAGAAGATGCAGTAGATGGAGGCATAGGTACACACACTGTGCCCCCTCACACAACAAAAAGGACAACAACAAATTTAAAAACAAAAAACAATCAGAACTGAAGGAAAATCAAGCTGTATGGAAGTCTGACAACCAAGGAGTTAAAGGAGAAACATTTATCCAGATCACTAGGAAGGGTGGAGAAAGGCAGCTGGGTGGAGAGGACTTGCAGCAAGGCAGTGGCTGGAGGACCGGGTAGGCAAGGCAGCAGCTGGCAGAGCAGGTGGTTACACATTTGCATGCAAATAAACTGGGAGGAACAACTGAGTGAGATAGACCGCACAACAGACCGCACAACACAGGGTTCCAGCTCAGGGAAATAAAGCCTCAAAGCCTTTGACTGAAAACACCTGTGGGGGTTGCAGGAGAGGGAGAAACTCTCAGCCTCACAGGAGAGTTCACTGGAGAGACCTGCAGGGTCCTAGAACATACAAACCCACCAAACCAGGAATCAGAACCAGAATGGCCCAATTTGATTGTGGGTAGTGGGGGATGTGACTGAAAACTGGCAGAGAGCAGAGCAAGTGGTACTGTTCCATGTCAGACTCTTTCCCCACATACAGCATCACAGCACATCGATGTGGGTTGCCCCACCCTGGTGAACACCTAAGGCTCCACCCCGTACCACATAACAGGCATGCAGAGACAAAAAAAAAGGCCCAAATGAAAAGACAGATCAAAGCTCCAGAAAAATACAACTAAGCAACAAAGAGATAGCCAACCTATCAGATGCACAGTTCAAAACACTGGTAATCAGGATGCTCACAGAATTGGTTGAATTTGGTCACAAATTAGATGAAAAAATGAAGGCTATGATAAGTGAAATAAAGGAAAACATACAGGGAACCAACAGTGACAGGAAGGAAACCAGGACTCAAATCAACAGTTTGGCACAGAAGGGAGAAAAACACTCAACCAGAACAGAATGAAGAAACAAGAATTCAAAAAAATGAGGAGAGACTTAGAAACCTCCAGGATATCTTTAAATGTTCCAACATACAAATGATAGGGATTCCAGAGGGAAGAGAGGAAGAGCAAGAAATTGAAAACTTATTTGAACAAATAATGGAGAACTTCCCCAATCTGGCAAAGGAAATAGGAAGTCCAGGAAGCTCAGAGAGTCCCAAAGAAGTTGGACCCAAGGAAGAACACACCAAGACACATCATAATTACATTAGTCAAGATTAAAATGAAGGAGAGAATCCTAGATGCAGCAAGAGATGAGGAGACAGTGACCTACAAAGGAGTCCCCATCAGACTGTCAGCTGATTTCTCAAAAGAGACCTTACAGACAAGAAGGGGCTGGAAAGAAGTCTTCCAAGTCATGAAAGGCAAGGACCTACACCCAAGATTTCTATATCCAGCAAACCTTTCCTTTAGAATGGAAGGGCAGATAAAGTGCTTCCCAGACAAGGTCAGTTAAAGGAGTTCGTCATCACCAAGCCCTTATTTTATGAAATGTTAAAGGGAGTTATCTAAGAAAAAGAAGATAAAAAATATGAACAGTAAAATGACAACAAACTCACAGTTATTAACAACTGAATCTAAAACAAAAACTAAGCAAACAACTAGAACAGGAACAGAATCACACAAATGGAGATGACATGGAGGGTTAGCAGCAGGGGAACAGGTGGAGAAAGAGGGGGAAAGGGTGAAGAGAATAAGTAGCATAAATAGTAGGTAGAAGATAGACAGGGGGAGGCTCAGAATAGTATAGGAAATGTAGAAGCCGAAGAGCATATATATGGCCCATGGACATGCACTAAAGGGGAGGAATGCCGGTGGGATGGGGTGGGCAGGGCAGAGAGGAATAAAGGGGGCAAAATGGGATAACTGTAATAGCATAACCAATAAAATATATTTTTTAAAAAGAAGATGAAGGAAAACATGCATATTGTGAGTAGATAAATGGATGATATTCAGCCAAATGGAACTTTTAGAGATTAAGAAAAGTCTCTAAAATGAAAATTGCACTGGAAGGGACTGATAATGTATTAGATATTGCAGAGGAAAAAAATCAGTAAACTTAAAAGATAGAAATAGGAATTATCCTAAATAAAGTGCAGAATGAGAAATAAACTCATAATTGCCATCCTACCAAAATAGGTAGGGGCAGTTACAGACACAGGACTTCGTCCAATGCAGCTCTTTTCATCCAGCACACAGTCATTAAGTTGGTATCCAATTCTGTGTGCCAAGTACCAGGAACCCAAAAAGTCACCTCCTTCTAGCAGAATCTTGACTAAAATTGGTAAAACACATATAGAGATGGCAGCAGACTTCTACTTATGGTCTGGAAGGGGAGGATGAGATATTGTAGGAGGTTAAATGTCATAAGCAAAAATCTAGAACTAATTTTGAAGTAACAATAATTAATAATAATCCATATTGTCAATTAATATTTCTTAACTGGTGTTCCCAAGATACTTCATTTAATTATTTTATAATTAAGCTATATTTTTAAATCCCATGAAAATTTAGACACAATAATCATTATTTTTATATTGTTAAATATTTGCATGAATACATGTACAAAACTCATGTAGGCACTGGTAGGTCCTTTTCTGCATGTCCATTCAAATTTCATTAGCCCTTTTGTGGACAGTGCATTATACATAGAATATGCCTCAATAAATATTAAAATGGCATTAGTTATTTCCCTTAGCAATTTAAAATTAATCTATGCTTTTATGAAATATATTATATATTTTTAAAAATGGCCTCACCTTGGTTAAGAATAAGAATTTGTATTGTAGCCCTGGCTGGCATAGCTCAGTGGATTGAGCATGGGCTGTGAACCAAAGCATCACAGGTTCGATTCCCAGCCAGGGCACATGCCTGGGTTGCAGGCCATGACCCCAGCAACCGCACATTGATGTTTCTCTCTCTCTATCTCTCTTCCTCCCTTCTCCCTCTAAAAATAAATAAATAAAATCTTTAAAAAATTTTAAAAAAGAATTTGTATTGTGCAAGTACAAACTTGCTCTGCAAAATAAACACTGGGTTAGAGTCTAAAACTATGTTATGATTTATAAAATGGATAGTGAGTATTTAAAATGCAGTATTTCACTTCATAATAAATTCTCAAATTTTGAGGGCTGTTTATCCAGCTAGTTGATTACCATGTAGGCTCTCTGTCTGTTCTTCTGGCTGTTTCATTATCCACCACTTATCTTTTTTTTTCCCCAACAAAATTCCAGTACTGAGCCTTGAAACTAGCAACTTCCTAGCTACAGTTTAAATACATTTTTTTATTGTTGTTCAAGTACAACTGTCTCTTTTCTTTTTCTCCCACCATTCTCCCCCACCCCACCCATCCCCAACTCCCACCCTCAATCCTACCCTTCTTTGGCTTTGTCCATGAGTCTTTTATACATGTTCCTTGATGACCCTTCCTCTTCTTTCCCATGTTATCCCTCTCCTCCATCCCCTCTGGTTACTGCCAGTTTGTTCTTTATTTCAATGTCTCTGGTTAAGCCAGGTGAGGAAAGACAAATACCATATGATCTCACCTATAAGTGGAACCTAATCAACAAAACAAACAAGCAAGAAAAATAGAACCACCACTATCTTTAATGGGGAATGACCAAAGAAGTAAAAAAGAAATGAGGCAATTGTCAGTAGCTGAGTGTCATAGGTTAGAGCTGGTGGATACAGGATTAATGGAGTCTATAAGGAGTAACAACTTTCTGTGGTCAGATTTGTTTTCCATGCTTGCCTTAACCCTATAATCATGGGCAACTGAGAGTTCCTTTTATAAAAAATGAAAGATTAACCAAAAATTTATCCAAGCCAACACAAAATACAATACTTTAAAATTTTACTTTAATTCTTTTAAGAAACAAAGTACCTTTCACTGCCTGGCTTATTTTGCTTAGCATAATAGTTTCCAGCTCCATCCATGCTGTTGCCAAGACAAATACCATATGATCTCACCTTTAACAGGAACCTAAACCTCCTGTTTAACAGGAATAAACAAGCAAAATATAGCCAAAAACACTGAAATAGAGAACAGGCTGACAGAGACCAGAGGGGAGAGGGGAGGGAATTTCAGGAGAGAATGGGAAGGGTTTACAGGAACAAATATAAAGGACACATGGACAAAAACTAGGGTGGGTGGAAATGGGAGGGAGGTGGGGGAGGGAGGGGTGGGTGGGCTGGGATGGGAGTAAAGGACAGAAAACTGTACTTGAACAATGATTAAAATAAAATTAGAAAAAAAATAAAGAAACAAAGTACCTAGTAGTCAGTCAGCTTTGCTAATAATGATCAACTCTTAACCTCTTGTGATTTGTGATTTTGTTTGCTTGTTTTATTTTTTTATTAAAGATTGTATTTATTTTTGGACAGAGGGGAAGGGAAGGAGAAAGAGAGGGAGAGAAACATTAATTTGTGGTTGCCTCTAGTATGCACCATACTGGGGACCTGACCCGCAACCCAGGCATTTGTTCTAACTGGGAATCGAACCAGCAACCCTTTGGTTCACAGGCTGGCGCTCAATCCACTGAGCCATACCAGCCAGGGTTGCTTGTTTTATGTCTCATAACTTGCCATTCCCTGTTTTTCATTCTAAGAAAACAACAGAGGGCCTATGAGAGCATCATTTGTAGGCACCGAATCATCTTCTCCCTCCATGGTTGACCATTGCCCAGTTATAACATGTTTATTATGTTCAACAAGCAAGGAGAAGTTTATTCTTCTGGCAAAACATTCAACACATCATATATTATTTTGTCTTCTAACTTAATCTTATGCACTGTCTACTATCCTTGCAGAGGATTTGAAGATAAAGCACCTTGACAGCTTACTCACCTCTGCACCCTCTGTTTCTTACAGGAGTCGACCTTTTCTACACCACTCTTCAGGCAGCCAGAGGATTTTAATATTCAATAAAATGTTCTCCTAATTTCAAAGCTTATGCTGGTTTTTCTTACTTTCACACATATAAATGTGTAAATTTTGTGTGAATGCCCTTGAAATCCAACTGGTAGAAAATAGTGGTTTATAAATAAAACTCATAATGCTCATTTTCATTTCCTTTTATGTGAAGTCTTCTCTAAGAGGAAATAATAATCTTGGTGAGTGAAAATCCAAGAACAAAATGTGCAAAGTTCCTTGTTCTAATGAAAGCATTTTAAATGGGTAATAAGGCATGAGAAGAGAAAAAATTACAACATGGTTTGCTGAACCAAATAATCAACTGAGTTCTCTCTAAAGGAACAGTCAACACTCAGCGTGCACTTACGGGGTTGTCAAGCAACAGGACTTTCCGCAGGATTCTTTCTGCTTAAATAAGTTAGAGTTCAATGAAACTTGTATGAAACTAAACCTATCAGTGGCAGTCTACTGTGACACAAATAACATTTTTTCAGGACTGAAGATCTTGTTCAGCTAAGTGGTAGTTACGGTCTCAAATTCTTCGTAATAAAATCACCTAAAGAGAAATAGGAGTCATAACTGAAATTTTTAAGAGAAATGTGTTTTAAACATACTATATCTGAAATTGTGCCTTTGTTAAACCTTATTAAGTGTGCCTTAATTCTGTAGATGATTTCATCCTTGATTTCACAGCCTAGTTTACAGTTACACCATCAGTCATAAATTATATTATTCCATCACCTGGATTGGTATTTCTTTTTTTCACTGAAGACTCCCAATTAGGCTTCAAGTATGTACACATTATTTCTAGGACAGCAAGGTGTTAGATACTGGACAACTATCTGGTGGTAGCAGTGACCATTTGGAGCTGGTAGAGTAAAGCCCTTTGAATGCGAGTAGCCCGTAATTTTCCAGCAACTTCTGACTGCTTCCAAGAAACAACATAAACTTTACCAAAATAAGCCATCTGGAAGCACTCACATATATGAACTTCTAAATTATCAGCCAGAGTACAATAAAATATTTCTCATGAAGTGGCCTCCCTATTGTGATCACCCAACTAGACTACCACCTAGACTGCCTATTCATATCTCATCTAAAGTTGTATCACACCTTGACATACCTGTCATGTCACTCTTATTCTCAGTGGTTTGGGCACTCTCCCTAGCCAGGTCTTCCAAAGCATCTCTATCCCCATTTTACCAAAGGCTGCATGTTGCCTACCCATTGTTGATCAGATACATGTTCTGTCATTTTCCAGAACAAAGAGAATAAACAGCTCAAAATGACTAAGGATCCAACTCGGGAGACTTCTTCTGGGTTGATCCTCCCACTTCAATGTCCAGTTAAGAAATACCTCTTGCCACAACTGATGAGCAAACTAATATCTTCTTTCTAAGAAATGCAATAAAATAATTTCTAATTCTCATTTTTTGAGCTGCAGAAATTAGGCCCACTATATTTATCTGAAATTAGGCCAAAGATTGGCAGATATTTTCTGTAAAGGGCCAGGAAAGAAATATCTTAGGCTTTGTGGGCCACATACAGAGTCTGTCACATATTACTCTTTGGATTTTTTGTTTGTCCTTAATCCTTTAGAACTATTAAAAAAAACATTCTTAGCTCATGGGCTGTACAAAAGTGGTCCACTGGCTGAATTTGGTTCATGGGCTATAGTTTGCTTATCCCTGTTCTAGGCATTGTTTTTCCAATGCTTACCAACTTTATGACTGGATTTATATCCTTACAACATTTATATGTTGAAGCTCTAACATCCAATGTCACTGCCTTTGGAGATTGGATCTTTAAGAGGTAATTAAGGTTAAATGAGGTCAAAATGGTGAAGTTCCCAATAGGACTAGGGACTTTATAAGAAGAGAAAGACCTCTCTCTCTCTCTTTCTCTCTCTCTCTCTCTCTCTCTCTCTCTCTCTCTCTCTCTCTCTCTCACCCTCTCTCTCTCTCTCTCTTCTGTGTGTGTGTGTGTGTGTGTGTGTGTGTGTCTCCCTCCCTCCCTCCCTATATACCAACTCTGTACCCTATGCACCCACTTTGAAGAAAAGCCATGTGAACAAGATAAGGAAGCTACTGACAAGACAAGAGAAGAGGTCTCAGAATAAAAACTACCTTGCCAACACATTGACCTTGGACTCCGTAGCCTCCACACTGTAAGAAATAGGTTTCTGTTGCTTAAGCCACTCAAACTATGGTATTTTGTCATGGCAGCAGAGCAGACTATAATGCCTGCTAATCCCAGTAGAAATTGACCACATACTATTAGGTACCTACAAAAAGCAGGATTCTTCATTCATTTTGAATGGACACCCATTCCCAAGATATCTGTCAAGAAATGAAAAGAATAAGTTTTTATTGGTTCTAGTTATTAAGCAGACATAATAAAGCCCAAGTTTCTCAAGGTCACTTCCTACCTAAGGTGCAAAATTTGCACAAAATTCTGATGTTCTGCTATCACTCATAAATATTTTTGAGGATTTTTTTCACATTTTTATAGTTCTAGAGATACAGCATTCAGGTTCCCTTTAAAAGGAAAACTTGATGTCCAGTGGTGGGAAATACAGTCAGTACACAGCCCCAAGATGGCAGTTTCCACAGGATCCACCTCAGCTGAAGACAGTTGCTTCTCCCCAGATTGCTCTTCTCCCAGGGCAGCTTACATCCTAGAACTATGCAAGGCATGTCTGTCAATGTCAGGCAAAAGAAAATGTCAGTTCATTTTGTCCCAGTACAAACAATCCGGCTTCCTTCCCTTTCCATTCACATCTTGCACCCATACTCATCCTCAGCCTTGTTTCTGGAGAGTCCACCCTGTGACAGAGGCTTAAGTCTATCCATGGCAGCTGAATTATTCAATATACCACTCCAAATTAATGAATATCTTCTTTTCCAATTGCAACAAAAACATCATTTCCAATTTCATAACTGTGTGGAACTTTTGATAACTTATTCCAGGCAACATTTTGCATTTTGAGTTTTTCTCAGATCAAAATTTTTAAAGAGTAATGGAAACTAGTGATCTTATTCCTGTGTTTTATAGATTTCTTACCCCTTTAGAAGCCTTGTTTAAGTTTCAAGTTTGTGGCAAAGCTCCCAACCATTCTTTGATTCCTCTAAGTTATTTTAAAGATTTTTCAGTACAAAAGAGAATTATTTTAAAGATTTTTCAGTGTGCCAGTGTCCCTTCATCAATTTAGTCCACTCTCCACTTATGGGCTATTCTAAAACATAAAGGCTTTTAATGAATTGTGCTTTAATGCAAGACTATAGATTACCAAGAAAAACGCTATAATCAATAGTCCTATGAAACTTGTCACTGTGTCTGCTGTGAGGACATTGTTGAAGGTATTCATCATTAAATTAAGCAGTTTCATCTTCATGAGGCCATCCAGGAGAAATATGTTTCTTGCTACAGTACCAAGTATTCTTGTGCTTAGCCTAAACAATGCATTTGCTTCTATCTTACGTGAGTCATGCAGAGCTCATCACATGAGAAGTTAGTTTAGCATATGGTTAGACTGATCCAGGCAACTGCACAGCCCAGGTGTCCTACTTACTAGCTCTACAACCATGGATGAATTATTTAAACTTTCTGTACCTCAATTACTTTATCTGTAAAATGATGATAATAATCATACCTTTCTCATGGAGTGATATCAAGAACAGAATGAATCATAAATACACACAGAGAAAGAACTCAGTAAATATATTATGATTTCCTTTAAATTGGGCTACTTAAGTCTTACTTCATTGAGTATATTTTGCATTCTTTGTTCATCTTCAAATTCTTCTTACACTTGTTTTTAAGTCTGCCTCAACTTTCTGGACTTCCACTTTTTGAAATGTATAATATTTATTATGTTTTTTTCTGATTATGAAATTCATAAATTTGCAATGTCTAAAAGCAGCAACATGGTTGGACCTTGAGGGTATTATGCTAAAACAAGTCAGACAGAAAAAGACAAATACTGTAAGATATCATTTGTATGTGTAATCTAAGCCAAACTTGTAGAAACGGAGAGTAGAATGGCGGTTACCAGGGTCTGTAGCAGTGAGGGGATTGGGGAGATGTTGGTCAAGGGGTACAAGTTTGCAGCTGGATGAGTGAGTTCTGGAGAGCTAATGCAAAGCATTGTGATTATAGTCCACAATGCTGTATGATATGCAGCATTTCAAAGTTGCTAAGAAACTAGATCTGAAATGTTACCACATGAAACCTCGATCATGTGATGTGATGGACGTGTTAGCTAATGCTATGGTGGTAATAATATTGTAGCATATAAATGTATCAAATCAATACATTTTACACCTCAAATTTATAACATGTTATATGTAAATTATATCTCAATAAAATAAAATAACAAACATATAGAAACCTATATTAATTATTGATAATAAATATATTTATGGAGCACTTGGTACATGCTAAACTATATGCTTTGCATATATTAGACAATTTATTCCTCATAGAAAACTTATTGCCATTTTCTTCATTTCACATATAAGAAAATTAAGAACCTGCAAATTAAGTGCTGTGTAACCCAGGATCTCACAGCTGGAAAGGGGTATTGGAACTCAAATCTACTTTATAATTTCACCATCCAGAGATAACTACCAGAAATATTTTTATATATTTTCTTTACCTACACATGTTTTTTTGCATATGTGTGTATTTTAATGGAGTCCCTCTACATAATTTTACATTTATTTAAGTTTTCCATGTCATTAATTAGTATTCAAAGTAGAGGTTTTAATAGCTACATACTACTTTCCCTTATGTTTATACCAAACTGTACTTAAGCTAATTATCCTATTGTCCTTGTCAATTTTGTTTTTTTAATAAAACTTTGACAAACATTCTTACACATGGGGTTTTATGGTTATCTTCAATTATTTCACTTAAAATCTTATAAGTAAAATTACTGATTTAAGATATATGAACATTTTGAGGTCATTATTCATATTTCCAAAATGTCTTTAAGAAGCACTGAATATTTTACTCTTGCACCAAAGTCCAAAGAAGATGTATATCATATCCAAGTTCAAATTAAAAAGAAACATTTTAATTTTGTGGATTCATATTGGAATTGCATTAAACATATAGGCTCACCACAGGAAAGAAATGTCTTTTCAACCAAATCTGTATATGTGCTACCATTTATTCAAGTCTCGTTTTGTAATTCAGCTTTAGGTTTTCTTCACATAGATCATATACATTTGGGGTAAAATTTACTACTAGATATTTTCTATTTTTTGTTTGCTTTGTAGAAATTGTTTCCCATTATTTTTAAACCTGATTTTCTATTGAATAAAGCAGGAATTTTCAACATTTTTCACCTCATGGCACAAATAAACTACTAAGATTCCGCAATACACCAAAGAATATATTTTTTGCTCATATGACAAAAAAATGGGTATAATTTTGATTCATTCACACCAGACAGCTATTGTTGTGTTGGAGGTTGTCATTTTAAATTTGACAATCCAAGGGAAAAGAGATCAGTGCCCCTGACTAAATAGGGGTTGTATGTTTTAAAAATTCTTGTGGCACATCAATGTGCTTCCGGACACTGTTTGAAAATCATTGACATAAATGAAAGCCACTTAGTTAATGTTTTTATGCTTTTTAATTAACATTTAACTTACAAAATCTTACTTACTTCTAATATTAGTACTGTTCACTATTCTGGGTGCCAGTCTGAAGATCAGTAGAGAAGCAAAGGTTCTTATCCTGGTGAAGCCTCCTACCCCTCTCTCCCTCTTGCCTACCCTTAGATTTGGTTTGTTCATAGTTCTCTGGAACATGATGTATCAAGGTGGAGGGAGACAGTACAGTCAGCCCCAGCAGCAAGAGTCCTTTATCATTGACATGGTTTATAACTGCAGGCTAATAGCAGTAATAGAGGTCTGCCCTGGGCAGACCTCTCCTACCACTTCCCCTTGGTATGTCATAACTCCAGTGGTACCCTTAGTGGGCTTAACACAGGAGTACACTAGTAGAAGATGGCTCTCTTAGGAAAGGGAGATCTACATGGCCAAGAGCGGATGATGGCATAATGAATTCATGAAATGACCCTTTTTATTTTAATGCAAAATCCATTTGTAAGGTATATTTTCATCTTTAAAAAGACTGGTTAAGTTCAAAAGAATGACCATAGGTGTCATCAAGTGTTGTTCTATTCTTTTAAGAGCAATATTAGGATATTGTTAATATATTACCCAAATATTATATCATGGTTGATTTATTTTTGCTTCATAAACCATGTACACCCTAAGTTTTGGATTTTCTATGTTTTCTGACATTTGTATCTCTTAAGAATTAGAACCAGAGACATGGAAATAAAGAGCAAACTGACAGTGACCAGAGGGGAGGAAGGAGGGGGAAAACAGGGGAAAGAAGGGGAAGGGGCAAGTCAAGGAACATGTATAAAGGACCCATGGACATGGACAACAGGGTGGGGATTGATGACAGTAGGGGAGGAAGGAGCAGGAGTTGGAGGGGGTCCAGGTCACAGGAGGGCAATGGGGGGAAAGTGGGACAACTGTAACTGAACATTTTTAAAAAAGAATTAGATATTGTATTTCTTATTTCACTCCCTTTGCTTGAAGCTACCTTAAAACACAATGTTCCACACACATACGCCTGACTCCACTGAAGACAGACCTGCCTGAGAACCAGGAATGCTAGCTCTCAGCTCTTGTTCTGTTGCTACCAGTAGCTATATGACCTTGGGAAATTCACTTGCTATCTCAGCCTTGCTTTTCAACCTGAAAGAGAAAATTCAGGTTACATTACTTCTAAGACTCCTCCTATATTCCACAAAAATCAAAATTCTGAGCAGCCAACTTTTAACTTCTCAAAGGCACAGTTATCCAGCTTTTGGTTTACCCATGTTTTTTCTTCTCTTTCTGCCCACTATGAACCATGACAGTTGTTAACACCATGACACAGAGGGAAAACCTTGGATGTAGGAACCCCTTATTTATTCTTTACTGAGTTTCTCGTCAGACACTCTAGCTATGTGGAGACTTCTGGACTTCTCGTGTGATAGCATATGGCGCTGTGCCTGCTGCATTCTCTTCTACAGCATTGTCACGTGTGGAACTAAAACCGCAATGATGACACACCCGAAGGCTTAGCTTCTGTGTTAAGAAATAACATATTGGGCATAAGTAGGAAATTAAATAAAAATTGTAATAAATAAATTTGTTTATAATCATTTATCATTTAAAGCTTAAAATACATCCACAGCAAAATTAAACTACTCTGAGTAACAATAATAACAAAATATCACATAAAATTCCATTTCTCTGAATCTTGTCATGACTTTTAAAGTTTTGCTGGATGGTTGTCCTGCCTTAGAAAATAAAAAGGAGGTAGGTCTAATTGGGTTATATCAGTTACAGATCCTCAAGAAATTATAGAAGAGATATATCAAGATTGTGGTCAGAAAATGAGACCTGAATCTCATATACTGAGATATGAAAATAGTTTATAGTTATTTTCTTCTACACATAACTCCCTATAGAGAAGTCTTTGGAAACAACAGCATGGCTCTGCATTTTTTTAATTTAATATTTATTGTATTTTTTTCTTTTTTTTAGCCAAAGACACTGAAATAGAGAACAGGCTGACAGTGACCAGAGGGGAGAGGGGAGGGAATTTCAGGGGAATTTCAGGGGAGAATGGGAAGGGTTTACAGGAACAAATATAAAAGACATGTGGTTCTGCATTTTGAGAGTTTACCTACCAGAACTATAAATTGTCTTATAATCTGGTAAACTATTGTTATTTTATTTTACTGCTATTTTTTAGTTAAGTCAGTTAACCTCCTGTTCTTCCACACAGCAATTAAAATTTTGAAGCTACATGTTATTGCATTGAAAGAGGGGAAGCTCAAGCTGCCATCCTGTGTGATCTGCCTTTCCCGGACTCTTTTCCTGTGCAGAGAAGCAATATGGGCAGTGAACAAAACTCCCAGCGTTCAAACCCTCTCTACACATGAAACCCTCTGCAACTTGTGTACCTTCTCTGTGCATCTGATCTATGAGATGAGGATAATGATGTCATGGACTGTAGAAGGCAGTAGTACAGACTTAAGGAGTTAAGGGCAGTACAGCTCTTGGTGCCATACTTTCTACATTGTGCGTGTTACACAAACATTTACCAACATCATCCTCACTGGCTTTGTATGCCCGCAGCACTTGGTTTCTTGAATTCCTCAAATGTGATGATCCTCTCTTGCCCCTAGGACCCGCCACAGGGATTCTCTTTCATAGCAGTTACTACAGTAAATAAGCAAATATGCATTTGTGCGTCTATTCGCTTTGTGTCTGCCTTTCCCTCAGGTGTAATTTCCATGAGGTCAGGAACTCTGTTTTGTCCCTCATTACATATCTGGAAACTATACTGGTGCTCATAGTGGATGCCCAACAGATTTATGTCAAGCACTGAGTAAATGAATAATAAGCCCAAGAGAAGAAAATGTATCTAAATATTTTTTAGAAGCATCGCAGGAATTTGGGTTTAAGTCTCCATGTTTCAAGACCATTCTTTATCTGCTACATCATATTACAACATCAAATCTGAATTTAGCTTAAAACATTAGATGTATGTTTTTACATATTCCTTTTCAAAGTGCTTCTTATGAATCCATATTGCAGAAGTTAATCATGTTTTTTAGAGAACTGCATAAATGTATGATAGAATCTCTGAAATTCCTTCATTTATTTCTTTTTTGAGATTGTAAATACTATAAATGAAAATCTAATCAAATTGAATCAGTCAGTAGTAAACACAATGCTCACAGAATGAAACCTCTTAGATGATGCAGGACTTTGAAATCTAATGTTTGTCCCTTTAGGAAGAAAATACAAAACTGCAATAGGCTCAAGTGCACCCTAATGATACTGATATTTTGGTTTAGGGAATGCAGTTTGTAATGATAATGTACTTACAGAGCAAGAAAATGATGTTCTGTAGGTAGTGTGCATTTGATTTTTCACATTATGTGTCTATTACTATTTTCCTATGAGGAAATTAGTACATTCAGAAAGGAATGACCACATGGCCCTAGGAAAAGGTTTTATATAACAACATTATTCAACCCATCATTCAAAATACACTTAGAGGGTAAGTTCAACAAATGTTCCATTGAGTGAGCACCTTCAGGGTGAATCACCACACCTGCTTTTTTTAAATCCTCACCTGAGGATATGTTTATTGATTTTAGAGAGAGGGCAAGGGAGGGAGGTGGGGAAAGAGAGAAAGAGATGTGAGAGAGAAACATCAATCACTTGCCTCCCTTACGTGCCCCAAGCAGAGATTGAACCTGCAACGTAGGTATGTGCCCTCACCAGGGATCAAACCCACAACCCCTTGGCACACTGGATGACACTCCAACCAACTGAGTCACCTTGCCACACCTGTTTTATTCAATTCATTCAAATATGCAAGGCTGTTATGCCTTTTTGTTCATATTTTTTACCTTGTGACCCTGCTACTGAAAGTGTGGTCTGCAGACCAGCAGCAACTGCCATCACCTGGGAGCTTGTTAGAAATTCAGGCCAGAAGACCACACCTCCATGTAGATGTACTGAATCAAAATCTGCATTCAACAAGATCCCCAGGTACTTTGTATGCACATTACATTTTGAGGAGCACTGCTGTAAATAGTTTTGCTAAAAGCAAGGAGAACTAAATGAAGAATATCAGTGCAAAGGAGAAATACAATGCTTATGAAAAATGTGTATTTGTTAAACAAAGCGCAGGGGATAGTGATATAGCATTTGGGGGCAGTGGAGTCAGCCCCCACTTAACCACGATCTCTGCCCCTTCCTTTGTCCATCAACTCTTCCCACCCAGTTCTCATCCCACCTTTTTACTGCAACCATTGCTGCAGTGTTGCACATCTGTAATCCGACAGCATCTTAGCTGCTCCAGGTAGCCAGCCCTTTCCACCCTGGGCTTCTCTGCCTCCCCCCAGAAAGATGCCTGTGGGAATCTAGTAAATCATTCTGAAATGTCCATGATCATTGAAGTGAGCCTTCTCCCTGCATGGGGCAATACTTCACCAACCCTGAACCACAGCTGCAGTCAAATCTGAGGTGGATTCTCCAGACCTCTCAGAGTGTTCCCAGCAGGATAAGCCCCAGTACCAACAGCTGACTAACTGCTTCCTTACATAGAGATACTCTATAGACTCTCTAGAGAAAGTATCTTACTATGATCAGTATCTTACCATCAACATGACTGATGTTTTCACATGTAGTTTGATTGACAAACAACTCCTTCATTCAAGTGTTATATTGGTTTTACTATCATTACATTGCCTCACATATGAAAATTTAACAGTTAACTGTCATCAGGGCACTGCATACTTTAACCAACTCTCTTATAATATTCCTGAGAGGCAGATAACCTTATTATCTTTTCATAGAAAATCAAACCAGAATAGAACAGTTAAAGAGTTTTCCCAGGGTGGCACTGAAAGCTGATACCAATGCTAAATTGATGACATCCTAGAGTCATCAGAACATACCTTTCCCCTTTATGAAACTTAGCAATAGTTCCAAACTTGCAGGTTTAGGGAATGATTTAGTATCGTCATATAATACAAAGTATTTGCATAAGATCTGAAAAACAGTTATTCTTGAACAAAAGTCTTCATCAAGCCTGAAACTTGATGTCCCAAATTTAGGTTATTAAATTCACACAAACTACCTCCATTTTGCCATAACAGTGTTACCTACTGATATCACTTCCATTGTCATTGTCGGAATTGTCATTAGTTAGTTTATGCTTTAAGATCAGAGTGGCCCCTAGTGGTGCACTTTTCTCCTCACCTTCAAATTTGCAACAGGTACAAGTTGAAATTCATTGATGATTCCTTATGATGACAACCTTGTGAACAAAAAAAGCTGACTGACACCACTTCCTTAAACATATTAGGTAGAGAAAATCAATTATTTTGGGATTGGAAATCTCATATTTTGAAAGTGTATAAAATGAAAATGTTTTTGACAGATTAGAAACTTGTTTTAACATTTACTGACAAAGAAAGTTTTGAAATGAGACATAAAGCAGAGCTGCTTCCTCCTAAAGCACCAGCAAATATAAAAGCCATGCTAATAGTATGATAATAGCCATCCCAAGACAGTTACTCAAGAATTAACTGTCTGCAAATAATGTGTATAAGCAGTACCTTGACTTCCAGGTTCTTAAAAATGCAAGCATGGGGACAAGGAAGCTAATCATACTAATTAACTCACTGTGCCTTATAACAAATTAATTTTAAGCAAAGGAACAGGCAGCTAGAGAAAAAGGCCAAAATATCAATTAGTTAATCTGAATAGAAAATAAATATTCTCAGAACTCATCTTCCCTTTAGAATGAGTTAGAATCAGGATGGTTTGCTTGCATTGACAGCCGGGACTTGTCATTTGTGGCACTGTTTTTGAGATATGGGTCCCTATAGGAATGTTTACTATATTTGGTCAGCAGAATGTGACAAATTGATGTGAACTCTCCATAACCAGCCCTACACTTAGGGAATTAATATAACCTAAGATTTTAACAAGTTCATCCTATTAGCTTAGATTCTTCTTAAAAAATATTTCTGACCAGTAAGCTTTGTAAGATAAGTCATACTCAGGACTATCACCATGAATTTTAGTCATAACCTGTGGATTAGGGTGCTCTGCATACCTGATGCCATTTTACAAAGTGAACATCACCATTATAATAAATGCTGATGCTATTTTTAATGTTTAGGTAGTAAAGTATAAAATAATTTTCATTCCTTACTCCTAGAGAATCTAGTTCTTTCATTTATCCATTCCCTTCTCAGAATCTCCATCCTTTTCTTCCACAGGTTTGATCCTTTATGTCTTCAGCTACTCAGATGTGACTGGCTTAAAGCATGTGTTTCCTTGATGCTACTACTGATCTTTCCAGCTACCATCATCAATGTTGCCTTCTTTTCACAAAGTTCTTTAAAGGATATTCTACATCCAGTGCTTCTATTCTCACTCACACATCTTAAATTTCCAATCATAACCAGCCATTACCACCCAACATTCATGAAAAAATCAGGCTCTGACCAAATAGCTCAGATAACAGCATCGTCCCACTACCCCAAGGTTATGGGTTCAATCCCCAGTCAGGACACATACAAGGGGCAACCAATGAAGGCATAAATAAGTGGAATAATAAATCTATGTTTCTCTCTCTCTTTCTTCTCCCTACCCCTTCCCCTTTACATAGCACACTGAAGATTCTGTGTAGTGTTGTTTTACTATTTAGTAATGATGGCTCATTAAGACTTAAAAAGATAATCTTAAAGAGTCCCCATGAACATTCAAGGGAGGCCCAGAAGAGGTGACAATTCAGCTGAATGAAAAGAGCTCTACTGTCCTGCTAGACCAAGGGGAAAAAGGAAAGTAGGCCATATCCTAAACTTGCCTCTGTGTTTGCCTGCATACCCTCTCTCCTCTGACCCACTTCTAAGATGGTTAGCTGATACCACCAACTTCCTGTATTTTGTGTATGGGCTTATTATTTTCCCTGTAATAACTTGTATTATCCTTTGACTTAAACTTTTACAGTCTCATTTGGAAAATGGAGCACAAGGACATAATGAAAATTAAAATTCTTCCTCTTCTACAAATGTGTTATATAATTATAATTACTACCCCTAAGACTATACTTTCAGGGATGATTTCTATAGTTCATTAATAATTACTATCCTTTCTGAACATTATTCCATATTAGGCATTGTGTAAAGCATACTTAGACACAATCTCATGGGATCCTCACAACCACGCTCTGTGATATTATTATCCTTAATTAATGGACAAGAAAACTGAGATCTGGAGAAGTGGAGAAACTTGCCTAGGAAGTAGCAGAACCAAGAATCCAATCCATATCTCTTTTACTCTAAAAGAAAATCTTTTCCACAACTAAATTAATCTAGTTTTCACTGTATCTTTGAAGTCTGGATGCTGGATATTGAGGTGAATATTTATTCTTAGTGTACTAATCCAGATAGGGGGTTTTAAATGCTCACCAGTCCATGCTTGTGTATCCCAGCATGTTCAGAAACCAGAAGAGTGAGTTAGGACCCCTAAAAAAGACAAGGAACAGAAACAAGTATAAAGTACACATGGACAAAAACTAGGGGGGGGGTAGAAATGGGAGGGAAGTGAGGAGGGCTGGGGGGTGGGCTGGGATGGGAGTAAAAGACAGAAAACTGTGCTTGAACAACGATTAAAAAAAGACAATGGAGGACAAACCCACAGCTTACTTCTCTCCTTCTGTGCATAGCAGCCACCACTGTCTATTGTAAAATTTGAGTTGCCATTGTAATTGTAGAAGGCTGAACTGGGACAGAATGAGAAGCAGTGTTATACTGAAGAGACATATTTTATCCATATAACATTCTGTGAAAGCCTATTCCTACAAGCAAGGCTTCAAATGTTTTTGCCAACTCCCATAATATTGTCAATACCAGGAGATAAATACATCTTTTATAATAATCTAGATCACAGGTGGCAAACAAAAGGACTGTGGCCAAATCTGGCCCTCCACCTTGTTTTATCCAGCCGGGCACCTTGTTTCTACCTGGTGGCAGGGCCAAACTCCTTGCCCCTAGTTAAGGAGTAGTTACATTGCTACAATGCTAAAATTACATTTGGCCCTTTGAAGGCAACTGCGAGGCTGATGTGGCCCCCAGTGAAAATGAGTTTGACACCCCTGATCTATATCTACTCGGTCCCCATCATCAATTCTAGAGAGTCCCACTAATGCCAGCAAGAAAAAGAAAATTAATTCATATCTTGTTTAGGTCAAACTTGTTTCTCAGTGAGTCTCTACAAGTAAATCTCTAGTTGGTAAATAAATAAATATCAAATATATATAATTTTTAAAGCACAATGGGGTGATCGTTCCTCAAATGTGCACATCTCTGTTACAAGCAAATCTACCAGAAGCCCCTTGAGAACCTAGTTTAGTAGATTATACAATTATTAAAGGTTGACCTTTTCTGTAAAGTTTAATGAAAAGGAAATTGCATTTTTAACCTTGGCTGATGTGCTATCAGGTGTCAGTCATCATTTCTTTAATCTATCTCAACCAGGCTATAAATTAAAGTGGGTCCAAAAATCTAATTTATGAGGCCAGCAGAGGAGTGAAGAAAAGCAAATGGTTATGGAGAAAGACTTTAAGGAAGACCTGCTCTGAAGTCATCTTAAGAAGATGGTAGTTACAATAAGAATGGCAACTAATTTACAGACCAGGTCACGAAAACTGTTGGGGGAGAGGAATTCCTATAGTGGGGTTTGAATTGGTTGTAACAGGTACTGGAAGTCTGCCATACACCAGGCAAAATGCCAACAGGTATAATTTTTAAGCCAATACCTAAAACTAGTTTATCCTTAAGCTTAAAACTTACTTTTTATAATTTACTCTCATTGCATTTTACAACTTCAAAGTAAATATTTTGTACATGTCTCCCTTAACCAATTGACTGTTTCTACTTTATGTAGAATCTATTCACCGCATAGAATTTTATATGCTAAAAAAGTAAATATTCCCAACAATTTTATGTAAATAAGTATCTCTATAATGCCTCCTTTGTTTTATCCACACCATTTTTCTTTCTATTTTCCTAATTAAGGACATTATCCAGCTGTTAAAAGATTTTCTAGTGTATAAACTTCTGACTTCTGCATTTCCCCACACATTTTCTAAGACATCACAGGTGAAATATTTGCATAGACAGAAGCTATGCAATGTCAGAATAATGACTAAGTTCAATCAATTCTGCAAAACAGCTGATCAGTTCTGAGATAAGGAAAATAATCAATAGCAAATTGAATTTACATTTTGCTCCAGACACTGTGTAAGGTGTTCGTTCCACTGAGTCAAGAACAGAGAGAGGCCCACCCCTGACCTGCAGGAGCTTAGAGTCCTGGACGGCTATATGTTGTGCCTTTTGATGGTGAGCCAAGTAGGTAAATTTTGTAAAAAAGATTATAAAAAACACTTGCTCAAATAAACTTATCATTTTTATTGGTTTATTTTTAAGGAAATTAAGAAGTTTATATATCTATATATATTTCTATAAAAAGATAAATAGAGGCATTTCATAGTTTGTCAAGATGAGATTTTTTTAAGCACCTCATTTCCTTTACACACACAAAAGTGATGAGCATGCCTTCTTTCCCCTCCATGGTGGTTAGGCAGTCCAGTGACATCCAGCGTCCACACAAGGAGAGGATCAGAGGAGAGTGGCAGACCAGTAAGGTCAGAAGATTGGAGAATGGAGTAAATACATAAATATATGGAGGAGGATGAGGGTGTGCTTTTCACAATCAGTGGAGGAAGCAGGGATGAACTCTGCAGTGTTAGACTGGAATTGAAGGTATGGGGGTAAATCAAAGTTTTTAAGACGTATCTAGAAAGAGAAATATATATAGAAATGCAAATGAGAGCTATTAAATAAATAATAAAAGTATTCCTTGAAACTGGAAAAAAAGAAATGTAAATGTACACATATACATGAATATAATACATATACATAGGCAGACATATAAGTGTTATGTATGTGTGTATGTATCTATGTATATATTTGCATAGATTTCCTGCTCAGGCCACCAAGAACCTAGAAGCAACAACATCTGAGTAGCACTAAAATGTATCTAGCTCAGATCTTGACTTTTAAATGATACTCTTCAATTAACATGAACAAAATAGGACTTAGACAAGTGGCTGGTTCCAGGGTGGTTGGAACAAGGAGAGAAGATGTGCCTATAGCCTTTTGGTATACTAGCTTCAGAAAGCTGCCATTGGCCAAATCTGGAACGATCTGAGCATCAAAATAAATAATAATTTTAATGAATTATAGTAACTCACTGGATGAAATGTAAGTCTCTGAGTACACACTGATATAAATACACACATACATGCTTAACTGCTGTAGAATGCTAACTAGTAAATAGTAGAATTAGAAAAATTACCATTTGGCAACCATTAGATTAATAAATCAGTCAGGAAACATCAATGGATGCCAAAAATGGTAGATCAACAGAGGATAAGTAATGAGATTATACACAGTCCCAAGTATCTCTCCACAAAATACCTATTATTACAAAAAGGAAGAAAAGTAACTTTACAGAAGCTAAACCCAGAAGATATCATCTTAACTAATGGATCAAAGTTAATACCATCAGCAATGAGACAATTAGACAATTGCCACCGACTAGGATGACATGAGGCCACTGCAATAATTCTGTGAAATTCTGGCCCAGAATCCTGGCTCTTATTATGAGGAAACAACAAACAAACTCAAATTGGCCTATAACCTTGTAAACTCTTCAAGGTCATGGAAAGTCCAAGAAAGTTTGAAGGAAGAATCATTCCAGAGGAGATTTGTGCAACTAGTACCTAGGTATAAAGTATGGTCTTAGATTGTATCCTGCAGCTATAAAGAAAACTTAAATAGAGTCTCTGGGTAAAGAATATATGTGACCATTTACATTATTTAACTTTTCTGTATATTTGAAATTGTTTCAAAACAAAAATTGTAAAACAAGGCAATGAATAAAAGCACTTGCTGTGAGGGCAGCGTAAGCAAAGTAAGACAGGGTTGAAAAAACAGAGAATCCCATCTCTGTGGAAACAGACTAGGTCTGTCTTCACAAAGACCCAACCTAGTCTTTCATCACACAATAAACATTCAATTGACATGTGTCAATTGAATTCATTGGTTAATTAAGCAACAAGAAGGGGAGGTGTCAGTCAGGAAAGGCTTCATAAAAGAGACAGATGAAAATAGAGGGCATTCTAATTTTGAGCAACAACATGAGAAATGTCATAAATGTGAGAAAGTATTACCATATGGACCATCAGGTAGCTGAAGGAGAGAGGATGTTCAAGAACAAAGGAGGAGTGATGGTTGGAAAGGTAGTACAACATGATAGATAGCCTACAAGGTCAAGGAGAGGTAAAAAGTGAATCCTGAATTTAGAAGAGAATTGAAAAACTTGCCAGCCCTTTCTAATAAAGTCAATTTAACCTTTCTCCTTCTAGCCTTCCTTTAACAGAGGAGTAAACACCCAGTCATGGATCCAATAAGGAAAGAATAGAAATAGCAAGTATGGTTAATCTACCAGGTAAGTGAGAAAATTCCTTGGTTCTTCAGCTACATTTCCCAGAGGATTCTAAAGGATTCTGTTCCATAGAACCCTATGTTAATAAGTGTTTCATGATGGAATAACTGTGGGTTAAGCTAAAGTATCCACATTTCTCTCCTAAAGAGCTCTTATTGGGATGCTCCCAAGGAAAAGAATAGGCAATGTGTCCCAGTACTTGGTATCTTGCCCCATGCAGTCCCCACCCATCAGGAGAACCTAAAGGACTGTGAGAACATACTCTTGGACATGTTGCTTACCTTGTTGAGCAGGCAGGAAGAGACTAACATCCCAGTGTTAGTGAGCCTTGCAAGGCATGAGAATTTTGAGTGAAACCATAGGTGTGATTAAACTCAAATGATGGCAGAGGAGTAGGGTCCTGTGCATCATAACTTGCACACATCATAACTTGCATAACTTCTTTCTTTCTGGCTCTGGCAGTTTCTATGTAAACAGCCACACATAGAAGTTATAAGAATGTCAAAAGTCAAGTCTTTCCAAGGGCTCTCATGAGCTGACCTCTTTGTGGCACTTGTTTTAGCTGTGGTGTGGTTACCATGGATATCAGAAGAGTTAGAAGAAGCATGCAAGAAAGGAGTTATTCATGAATGAGTAAGGATATAGCCTATGGATGCTAGGAGTTAACAAAAGGGAAAACAATAAAATGAGAAGAGAAATATCAAGAGACCAGTTTGAAAGCAGCTCTAAGTGTTGCACACCTGTACTCCATCTGGCAACATTGACAGGGACACCTTCTTCCTTGAATGTTCACATTCAAGGTCTGGTGACTCTCTCTGACAGAGATGCAAACGTCTAACCCAGAAAAGGGAGTGACTGATGATTTCTGTGGAATTGAAATTCAGTGGCGTGTGAAGCGTCCACAGCTTCAACGACCATATTGAACAATTACCAAGTTGAAAGACACATAAGTGCTGTGTAAACTTTGCAAATAGTCAAGGAGCAAATAGCTCTTTTCTGCATAATTGTGGTTCTTCCTAATATGAGAGGCAGAAAGGAAGGTGCAAGAAGTGACAGCAGCAAAAAATAAGAGATAAATGGAGAAATGGGGAAGAAGACTCTTAACGTTCCCTCTCTAGATAGAAAAGAGGAATGATGTGACATGGAGAAGAAGGAAGGGAGTATGCACCATGCATGCAATTAATTTTTTGGAAAAGCATATGGTACCCCTTAGTGCTTCTTAAGCTTTGGTGTACTCAAGAGTACTCTGGGAAGATAGTTAAGAATGCAGATGCCAAGGTGCCACCTTACCGAAGGCTATGACTCATTAGGTTGAGGTGTAGTGCTCAGACAGCATGGTTAAAAATTCTGTGCTATAATGAACTAGTAAAAGTAATTTGCCCTTAGGATGATGTTCTGAGAGTATAATGAACCGATCTTTGAGTGAGTCAAAACTGATAAGCAGGCTAATAGAAGGCTTCTGATTCACGTGACTGGGAGAAGAATAAAAGGTAATTTTATCATCTATGGATGGGTCCATGTCTAGGTCTTGCATATCAATGGTATACAGTAAAAATGTGGGGGGCAGGGTGAGAAGAGGCCCACTTATTTGCAAAAAGTATCGAAGAGAGAAAAAGCCATCATTTTGATGATGTAGAGTCAAAGCTATGTAAATTTATGCATAATCCATCCTAACTGTGAAGAAAGTAGGCTTAAATGAGCTCATAGAATGAAGGCCTCTTTGTTAAGAGTCAGCCACAGTGTCCCCTCTCAGCTATGTCCTGGAGACAGTGAGGTACTGTGATGAAAAGCCCTGCATGTCAGTCAGTCTGTCTGGCTTCAACATGGTTCTGAAACTTATTTGCTAGGTAGCTCTGGGCAGATCTGCTCATACAACTATCAGAACTGCAAAACTTCTATGAGATAAATTTATAATCCCAGCCCCTTCTCAGGGTTGCTGAAATGATTTACTCAGTGACCCATGAGAGGTGCTTTGCACAGGGTAGAATAACAGCAAGCACTCAATTAATATTAAAGGAGCAGGAAATTGGGACTGATATTTTACTTTTGCTGAAAAAAGTAAAATTAATTCTTCAGGAGAAAAAAATTAAATGAAGGCTGATTCTGAAACCAGGAATTGACTTCTGGTTGAATTATAAATGGGCCATCACTACTTCTGAAGTTTTTATAACCATTGTGACTAGTGTGTGGTTTTATCCATGCTATTTTCACTCTTTATTAAGATTTTTAAGATTTAGAGATGATGTGGCTTAACTTATAATTGATAAAGAAATCCACATCTTGGAAACCCAGAGAACTTGTGATTTCCCCAAAATCATTCAGGAGATTCCAGCCCATTTTTCCCAATTCAGGGATCATTCTACTATTCACTTTTGCCCTTTCTTATATAGAAAGGCCTCAACTCAAATGCCTATTAATAGTAATGTTACCTGTGAACCCTCAGTGGAGCTGGAGCATCTACTCTCATTGGCTGAGATGGTGGCAGAGGGAGGATTTTACACTGAGCACAGAAAAGCCCTTCCCCACCCCACTCCCAGTACCAGATTGGAGGTGAGATCAGGGGAAGGCAAGTACATGTGTCATCAAAGTCAAAATGGTGTGGGGGTGGTGCTAGACCAAAGAGGTCTGTCAGTCTACCCTGCAGAAAGAATTGGTCAAGATGTGGACCCACTGAAAGCACACAAAAGCCTGGGAGGTTGATTGGTCATTTTGGAAAAGCACTGGTCCATTCCACACCAAAAACTAATAATGACCCAGGGGAACAAAGAAACTTTCTCTCTTTCCTGTGGCTCGATGCTCAGGACTTGGACAGTCCACTGACCTTTCCTCTCCATGAACCACATGGCCTTTATAGCCATGTGGCCATAAGCTTCAGGAGAGAGTCTCTCTCTCTCTCTCTCAGTCCCTCACTGACCTGGTGAAGCATCGCTCAGTGTGTTCATGTGCTCTCTCCTAGGAGCACATGACCTTGCAGCCTTAGCAGCTGCATGGCCCATAGCCTCCAGGAGGAAGCCTGAAATGGACAGCAGCCAGGAACAAGCTAATCTACCTGGATGACTGCTTATCAGCCACCTGCAGGTTTCAAATGATGGTACTTAACAATGGAGTGGGAACTCTGGGCACTCACTTTTGTTTTGGTCTTGCTGAGGATGGTTGGATTTTGTCTGTTTTTGCAGAAGAGATGAACTTTGAGACAGGAAGTCTGCCATTCTCTCAGGTTGCACAGCATCTGAATAAAGCCTCTTCTTCAGTTTATATCAGCAACTGCCTCTTGGGTTTGGCTTTTGTGGTGGCAGACAGATGAAATCCCCTTTTTCACTCAGTAACAGTAAACATCACACTGAATTGGAAACCAGAAAATTCAGGTTCAAGAATACTCCTTTTACTTACTAGCTAATGACCTTAACCAAGACATCTTACCTCTTCAAACACCCCTTCAACTCCTACAAATCAGAGGTAACACTAACCCCTCTCAAAGACACTTATGCAGATCATATGAGAACACAGATGTCCAAGCTTCTGTAGACTATAACACTATAGACATTTAAGGTGTTATATTCATTATTGCTATTGCTATTACAATTATTAAGAGTAGTTCAAATCCTGGTGGAGACGGGCTTTTGAAAGTTGACCAGAAGAATATATTCACACTCAAAGCTACATTCAGCTTCAGCTTGGCTATAGCTTGTTTGTCCAAGCTAATTTAGGAAGATTAATTATCTGTCACACACACAAAAAATCAATCAATATGTTTGTTCAATCAATTTTCTAATTCTATGGACAAAACAGGGACTTTGAACAGAGTAAAACCAGAGCCCAGCCAGCTATTTTACTCTGCTTGCAACACAGAACACTTCTGTACCTGCTGTAGAGAAAAGAGCCTTCCTCAAGTTCTGCAGCACCTCTTGAGTGGAAAGTGTATGCAGAAGTAAGGGTGTCAGACTAGTGAGCAAGAACATAGGGATGTCTTTTGGGAACAAGCTTCTCACAGCCTTGGCTGACCAGCAGAACAGAGTCAGGGCAGCAGCCAACTACAAATCACTCACAGTCCTCCCAGAAATTGCTGGGTCTGGCAAAGCTGGCAGCTGCAGGGACCAGCAGGATCAAAGCTGGAGGGCTGCTGCTCACCGAAGTGGAGAGTGGCATGGAGTCAGAGGCCTGGGGGAAAGGAGCCGAATTCTCCGATGGCAAGGGTGTGACCTTTACAAATCACCCTTTTTTCTGCCTGCTAAGATTTAGAAACAAAAGCATTCACAGGGGAACACAGGCAAAGTACTTGAATATCTGTTGGAAAGGGACACAGAGCAACTTTTAAACTAGAAAGTATTCATTGTTGTCATGCACAAGAACAAACTGTGGTCTTTTCTTCTAACTGATATTTTTAATAATCCCTGTACCCACAAGCAACTAGGAAATGATATTAGGTTTTCTGTGTTTCCAGGGGTTGCTAAGCAACGTTTCTAGGCAGCTGGAGAAATTTCCATAGTAAGCAAGTCATGTTCTACCACAAAGGCCATGGTTTAAAAAATACATTTTTCATCTATCATCTATCAACCCAGTGTTTTAATACTAGGGGCCTTTTATCACAGCTAAAATGAGATTCAGTATTTGATAATAGTAACTACAGAGTGCTTTAGTCTCAGGCTCTGATATAATTCTGCTGTGGGGACACATGGACACAAAAACATGTATCAGTTTTTATAGGTGCAAATTGTCAAGCATGGTCAACAACGTAAATCAAAGAAAATTCAGCTAGGCAGATAATTTTTAATAAATAAAAGGGTATTTTTAAAGTGCTTTAGAGGTTGGTGATTTTGTTTTTATTTCAAACTGAAGGGAACATGTTCCTTCCCCTAATTCTCTTCATTGTTACTTCAAAAAATGTAGAGTATCCTGTGATATCCTGGAGTTTTCCTGGGAGGTGGTGGCCCATATTTTAAAAGTAACATTTAACATATGCCAGTGGTCTATACATTTTTTTCTTCTAAATTCTAATTTTGATTCTCTTTCGTTGGATGCTTATGAATATCCTCAGTGTGTGGGAAGCTTTTAAAAATTTAAATGTTGAGTGTGCCTGGAGGTTTATATGTATTTTATATACATATATATATATATATATGTGTATATAAAATATATATATATGGAGATTATATATATATAATCTCCAGATACCATAAGCTGCATCTCTGGTGTTATAGAAAATCATCTTTAACTATACCTATGTTAATCAATAATAGATTAAATTATTTCCCATTCTGGCTCATTGCCAGAACCAAAATTAATTCTTTAGAGCCTGCAGCTATTCCTAATGCAGAGCCCCACCACCCTCTGAAGGGTGGGCAGTGCCAAACTTCTAATGCCAAGGTGTTGAAAGAGTTTCATTTCTTCGGTTCCAAGGACTTTTGTAGAATTGGCATCTACACTAGAACTCTTCTAGAGGTTTCTTAAGTACAAATTTACCCACTTTATTCCACCAGTAAAAATACTGGTTGCTGGTTCCTTATGCACTAAAAATACCACTTAAATATACCATGTGAAAACTGAACACTTTTTGGACTCATCTCCCTGATGAGCCCCCATTTATGCAGAGTCATAAAATGAGTTGATCATTTCCAAAGTAATACATTTATATCTAATTCTCTTTTGACTGAGACAGAGATGAAAGAGAGAGAGAGAGAGAGAGAGAAGGAGAAGGAGGACAAGAATTAATAAAATGCCATTTTACATATATATGCTTTATTTTGAAATTTTTCTTACAGCAATGGGTACTTTTGTGGAACAACGAGGTCTGAGACAGAAATTTACCAACAGAAGTAGGCAAAGTAGCATACTTGTACTCCAAGAATAAGTGTCTTCTACAATGAACAATGTTCAAAATCAGATCTACAGAATTAAAGTAACTTTAATATTTGTATTCTTTCCCAATCTTACTAAGCTAACAATCAGAATTAGGGAAATGATTTTTCTCTTCTGTTAAGCAATAGGCTCTCATTCATTCATTCAACAAATCTTGAGACCCTGCTATATCCCATGTATTCTGCCAGTCTCTAAGGATACAAGTGGAGGGAATGTTTTCTCTGACTTCATGGAGCTTATGGCCCAGGGGGAAATGCAAACAAGTAACCAGAAAAATGAAGCAGTGTGGTAAATGCTAGGTGGAAGTAAATGCAGGTGGCTGGGAAGCATTGTGGTGCTCAGGAGGAAGAGGTCTCCAAGATGTGACCTGAAGAATCACAGAGGTAGCCAGGTGAAGGTATCAGGGAAGGGGAAGAGGGGGAAATGTGGTGAAATGTGGGAAATCAGTGCCAAGGTCAGGAATGCCAAGTGAGCTATTGAAAGAACACTGATATTAATCTATAGCTTAATGAAGTATAATTAGTTTTCAGCTGGAATGTGTTACAATCAGTTTCACTGTTTCAAGGTCACTGCATTATTCTGCTAGAGCTGCCATAACAAAGTACCACAGACTAGGTGGCTTAAATAACAGAAATTTATTTTCTTATACCTCTGGGAGATAAAAGTTCAAGAATAAGGTATCAACAGGGTTGATTTCTTGTTGCTATATTTTTTTGAACCATAAGACACACCTAGGTTGTAGAAAAGGAAAACAGAAAAAAAATTTGAAGCAAAAATGTGTAAAATATTTAATAACATAACATAATATTTCACCAATGTAAATATAAATAGAACTCAACAGCAACAAGTTGAGTGCTGAGTGCACTATTCCTCCCAAATTTGGGGGTAAAAAGTGCATCTTATAGTCTGAAAAATACATAATTTCTTGTGAGCCCCCTTGGCTTAACTTACAGATGGCCACGTTCTCCTTGTGTCTTCGTATGGTCTTCACTCTGTGCTTGTCTATGTCCTTATCTCTTCTGTTTGTAAAACCATTAATCAAGTTAAGTCAGAGCTCATCCTAATGGCTGCATTGTAACTTATTACTTCTATAACTACTGTCTCACATTCTTAGGTGCTATGGGTTAGGACTTCAACATATGAATTTTGGGGAAACACAATTCATCCCATATCAGTTTGACTATAAATGTAGAAAAAGCCATGGAGAAGGTAAGATTACAGGAACAATAGTGAATGGTGATGAAAGGAGACTTGACTTGGGGTGGCAAACACACAATACAGTGTACAGATGATGTGTTGTGAAATTGCATACCTGAAACCTGTATAATTTTGTTAATCAATGTCACCCCCATACATTTAATAAAAAGAATAAAATTAAGAGTTATACACAAAAGTAGCAGTAACCTGTAATTGCTCAATACTCAAATCACTGCTTTAAACAGATATTAGAAAGAAGCTGCTGTAACCCTTCATGCAGCAAACTGGATCAGTTCCACTTTAATAAATCCCTAACTCTATTTAATGGCTTGTCTTCAAACCATTAGTGGACTCCTGCTTTCATGTGCAGTATGACATATAAGTCTAACAATATTTTGGATAACTGGGGTAGGATAATAAAATTTTTAAAGTAAATGTTATCTTTTATGAGAAAATTTTCTGTCTCTAGACAGCTACAAGATTAATTAACAGTTAATCTTAATCTGATTTCCTTTCCACTTACATAGTTTCAGCCACCACAACTGCCATCTTGAAAGGAGGTATTAGAGCATGTTTACATGTGCAGTCTGTGCAGTACATGCTTGGGACCAAATCCCAGGGTCACTTACTTGTGGGTTCTTGGGAAACTTAACTTCTTTTGCCTTAATTTCTTCAACTCTAAAAAGAGAATGATAAAAGAATTTAAAATAATAATATAAATATGAAACATTGATAAGTTAAAAGAATTTATGTGTCTTTCTAACCACAGAAGATTCTAATTTTTTAACATAAAATTCACCATTTTTAAATTATACAATTCAGTAGCTTTTAGTACATTCATAATGTTGTACAGTCATCACACTACTAGTTTCAGAACATTTTCACTACCCCAAAAATAAACTCCATACCCATTAAGCAATAAGGCAGTTACTCTTCATTCCTCCCTACAGCAGTTCCTGGCAAGAACTAATATACTTTCAGTCCCTATGGATTTGCCTACTCTGGAAATACTATATAAATGGGATAATATAATATAAAGCCCACCAAATTTATGAAAGAGAAGTAGCATATATCTAAAGTTTTAATGATACTCAAAGAATTAGAAACAATTAAAAGAGGCTGATTGTAACCTACTGAAGATATTAAGAAAAATTAATATCTAAAATGTATTTAAAAACTCATATAGCTCAACATCAAAAAACAAACAACCCAATTAAAAATGGGCAGAGGACCTCAATAGAAATTTTTCTGAAGAGGACATATATTCCCATGAGAAGATGCTCAATACTGCTCATAATCAGGAAAATGCAAATAAAAGCCACAATGAGATATCACCTCACACCTTTCAGAGTGGCTAGAATCAGTAAATCAACAAACAAGTTGGTGACAATGTGGAGAAAAGGGAACCATTGTACATTGTTGGTGGGATTGTACATTGGTACAGCCACTATAGAAAACAGTATGAAGGGTCCTCACAAAATTAAAAATAGAACTACCATATGACCCAGCAATTCCACTTTTGTGTATTTATCAAACAAACCCATAGCACTAATTTGAAAAGATGTATGAACCCCTATGTTCATTGCAGCATTATTTATAATAGCTAATATATGGAAGCTATGGTAATATACACAATGGAATATTACTCAGACATAAAAAGAATAAAATCTTACCATTTGCAACAAAGTGAATGGACCTAGGGAGCATTATCTAATGAAATAAGTCAGGCAGTGAAAGACAAGTGACATATTATTTTACTTATATGTGGAATCTAAGAAACAAAATAAACTAACAAAACAGAATCAACTCATAAATACAAAGAACAAACTGATAGTTGCCAGATGGGAGGGGGGTTGGAAAAGATGAGTGAAAAAGATGAAGGGATTATGAATACAAATTTCCAGTTATGAAAAGAGTCATGGGGATATAGATTACAGCATAGGGAATACAGTTAATAATATTGTAATAACTATGTACAGTGTTAGATGAGTACTAAACGTATTAGGATAATCACTTCATAAGGTATATGAGTATCTAATCACTGTGTTGTACACCTGAAACTAATATAATATTGTATGTCAACTGTAATTTAAATTTTTTTAAGAAGAGATTGTCTCTGAGGAGAGTAAAATTTGAAATAGAAAGAAGTAGCATGCAAAGTTGCTTTTAAGTTCTTTACTGTTCAATGTATCTATTAATTGCTTTGATAATTGTTCTTCTAAAGAGGAATTTTACAACTTAGTATTTATTTCATCAGATTTTTTGAAAACTGAGATAATACTTGGCCCAGGGCCTGAAACATAGAAGGTAGTTGATAAATGTTAGCGTTATTACTAATAGTTATTAACAAGATGTTATGAATTGCATGTTTGTGTCCCTCCAGATTCAATGCTGAAACCATAACACTGATTGGGAAGGTATTAGGAAGTGGGGCCTTAGGGAAGTAATTTGGCCATGATGGTGGAACTCTCATGTTGGGATTCGTGCCCTGTAAGAAGATATAAAAAAAGAGTTAATTTCTCTCCTTCTGTTCTCTGCCATGTAAGGATATGAGAAGTAGAAGGGCCATCTGCAAATCAGAAAGCAGGACTTCACTAGCTATTGGATCTGCCAGCACCTTGGTCTTGGACTTCCCAGCCTCTAGAGCT
The DNA here is from genome assembly GCF_004126475.2 of Phyllostomus discolor. Taxonomy (NCBI): domain Eukaryota; kingdom Metazoa; phylum Chordata; class Mammalia; order Chiroptera; family Phyllostomidae; genus Phyllostomus; species Phyllostomus discolor. Next base: position 129,660,516 of record NC_040903.2, on the reverse strand, counting down.
ATGAGAAATAAATTTGTTTGTCAAGGCACCCAATCTTCTGCTATAGTCTCTAGAACTGACTAATACTCCAGGTTATACAACACATACTCAATGTTATACAACAGTGAAATCAGAGCAATTCTAGGGACAGATCCCAGGGTACTTTGAGTGAGATGAACAGTAAAGTATTGTACCATGTATTTTATGGACATACCACTAATACAATATTAAAATAGTTATTTAAATGTAACCCTCAGATCCCCTCAATTCTTTTATATGATTAGATAACTTTTGATTGAGAAGGATCAAAGGCTTTCAAATAAAACTAAAAGCTATAACTGAATTCTGCTACTTTAGTGTTATATCTATTGAATCATTGTTAGACAAAGTAGAAAGACGGGTACTTTTGGGCACCAACAAGACATGGCAGGAGTATGAATGGACCTTGGCAACCAACCCCCTGATTCTTAAATCCTTTTACAACAAAACTGCTAAGTATCCTACCTAAAAAGTTAAAAGGCTACCAAGCCATGTGCTGCAGGGAATAGGAATAATAACAAGCAGGGGAGACAAAGCAAAACTTTCAGGATCTTCTGAAACTTTCAAGTCCCTCCTAGGAAACATAGAGCTAGAAATGTTGGTGGACAAAGACTTCAAACCTCCTGTAACCTTAAGTGCAGCATCAGGAACATCAGTGGTCACTCTGAGGGTGTGCCCTAGGTTCAAATTTCAGCTCCACCCCTTAACTTAGTTGGGTGGCCTAAACTCTTTAAAACTCTAGTTTCTTCATCTGTTAGATGAGGTTATGAAGAACAGCCCACTATCATGGTGTTTTCATGAGCTTTAACTATAATATATTAATAATCCTTGTAAAGCACTTAGCACTGTGCCCATCAAGAGTGTTTATTAAATGTTAGTTATGTTAGTTATGTTCAATGGTAGAAACTCTGATCAAAGTGACCTAGTCATTAAGGATAGAATGCTTGTAATACAAACTAGATTTTTCATGTCATAACTGCTGAAAAATTTTACTCTGTCAAATAGTTTTAGCTTAGTACAATTGAAACCATTGAGATACAGAATTCTGAAGATAACATCACTTCTTCCTACTGAGCTCAAGAGTGTGTCACGCTCCCAGATGAGCTGAGATGGAAATCTCTCCCTCTCTCCTTCCCAGAATTCCCACAGTAACTGAAAAGTTCTGGGAAAGAAAAAACAAAACAATTGTTTACTTACCTGGGAAGGATAGATAGCCACATGAAAGACCAGCCATAAAGGCAACCTGCGTGACTTGGGAAACATAAAATCATCACCAGTATATTTGTTTATAGTTGTTTTTATTTGGAAATAATTGGTTTCAGTTGCCTTAAGTGAAACACATTTGCTTCATGCCTGCGGTTTCTCCCTTTCAACATCTGTCCCTGGACCTGAAATCTACACAATTCCGTAAAAACCTCCAGTTGGGAGAGGATCCTAGAGAATTTCTAGTTCAGCCTGTTTACATTACACATGGTGAGACTAAGGAATGAATAGATTAAATGGGTCACTCATTTCATTTATTAGACATGACAGAAATGGAAGTACATGAATATTGATTTTAGACAAGTTACAACAGGCTAAATGCTTTACTAGTTATCAGTATCCAGAATCACTGACTCTCAGTGCCCAAAGTACAAAATAAAACCCTATTCCTAACTAGAAAGAACAAGCAGTTTAATGACAAACTATGCCAAAATGGTTATGGTTGCTGTTTTTATCTTCAACCACCACAGAATGCCAGGTAATACCATTATGCTAATTAATCCTATCCATCTGGCTAATGCAGTCTTCATAATATATAATCAAAAGCCTTTGTGTACAAAGATCTATTTACACACTCATACACCTTCTCACTATTCTAGCTGCTTTCAAATGGTAATTATCTATAGACTGAACCAATGAGAGCCAATTTTTCTGAGTGATTAGCACCTCAGAAATCATAGTCAAAATGGTTGCTGATTAACATTCTTTGGTTTTGGATCTTAGCATTTCTCATTCCAGCAGTTACTCTAGTGGGTTCAGCTGGAGGCTTGGGGCTGTGGAAACTCAAACCTATTCAATGGCCAGTGACCATCTTGAGAAAATAATTATGACATGGGGACATGAGAACTTGATTCACTTGACAACATATTAAATATAATTTGTTTCAGCTCTAAAAGACACTCTGGGGACAATTGCAGAAATTTGAATATACGTGTATATTAAATGATAGTATTGAATTACTATTGATCATCTTAGATATGACAATGGTGTTATGTTATGAAAAATAGATGCTGAAATATTTAGAGGGGCAGTATCATAATGTCTGAAAGTTACATCCAAATGGTTCAGCAACAAATTATAAATAGAAAGGTAGATATATAGATGGTAAATAAATAGCAATTTTGGGAAAATGTTAAATAATAATTTTTGTTTCAAATAGATTTACTACTTTTCCAACCTAAGGAAATATTCATACCACAATTTTCATTTCCAGAAAATTACTTGAAACCAGTATTTGAGTTGTGTCACTCCTCCCATTTGCCAATCTTTTTTCCTCTTTTCCCAAAATTTTCAAGAATTGGGATCTAAAATGAAAACATTAAAACAATTCTAAGCATATTTTAATGTCTTATATATCTTGGTATTTAATAAGTATCTGTTGGACTATAGATATGTAAAATGACTATGAGGACACTGTTCTCACAACCAAAGTGACTGTATTCTGGTCAAGTAGCCCCTGTCTTCAACTGCCTCAAAAATGCCCACTGATGTAGATATAAATGTTTTTCTCATACCTACACGTAGCCAACCTAGCCACCAATATCATTGCTTATGCTTTATTTCAGTATCACCCTCACTTTTATTTGGTTTTAATCACTCAAGGTCAAACAACAACATGCTTAAAAACGTGCCTTCATACAGCTATAAATATAGCTAACTTTATACTCTCTTTTAACATTCATTTTAAAAATCAACATAATTAACTGGTTTGAATACAGTCATTAAACTAATAGTAGCAGTGACCCTGTCCGCCATGAAATTTTTCAATGTGGACCCTTAGACAAGTATGCAAATAAACTAAACCCCACAACCCCAAAAGAATCATTAGTAGTTACTACCAAATTTATTGAGTTTGGTCTAAATTTTTCTAGTGATGTTTGAGATGTAATCCTAAAAGCAGCCACTGAATAACGATTAGAGCAGTAAACATTCATTGAGACATCAGAACACCACACTTCACATTTCATATTCAGTATAAGTCCTCCTTCAGTCTTGTTCTTGATAACACAAGCATGAAGCCAATCAGTGCAATTCATTGTGTAACTGTATTGGAAACAGTCCATTTTTAATTTAATAGAAAAATAAGCATATTTTTCAGAGAACTAAATGTCAATAAATAAAATGTAAAATGTCACATATATTCCTCCACATATTGATGACACTGAATTTTTCATTATTTTTTTTTTCTGAAGGAAAAAGAAAGCAGTAATACATGCACACTCACACTCACATGCACACCCACACATACACACTGGCCATTTGAACCTGATTTTCATGTTCCTTTCATTTTAAACAGAAATGTTGTTGCCTTGTATAAAGGACTCATGGACAAAGCCAAAGGGAGGACAGGATTGAGGGTGGGAAGTGGGGATGGCTGGGGTGGGGGAGAGAGGAGGGAGAAACGGAGACAATTGTACTTGAACAACAATTTAAAAATCGTGAAAAAAAAGAAATGCCGTTCCAACTTACCCCGCCCCCACAAAGAAAGATAGACTTGTTGTTTGACAATAAAGCTAAAATGTAGAATTTCAAGAATATTATGTTAACTAAATTAATATTAAACAAACAAGAAAAATAAGTCATGAAGGTCCTAACCCAAATATCTGACCTGATAAAATAACCATTAAATCAAATGAGAAAAATGTGATAAATGTTTCCTTTGACATTGATGCAAATTTGCATTTCTGAAAGAATTATGATGCTATAGAGAACATTATATTTATGACTTCTTTTAGAATTGGAAATGAGCTAGAAAGAATCAAGGATAACAAGGAATGAGAGAAAAGTACGTGAAAAAACTGAAAACAGGAATACAAAATTGGTGAAATCAAGAGAATTTTGACTGGGTGACTTTTGACATTCAGTCTTTTTTTCTCTTTTTTCCCAGAGAATGATATTCTGACTATCCAAATGATTACAAACATCAAAGATCCAGGATTTTTTTTAAATAGGATTTTTGTATCTCCTGCATTTTATGAAATTTTTTTCTTCTTTTTGCAAAAGTCTTCTTCAAAAACAGAAGCAAACTTCTCAATTTAAAATGGATCTCTTAGTATTAAATGCTAATTTGTTATATGATTATACAATTGCAATACCATCAACCCTAGTGATAATGAATCCCCATGGTCTCTGATTTCAAGAGGAACCTGACATATCATTGGAAAAAATGAAGAAATGTAATCAAATGTCATTGTTAATGATATTCGATTATTCCACCTGTGATCTGAGCTATTACAACTATCACCTTATAATTGCAGCTCATCCACTGGGAAAGCCAACTTCAAACATTATCATAGCTTAAAGGTCACTTGGAAAGAATGCAATTATAACAAAATTTTCTGATAGTTATGGAAATGAATTCATTTTTTATACCTGGTCCCAGATGATATTTGTTCTTTAAAGAATAAACCATAGAATATGACTTAAGTATATTATATTTACAATGAGTTTTCTGTCCCTCCCAATTTTTGAAAAGAAAATAAAATACAAATTTTCCTTATATAATTCTCTTTGCCAGCAAACTTTTTCTAATTTCTTTTTTAATTTTATTTTAATTGTTGTTCAAGTAGAGTTTTCTGTCTTTTACTCCCATCCCAGCCCACCCCCCAAGCCCTCCCCACCTCCCTCCCATTTCCATCCCCCCTAGTTTTTGTCCATGTGTCCTTCATACTTGTTCCTGTAAACCCTTTCCAGCTTTTCCCCACCAACCTTTTTTGTTCTCAAAGAACAGCTGCCATCAGTGACTTTGTCATGGGACCTGGTATGTATTTGCAGAGATGAAGTCAACTTCCTTCCCCAGTCTTGCCTGCCCTTTCTTTCTTCCTTCCTTTCTTTCTTTCTTTCTTTCTTTCTTTCTTTCTTTCTTTCTTTCTTTCTTTCTTTCTTTCTTTCTTTCTCTTTCTTTCTTTCTTCCTTCCTTCCTTCCTTCCTTCCTTCCTTTCTTTCTTTCTTTCTTTTCTTTCTTTCTTCTTGAACTTAGTGTTGAAGTGCTCTAAGGCTTCCTGTTCACCTCCAATAATAAGGGAAGAAAGGGTAGTGAGTCAGAAAGCAGTTGCCAGTCCTTTGTTAGTCTAAACAAATTTCCTGGTCTTTCTTTATGAGCCTAAATCCATGCCGGAAATAATAAAAAGAAATAAACTTGGAAATAAATTCTATCATTTTATTATATGGAGATCCCCATAAGAACTAACATTTCTTAAGAGTATTCTATATGCCAAGCACTGTGGTAGATGCTTTACATTTATCTAGTTTAGATCATGCTTCTCTCTTTCTCTTGGTTTGATTTTCACACTCAAGAATATTCACTTATAGTTGTCTTACACTGAGGAATTGACCAGAGAGAAATATGAGGCTATCTGAAATCAAGTTATTTTGCTGGCAATTATTGCATGACTCTAAATAACTGGTATTTGCACATTGGGGTGAGAATTCAAAAAGGGGAAGGTGTGAAAATGGATGGATTGGAGGAAGACCAGGAGTCCCTGTGCCTCCCATAAGTCCCAAATTAGGGTATAGAATCAGAAGAAGAATAAGTCTTGCTATGGTGATAAGGCTAAAGCTAGTCTAAAACAAACTATTGGTCAAAAAAGAAGCAAAGGAACAGACTAGGTGATAGGAGATGGTGAGTTACGGAGCCCAAACAGATTAGGAAAACAAGGGAACTCCAGGTCCTGGAGAAGCAGACACAGGCAGGAGGTGTCAGGCTTGCCCTGTGTGCTGAATGCCGAGGCCTGCTGCAGCATGTCATCTGCTTATTCCAACAAATTGGACTGTTTTCTGTAATGAATGAACTAAATGTAGAATTTTTTTTACATAGATAATGAGAAAATTAAGGTTCGAATGAGATAGGAAGCTTGGCACCTCAGTTTTCAACAAAGAAGCACTAAGGGATTTTCTTTAATCTTTAAAAAAGGGTAAAAGTAATAAATATAGGGTGGGGCAAAAGTAAGCATATAGTTGTGAGTATATAAAACAGAGTTTATTCTTGTATTATTATTTATTAATTATTTTATTATTTTCCATATGAACAACTGTAAACCTACTTTTGCCTCACATTAACAAGGATAAATCTTTTAAAAGTATTAATGCAAAATGTAAGTATGTATGCCCTCTTTGTACATTCAAAACACAGGCAAAACAATTCTGTATGTTGTTTATAAATGCATAAATGAGTACATAAAAGTGTTAAAATGGAGTGACACCTTTTTTCTCTCCAATGTCAACTTTCTTTAAACCATGTTTGCATGGCCAAATTGCTGTTCAATTTTAGCCAACTAAGTTGCTGGAACTGAAGCATGGGTAGGGGTTGGTCATCAGAAATTATATAGAAAAAGCATCAATAGATAAAAACTTTTCTTTTGTATGTTTTCTTACAGATGTGGTCCATTATTATCTTTTTTTCCCAGCTTTATACTCTTGCTTTACTCCATCTATGAATAATCATAGGCTCATCACAGGATTAGGGGAAAAACAGCCCAGCTTTTGAGAAAAAGTGATGGCCTTTATTTTTTATCACCACCCCTCCTAACAGAAGCTAAATCAGACAAATGAGCATTGTCCTGTTTCAGGTGATTTTAATTTTGCAATGAGCAGTATCAGGCAACATGGAGACATAAATCAATTTATAAAACTTTTTTCCAATTCTCATTATCTGTAACTAAAATTCTTAATTTATACCCAATCCAAAGTAGCATTATTGAACAGCCATTGAATCAAATTTTATCTGATATATTAAATATGAAACATTCTTATGCAAAGATTGCTAGAAGGGAATGAGAGCAGTGTTTGATATCCTTGGTAAGCTAAGGGTCTATCTACACACAAAAAAAGAAAGCAATCTTTCTGGATTTTTTTTTTCAAAGGAGGCATTATTTTGTCTTACTTTATTGGAACAAGGATGAATTTAATTGAACAAGTTCATAAAAATATGCAGACTCATCTGAGCATATAGACAGAGCCTGAATCCAGGACCAATTCTGCCAGGGAAAGGAAGTTCCTACCTTATTAAACTGCTCTGCCATAATGTTCTCATCCTTCTTAGAGCATCTCTCAGTGTTGTCATGATCCATCAAAGAAAGTACAGTGACTTCATAAATGAGGGTAGCCATTAGGGTGAACTATTTCAGAGAATGGTGGAAAGAACTGTTTGTACAACCTTTGTGCAGGGACTCTGTCCCACAGAGCTCTGCTGGCCACTGCCGATGAGAAGTCTACCAAGACATGATCTGCTTGGGGAGAAAAAGCTGACCAGTCTCTCAGAAGAGAAAGGTGTCAAGCCTCTCTCTCAGTGAGCTTTTATTGAGTTTAGCTTGAATAAGGATGCATATAAAACAAAGGAGGTATGGTTTACAGATAACATTTCTGGGATCACAAATGTCCTTTTGAGTCTGATAGACAGGGTCACAGCAATTGGCTGTCAAACCTTAGGAAACAAACTTATTTTGTGCTTGGACCCTTAACATTTAAATTGAGGGCATTTTTGGCAAAGCAGGTTTCACAGGACCAGGACTTTATGCATTCTTTCTTAGGCTTCTAAGAAAGGCCTACGACCCCCTGCCGAGAACCACCAGTTCTGGCACAGGGCTGCACCCTGCTTCGGCATTGTTTCAGGCTTGAATCAGGCAGGGGGAAGCAAGGAAGCCAAGAGATTAGGAGACTTTTTACAGATAGAATGAGGACTCAGGCTATGATAAAGCCAAGGAGGGTGAGGGTCTTTTGTCACTCTTCCACAATCCCCTAAATTCTTCCCTGATGGTCCCTTCTTGACTGTGCCTATCTTAGGTTGTTCCTTCCTTGAGGAATTTTACCCATCATTGACTATCCAGCCATCCTCCAGGGGCCAAGCAAGGTGAAGTAAAGGCAGCAGAGGCTACACCCCTACCAGGAGGATACGTTTTGTCTCCTTAGTGGCTTATGGTCCCAAGGTCCCCTAGCCATGGGGCCTTTTCTCTTGTCAGTGGGGTTACAGCTTCTGAAACTAGGCAGGACAGTTCCCCAACAAACCTTAAACTTCCTTCTTTCTCTGAACCACAGAGGGAAGGAATATATTCTTCAGTTAGATAAAGTTTATGAGGTTTTGAACTACATGAAAAAAACCTTCAGGGCCTTGTATATGTACACTGTAAAACTTTAAGATAGTTTATGTTACAAGCACATATTTAATGCAATAATTTTAAAAAGTTTATTCATTTCAAATTCTCTTTTAACCTTACTTATATTATAACCAAACAGCTTGATGTTATTGTTTAAATTATCAAGACTTTCATTGTTCATGGTTGTAATGGGAATATGTCCAACTTCCATATAAATTTATTTATATACTTTATATAAATATATAAATTAAGTCCTGGCTGGCGTAGCTCAGTGGATTGAGTGCGGGCTGTGAACCAAAGCATCACAGGTTTGATTCCCAGTCAGGGCACATGCCTGGGTTGCAGGCCATGGCCCCCAGCAACCGCACATTGATGTTTCTCTCTCTCTCTTTCTCCCTCCCTTCCCTCTCTAAAAATAAATAAATAAAATCTTAAAAAAAATACAAATTTGCCTGTGTTTATATATATATATATATATATATATATATAAATTACATTCAAGCATCAAATGTCACATTCAGAATGAGCAGCATAACATTTATATAAAAGCAGCACAGTTTCAGGGATTAAAGAAACTATGTGTTTTTTTAAGGCCCAGTATGTTTCTTTAGTTCCAAATCCTTTATATAGTAAGATATTTTTTAAGATTTTATTTATTTATTTTTAGAGAGGGAAGGGAGGGAGAAAGAGAGAGAAAGAGAAACATCGATGTGCAGTTGCTGGGGGCCGTGGCCTGCAACCCAGGCATGTGCCCTGGCTGGGAATTGAACCTGCGATGCTTTGGTTCGCAGCCCGCGCTCAATCCACTGAGCTACACCAGCCAGGCGAGTAAGATATTTTTCTGTTTTTTTAATTCCCCAAATGGTTAAACTACAAGCCAAAAACTATTTATTATTTAGAACACAACTACATAAAAGAGCAAGAGACTCTTTTATTTTTTTTTAAGATTTTATTTTTATTTTTAGAGAGGGAAGGGAGGGAGATAGAGAGAGAGAGAGAAACATCAATGTGCGGTTGCTGGGGGTTATGGCCTGCAACCCAGGCATGTACCCTGGCTGGGAAGCGAACCTGCGACACTTTGGTTCACAGCCCGCGCTCAATCCACTGAGCTATGCCAGCCAGGGTGAGACTCTTTTAATAAAAGACAGAAAGAGTTCTAAACAAGTAAGGTTAATTAATACAATGTTTAAAAATCATCTCTGAATGGAAGTTCACTTGAATGTCACCAAATGGCATTTTATTACACAACCAATGTAGGCTACTTAAAGATTTGTATTTCATTTTCATGATATCTGTTACTGATGGCAGGGTTAAAAGTCAGCAAAAACTAAGTAATAAATAATATTCTGGGACTAGTATACTGAAATTCTAGGGAAATAAGAGCCTTTAATGAATCTTCCTGGATCTGGAATTTTGAAATGTCAATAGTGGGTTGAACATCAAGCAGCACATTATTTGACCACCAAAGCACCACAAAGAAGGGAACAGATGCCTTAATCTTACTTAGTTTTAGCCTAAAGCTAATCAAAACTCATGTCTAAAAGCAAGAGTTCCTCATTATAATGTTGGGGAGGTCACTTAAGACATATGCATGACCAAAAAAGAGTCTCAGGTATTGTTTATATTACTGGGAAAAATTGCTTCAAACAGCAGTAGAGAAAATGTCTTAATCAAAATATTTATCTACTTTGATTTTAGGCTGTCTCCACAACCAAAATATATGAGGATTTGAATGAAAGGTGGTGATTACTACTTTAATCTACATGACAATCAATATTTATAACTCAAACCTTTAAGCTAATTTTTATATTAATCATATAAAGATAAATACAGTTCTAATTCATTTTACTATGGGAAACAATTTATTGAAGTGTGTTCTTGATCTAATCCTTTTATGTAATACAAATAAGTTAGCTTTTTATTAACATTCTGTGAACACTTTCTAGAAAAAATTTACTTTATATCCAATTGTATGTCAAAATAATGTCTCCTGGTATTGATCTAGGTGAGATGTTTTTATTTTATTTTCTTTTATTTAGATTTAAAATATTTTACTGTGGGACTTCTGGCAAAGATGGAGGCCTAGGTAGACACACTGTGTCTCCTCGCACAACCGAAATAAGGACAACAACAATTTAAAAACAAAATAACAACCAGAAAATTAATCAGTATGGGAGCCCGACAACCAAGGAATTAAAATAGACACATTCATCCAGACCAGTAGGTGGAGTCGAGTCAGGCAGCTGGATAGAGAGGGGTCTCTGCACAAAAAACAGTGGCACTGGGTGCACAAGACAGAAGAGGGAGATCCCTGGGTGTTCAGGCAGCACCTGACAGACCCCAGGTGCAGGGTGGCAATGGGCAGACCCAGCAAGTCAATTGTGAAGTGAGGCACAATGTGCAAGGCAGCTGGCTGACTGGGCAAGCCCACATTCACGTGCAGATAAACCAAGGGAAACAGGGGAGCAACCCAGGGCCCCAGTGCCAGGAAAAGAAGCCTCAAGGCACCGATTGGGGACACCTGTGGAGGTTGAGGCAGAGGGAGAGGCTCCCAGCCTCATGGGAAAGTACCTTGGAGAGACCCACAGGGTCCTAGAATGTGCGGAAGCCCACCCACATGGGAATCAGTACCAGAAAGGCCCAGTTTGCTTGGGGGATGCAGAGGAAGGGACTGAAGTCCAACGGAGAGCGGAGCAAGCACCACTGTTCCCTCTCTGACCCCACCCCCACATACAGCATCACAACCCAGCTACATGGGTTGCCCCGCCCTGGTGAACACCTAAGGCTCCACCCCTCACTAGTAACAGGACTGTCAAGACAAAAAAAAAAAAAAAAATGGCCCAAATGGAAGAACAGATCAAAGCTCCAGAGCAACCACAACAGAGTGACAAAGAGATAGCCAACCTATCAGATGCACAGTTCAAAGCACTAGTGATCAGGATGCTCACAGAATTGGTTGATTTGGGGCACAAATTAGATGAAAAAATGAAGGCTATGCTAAGGGAAATGAAGGAAAATGCACAGGGAACCAATAGTGATGGGAAGAAACTACGACTCAAATCAGTGGAGTGGACCAGAAGGAAGAAAGAAACAATCAAACAGAAAACAATGGAGAAATAAAAAATTTAAAAAATGAGGAGAGTCTTAGGAACCTCCAGGACATCTTTAAATATTCCAACATCCGAATTATAGAGGTACCAGACGGAGAAGAAGGAGAGCAAGAAATTGAAACTTATTTGAACAAATAATAAAGAACTTCCCCAATCTGGCTAAGGACATAGACTTCCGGGAAATCCAGGAAGCTCAAAGAGTTCCAAAGAAGTTGGACCCAAGGAGGAACACACCAAGGCACATCATAATTACATTACCCAAGATTAAAATGAAGGAGAGAATCCTAGAAGCAACAAGAGAGAAGGAGACAGTAACCTACAAAGGAGTTCCCATCAGACTGTCAGCTGATTTCTCAAAAGAGACCTTACAGAAAAGAAGGGGCTGGAAAGAAGTATTCCAAGTCATGAAAGGCAAGGACCCACATCCAAGATTGCTCTATCCAGCAAAGCTTTCATTTAGAATGGAAGGGCAGATAAAGTGCTTCTCAGATAAGGTCAAGTTAAAGGAGTTCATCATTACCAAGCCCTTATTTTATGAAATGTTAAAGGGACTTATCTAAGAAAAAGAAGATAAAAAAACATGTATAGTAAAATGACACCAAACTCACAATTATTAACAACCACACCTAAAACAAAAACAAACTAAGCGAACAACTAACAGGATCAGAATCACAGAAATGGAGATGACATGGAAGGTTAGCAACAGGGGAGTGGGAGGAGGAGAGAGGCGGAAAAGGTACAGAGAATAAGTAGCATGGATGGTAGGTAGAAAATAGACAGTGGGCAGGCAAGAATAGTATGGGAAATGTAGAAGCTGAAGAACTTATGACACATGGACATGAACTAAAGGGGGGAATGTGGGTGGGAAAGGGTGTGCAGGGCGGAGGGAAATGAAGGGGGGAAATGGGACAACTCTAATAGCATAATCAATAAAATATATTTAAAGAAAAAATATTGTATTGCTATGTAACTGCCTAACATAAATCTTCATTAGGGAGAGAGAGATCAGAATTTAGCATGAGAAAGAATATGCAAGTAAATTATCATAGCAATGTGATGAAATCCATATATTAACTCAATGGGGATGCTGAAACAATTTCAAATTTCAAAGGAATGGTTGCATTTGAACTGTGTCTTTAAAGATAAGTAAAAGCAAATGGCAAAGAGAGGACAGAGACAGGAAGAGGAAGAACATTCCAGGCATAGAGAATATAATTTGTGGAGGCATTAAAGCAAAAAGAAAACCTGGCAGCAGCTTCCCACAAGACCTTTGCTATTGACTAGGACAAAAGGAGCAAGTAAGGAAATGGCATGTCTTCCCTGTACCCACAATGTTGGAAAGAGAGCAGAATGGATATCTCTATCTGATCCATTTTGCTGAGATATAATTGAAACCACTGCTGAGGAGAAACAAGTGAAACTGGGAAAGTCAGAAATGGTATTAACGTTGTTTCAGATGCGAAGGCTCCAGATTTATTCACTAAATTGTAAAAGTGACCCAAAACCTCTAGTATGAAATACCCCCATCAGGAAAAGGAAACAAACCCTGTGTCATGGCATTTAACCTCTTTTAGAAGAAAGAACAGGACTTGAGTATTCTAAAAATGCTAAGTTCTTTCCCTTCCTTGCCACTCCCTCAGCTGACAGAAAAATGGACAAAATGAAACATCATCCCTTTTGCTACAGCTTGGAGAGGGGAAAAATGCTTTCACAGTACCCTGGGAAGAGGATCTAGTCACCCACAGCATATTGGAGTAAATAAACTGTCTAGTCAGAGCCACTCATGCCTGAACAACATAAAAGGAAATGGCACCAACATTCTGCAAACACATTACAGCAGAGAACATGCATGCAAAGGCCAGAGAAGGAAATCAAGTGATAAGAAAAACATACCTCAAAGAATTTTTTAAGTATAATTAATTGCTTTATACCATAAAACAACTTAAGAATATCAATTCAAAAAGAAAAAGAGCCCAAATACCAGTTAACAAAACAGACTGAAATGAGATCAGTTTGAAACAAGAAACAGAAGAGGCACTGTTAAAAATCATATTAGTTAACAAAGAAAGCAGCACAAGAAAATGAGTGACATCTAAGGAAAAAAAACAAATAACAAAGCTATGAGGCTAATAGAAATAGAATACAAAATAATACAATGCAAGGATAATGTGTTAATATAGAATTGAATAAATGAAACAGAAGATGCATCCAAAGGATAAGAAAATTTCTTAGAAATGGAGAGAAACAACTGAATTTGCAGATCAAAAAAAAAAAGCAAACTGTGTTCCAAGGAATTTTGAAAATAAACACTCAACTTTAAAACAAATCCAGTTAAGTTTTTGAACTTAAAAGAAAAACCCCTCTGGGTCAGGCAAACAAAGGGGGAAGTTGGGGGAGGGAGAGAATGGAATCATCTTCACAAAGAAAAAGATGTGGGGTTGCTGCTGAAAAGTTAAATGCTGGAAGATGAGAAAGCACTGTGCATAAGTTCAACAAGAAAGTGTAACCCAAAAATGTAACTCAAATATATGGTAGCCATGAGAATTTCTTTAAAAGTTTGCCTGATGGTGAAATCCAACATATTAGGAAATAGAAGGATATAAAGGTCTTCAGAATAAAGAAGCTACAATAAACAGACTGGTAGTGAGATTGATTCAACTTAAATATAAAATCAATCCTAAACAACTCTGGAAATTGTTACTTGGGAAAAATTATTTTTCTATCCTTAAGGAAATTATTTAAGAAATAAAAATTTATGTAAAGAAATGTTTATTTGAATGTTAACAATTAATTTTACTCATTTATTTTTCTACCTTAAAGTTCAAATAAAAAGTGACAAAATACTATTCACTTGAAAAATTATCATCAAAATTATGAATTCATTTTTATTAAATTCCTTCTATTTTTCTGTCTTCTATCCTTCCATCTATCTTCATGGAAGATATCTAGAATGATATTTCTAAATGGGGATTTCTAAGAGATGTGATTTGGGAAGGGTGGGTTTTGAACTTCCCAGAATTGATTTTGATGATATATGTTTATAATTTTTACAAAAATGAAAACTAATATGCAAAGATATTAGTGCTGACTAATTCTATATGTTAGGAACATGGACTTATTAATTTATACTATTTAAAAATCTTTATTGCATACCCATTATGTTTTTGTAGGTATTGTCCAAAGTTATGAAGATACAACAACAGAAAAAACAAAAGTTCCTTTCTTCAAGGAGCTTGTCAAAAGTACAGAACATATAAAAAACACATAAAAAGGAAACACATACTATATCAGAGAGTGATACTACGAGCACAAACAAAAAAAAATTCTAAGAACCAGATAACTGTACCATGTATCCCAGTTTGCCAGAACCAATCCCTATTTATGAATCTGGTTCCAATCCTCTATCTGATTTGGGCTCCGTTTCACTCTCAAAAGTATTCTGTTTTGGATGACATATTGCACATTCATCATAGTTAAGGGAGATATGAAGTTCTTTAGGGTAGGAGTAAGAGAGGGTGACAAGAGATGTCCTCTTGATAAGGCAATATTTGAGCCGAGACTTGAAGGAAGGGAGGGAGCACACCATAGAGATATTTAAGGAAAGAAGGACTCCAGGCCAATGGACAAAGACCTTAAAGCAGAACATGGTTAGCATCTTCCAAAATCACAAAGAAGATTCAGAGGGATGGAAATAGAAGGTGAGGTCTGAGGAGTTAGGGAAAGAGGGGAGAGAAAGTAAGAGTCCTAAAGGGCCATGAAGGCTCTTGTAAGTGGGTTAGTTTTTACTCTGAAGGAGATAAAAAGCTAAGAGAGGGTTGTAAGTAAGGAATGATTTGACCTGACTTATATTTTAAAATAATCTGGCTGCTGTGTAAATACCAGACCATAGGGAAGCAAGGGTCAAAACAGAAGGAATAAGGAGGCTATTGGAATAGTCCAGGTGAAGGATGATGGGAGCAGAATGGTAGTAGTGGAAGTGGTATGAATGGGAACAACATAGGATGTGTGATTGTTTTTCCCTGTATTTTTTTAATTTACAAAATTAACATTTTTAAAGAAATAATTATGGCAATAGCTTCAAGAGACATTTGAGTAGAAACTAACAGAAGCTAATGGCCATTTGAAGACGGTGAAGAAGGGACAGTCCTTGAAGAGTATCAGTTTTTTATCTTAAGCAGCAAGAATCATGCCATCATTAATCAAAATAGGTGATGCAAAATGTAACAAGCTTTGAGTGTTAAAATATTGAATTCAAGTATCCACAAAACATAGCATTAACCAGGCAGCAGTCACACGTATGAGCTTGGGAATGTGATCCAGGTCTGGGATACAGAGTTCAGGAGTTGTCAACACAGAAGTTATCGCTGAAACCATGTGGGAATGACTGAAAGGATGTGGACATGGAGAAAAGAGTATGAGGCCATGGAAGAAGTGGAGCCTGTACATTGGATAAGAGCAAGAGTATCTGGGGGAGACACCAAAAAGAATACTGACCCTGAAGGCCCAGGAATAAAGATTAATTATAAAACTCCAAACTTCGCATGTCCTACCATTGGTCAGCTTGTCTGACTCAGTTTCCATTCAGCCCAGAGTGTAAAGTTTGCCAGTGTTTTCTAAGACCCTATTTAAAAACAGAACTTCGTTCCTATAAGTTTTCACCACAAACTTGATAAAGAGATAAAATGTGGCTGTGCCTATGATGCCACTTTAGTATTTGTTTTAAAATTTGTAGTCTTCTTTTTGTCTTATGTTAAATGCATCCTAAAAATTGGTTTTTGAACATTGGAGCCTATACAATCTATATTACAACACCTACTTTACAATATGATCTCCATTATATCCTATTAAGCTATCTTTAGTCTTTTTTAATAATATTCTTGCCTTAAGCAGCAGCATCTCAAACTAATATGATTCAGGTCCAGAAAGACTGTATATGGTCCACCTGTCAGACTCTAAATGAGAAACAAAAGTCTACAAAATCTTGCTTAAGCTTTATCTATTCCACTGCAATATAAGTGTAAGTTTATACACTGCTGCTTTTATTTTTCATGTATAAAACTAAGTTCACCTAATACAAATTTTTCTGAAATTTCTCTTTATTTTGACTATAACAGGTATAAAACTCCTTTTTCCCATCAGTCCATGATTGGTGGGATATGACAAGTAAAAAGGATGCCTTGGCCAAAAGCCTCCCATCTTTCACTCATAAAATATATTTATGATGAAGAAAGGTGATAAAATAGGACAGTGTGAGCTCTTCCCACTCACTGATGTTAATCCATCCAAACATCTGCAAAGCCTCAGCTGTCAATTATCCACACCCCAGGAAGAAATTGGCAACGCAAAATCTCAGTTTCCTAATTTCAAGGTGACTGAAGCCCTAGAGTCTCCTATAACCACTGTTCATGGACATATACGATTTACCCTCTTCAGAAAATAGATGGTTCATACATTTAACACTTAAATCAACCTTGAGTGCCCTTCTTCAAGTAATAAAGACATGATGATCAATTTTGTACATTTTCTCACTAATATCTTATATGGGCTGTGAAAGTTTAATAGGGTTCCATTTCTAAAAATTATGCTATGTTGCTTTAGCTATTCTGATGTCCAAGGATTTGGAAAGGTAAATCATTCACTCTGTTGCTTTGGGAGAAATTTCCAGAGAAAAAGAAACCTGATTTCCTTTCCAAATCTAAAGCTTTCTCTCAAAATCTGCTTTGTTGAATATGAAATCATGTACCAGGTGTCTTTAAATAATGCCTTCTCTTCTTAAAGGACAATTTCAAATTAGCACATTTGTAAGCAAGCATCCTCTGTATGAAGACATTTTTCTGTCAGTGAGTTTATCTCTTTGATCAAATGATGTTGCATTTATTTGGCCAAACAGGGTTGATTTTCCCACCTGTAAAACAATTCCTACCTCTTGACCACTTTCTCGAGCCAGGAAAAAATATGTGGACTGAGTACACAGCATTAACAATAAAATCAAATGTATGTCCAGGCTCTGATATATGATTTATAGACAATCTGTATCACCTGAGAACTTGTTCCCTATAAATTCTCACCCTTTCCCCCAGATCTAGTGAATCAGAACATGATGGGGAGAGGACAGCTGCTCAGGTTTAACCAGTACTCCAAATAACTCGGATGAAGTTCAAGTATGGGAAGCACTGAATACTAGAAACAACAGGGCCATTTTCTAAAAATGAGAATATGCTGCAGAAGAGGTCCAGACAGACCAGAGTAATTAAATCAAAGTCTCTTGGACTGGGGCCTGGGCACCAGCATGTTTTAGAAGCTCCCAGGCAATTCTAATGCACAGCCAAATCTGAGAGCCACTACTCTAGAGACATCCTATCTTTTTTTGTCTTTTTTTTTATTTTAATCATTGTTCAAGTACAGTTTTCTCCCCCCTACTCCCATTCCAGCAGAGACATCCTATCTTAAGTGGTGAAAATCACTCTTTTACTTACATAAACAATTTACTAGTTTTGTGACCTACTAGTTTTATTTATTTGGGTGCTTATTTTATCTACTTAATTAGCTTGAGGTGAAAATACAAGTATTATGCATATTTCATCCCCTGAAGTGCTTAGCACAATCTCATGCACATGGACTTTAATGAGAACATTTAAATACCTCCTTCACAAAGTACCATCCTATTTGCTCCTCACAACAAAACTCTGAAATAGGCAGTTCATTATCAATGTTTTTATAATAGAGCTTACAGAGGACTTATTTTCTCACAGCTAATTATAGCAAACTCTGAACTACCAACCCAGAGATCTTTCTCCCACTAAGCATTTCTTCTTCCCTTCAACTTCCATCTAAAAGGCAATTCCCCTACAGAGTCTCCCCACCTTCATTTATGATCCTCTTCAATCCCACCCCCACTTCTGGAACTGAATTTTTGCCTTTCCAAGGGAGTCCTTTGGCTTCAGAGAGTTGCAGCTCTGTTGGCCCCATAGAGACAGGAGGCATCATTGACATCGAGTTGCCAAAATGCTGAGACTACGGGAATGCAATCTTCACTAAAGAAGTTCTAAAAAGGGGATGCGGAGAACAGCTAATAAAATAAGTGTGACTCTTAGCTCATTGACCTTTACCACTGATAATTCTCAAAGTAAAAGTTATCATCAAATGGATGATACAGCACAATTTTTTTTCTAAATGAATTTGCTATTGTATTAATTACAGGCTTTAGATGACTCAACACCCACTGTCATGAAATTGTGGACCCAATGAAGTTGTAGCCTGAATTGCCTGATGGCCGGGTACCATCTGCAAGAAAGGCTTGTAAATAATCCTTTTTTTCCTTCCAAATCCACACAATTATACTGTACACAAGCTATATTTACAGATGGATCACTGCACACACTCTCATTAGAGGCTTCTGAATGTTATTTTCTTGTTCCTACTGTATAAAGTTGAGTAGTTGGTGTGCATTCTTCAGAGTATGGATGGGCTACGTGAAATATTTTAGCTTTGTATCATAACTGGTATATTCAGGGTGCAGCTTCTGCCCTTGGGTAGAATCAGCATCTGTCTTGATTATCAGTTGTACTAAGGAAGTCACTATTAAGGAATATTTTACTTTTATTCCCCAAAGCTCTGCCATCCCAGAGAGTACACAAGTTTTATTTATTGCACTCCCATCATAAAATGTAAAGTTTGATAACCTGAATAGGGAATAAAGATAAAGAAACAGGATTACCTAGGATCATATGCGCATCCTTGATTCTATGAGAAAGTCACATGTGGGGAGAAGCCTGTGAACTTGCCAGTGAAGATGCTGTTATGTTGTGCTGTGCTTAGAAGCCTGCTCCTGTCAGATCACCCTCTCTCCCAGGGCCAGGAAAGCCCACACTGTATTCCTGAGGGCTGGTAAACAGGGAAAAGGAGGCAAGCTGGTAAGTAAGCAGAAAAGGACATGGCAGTAAAACTAAAAATTAAGAATTAAAACAGAAACCAAAATACAATAAAAAATTAAAAAAGAAAAACAGAAACCACACAAAGCTGTTAACAGGATCACCTCCCCATAACATATACTTATTTAAAGTTTAACATTGAAAGGTTACAAATATAACTTATAGAATCAATAATTTAGATTCCAATGATAGATCCACTAATTTATGTGATCTTTGGTAATTTATTTAAATTTCTGTGCCTCAGCATCTTCGTGTGTAGTAGGGATAATAAGGATTCCTGCCTCATAGGTACTCTTGGTAAAGGGCTTAGAAGGCCTGGTGAAGATGCCTGGCAGGGAACATACAGTGAATATTTGCTTTTTATCATCATCATCATCATCATCATCATTATCATTATTATTGTTATTGTTATTTTTTGATGTCTCCTCTTAAACTAAGGAGAGTTCCAATATAAAACACATAGGATAGAGATTGTAAGCAATTCTTTTAGCTCTCTGGAACTCTAAGGCTGTGCTTGAGGTTTTCTCATTTTCATCCTTTGAAATAACAAAAGCCAGTGATCCTTTGCAGAGCCAACCTGCTAGACAAACATTTCAAGTGCCATTCAACAAAAACAAGTAAATTCAATGTGTGATATCTGAAAGGGTCAAAATGACCGTCGTTCCAGATCTGGCACTGCAGAACTAAAGAGTTATTTTGTCTTTGTTGGGGATATATTGGAATAAGCAAATATAGAACAGAAACCCCTCAAGAATACAATTCTATAAGACTAACTCTCCAAGCTACATTTTTAGATCAGTTTTGTTTCCACTCATAGGTTCAAAAGTCTGTCTGGAGTTTAGCCTAGTGTTTGGGAATGCAAAGTATCAAACCAAACTAGGTCATAGGTTCAATCTCTTCTGAGGGCCTTTGCTCTCTCAATGTAAATGACCTATCTCACAGAGTCGCTGTGAAGATTACTTTGGATAATCCATTTTAAAATTCCTGCATACAATAGGTGCACAGTAAAGAGTATGTATTATACTTCTTGAGCTTTTTTTTGCCTTTAAGTGAGGCTTATCTCGATTAAATTTATTTAATTTAATTTAAATGAGATTTAATTAAATTTAAATGAGATGAGTTTGTAAAGTATGCTATTCCCTGTGATAGCTGAATGAAACTAAAGTTAAGCTTGGGTTAAGAAGATTTCAATAAACATTGTTAGATAGAGTCTGAGATTGGTAAGAAAAATCATAGCTTCTTAGGCTTTACTTTTATGAGAAGGTAAAGGTGGTCAGAAAGCTCTGAATTAGATTTGAAACTAAGACTAAACCAAGTGATCAAGTGAATGTTTTAGCTATGACTATGCATACCAAACATAATAAAATGTTAACAGGAATCATTTAGATAATTCATGACAACAGAAAAGATCTTCTCTTTCTACAAATATCCCGATATTTCAGAAAAGGTGTTTATTATCTTCAGTTATTCAGTAATTGCTCCAATTCCACAGTCTGTGTGTTACATATATCAACGCAGACTATTTCTTCAAGATCCCACAAAGAAGAAAATGTCTGTTAGTTGTACTGTGGTCATGAAAAAGCCATTTTAAAAGCAGTCAAGCCATTTGGTTAAAGGTAGGCCAGGAGAGTAAAATCTAAGGTTATAGTAGACTTTTATAAGTCATCCAGGGCTTGAAGGTTATTATAGCTTCAGGATTAACCTAAAGAACATATCCAAACTTTATGAGCTTAGAAAAGTTAAGGAAATACAGTTTCATTTTTTCCTTCTGCCCATGCACAATATGGAGCTATTTATCAAGGGTGAGGCAGAAAAAATAGAGAAAACCCAAAGGCCTTCCCATCAAGTCTGTTTTATTCGAAGGTCCATTTCCTTTTATTAGCTTATACTCTCAGGCTATGCCTGTATAGCAAATTAACTGAAGAACTGACTTAATTCAGACCCAAAACTCCTGCTTTCATCCAAAATGTCTAAGTACTTTTCATTCTGAATTACACAGATGTCATCACAATTCTAAACAGTAAACTTCACTGTTTGTTTATGGGTAGAGAGGTGCATGTTAACTAAGGGATTCACTAGGAAATATGATTTATTGTTTCCCATGTTGGCAGTGAAGAACAAAACATTGAGTCATAAAGTTTCTTAAAGTCATTGACATGATGAATTTTACTCTGGTCACTAAAAATGGAATTTATTTTTCTAAACACCAGTTCTATGGTCCCAGCTTAGCCCAATTCATAGTCTCCTTCCACCAACCATTACCATCTCCTGCTGTTTCTCATTCCCTGGGTTACTTTTCACGTAAGTGCATTACATTTATATGCACTCCAAACATTTCATTTTTTATTATTTTAGGTGTGTTCGACTTTATTAAAATGAGTATCATTTTGTATGCCATTTTAGGATTTATTTTCTTACTTAATATTATGTTAAGATTCACTCACATTAAGGCAAAACTGTGAGGACAATAAAGAGGTCAGTGATTGCCAGGAGAGAGGGAGATGAATTGGCGGAGCAAAGAGAATTTTAAAGGCACTGAAAATACTCTGTATGATATTATAATGATAGATATGTCATTATACATTTACCCAGACCCATAAAATGTATAACACCAAGAGTGAACCCTAGTGTAAACTATTAACTTTGGGTGATTATGATGTGTCAGTGTAGGTTCATCCTTGGTAACAAACGCACCATTCTAGTAAGTGATGCTGATAATGGGTAAGCTATGCATGTGTGAAAGCAAGGGGTGCATCGAAAAGCTCTGACCCTTCCTCTCAATTCTGTTGTAAATCTTAAACTGCTCTAAAAAATAGTCATTATAAACATTTTAAAGCAACAAAATAAAGATTCATACATATTATTGTATGTTACTTTAATTCAGCATCTCCTTCATCCAAAGGTAATGGGGAGCATTTGATGGATCCCAGCATAAATCTTACTTTGTGGTAACTGTGCCCTTCTGATTTGAATCATGTATTGTTCACAAATAAATATTGTGTTCATATCTCCTGTTGAAAGAGTACAGGAGTTTCACTTGGTAATGTATCTAAGAGAGAAATTGCTGGGTCATCAACTATCAATCATATTTAACAACACCCCTTAAAAAATATGGCCACTTACATATCAGTGCTTCATAAAGGGTGTAATTCTCCACAGTGCATAAAGAGGAGGATATCAAAGTGTAATTTACTTAAAGCTATGCACTGCTTTCTGATATTGTTACTTGGTCCAGAGTAACATTTATCTAGAGAAATAAATAGATCTCTTGCCTCTCCCCTGAATAGTAAGTATCCTCTAAGTGAGCTCTAGGAACTCAATGTTACCGTTTTTGTCAGAAACCTAAAATGCAGACTGACTATGTGGTTAATAAGAAAAAGTTATAAACACTTGTAACTCCTACCCAACAATGATGCAGGCAGTTAGTCATTGTTCCTTGAAGGTTCTCTTTTTTTCAATGTCCTTTAAATGTTTGTAATAACATCAACTAGAAAATCTCAGTTGGATGCTAAAGGATCTTCCACATTTCTCCTTAGTACATTTGCCTCCCCCTTTAAACAAAGTGCCCCTTGCCCTGGCTAGGTAGCTCAGTTGGTTAGAGCATTGTCCCTACACTCCAAGGTTGCAGGTTCAATCCCTAGTCAAGGCACATATAAGACTCAACCAATAAATGCTTAAATAAGTGAAACAACAAATCAGTCTCTCTCTCTCCCCCCTCTCTTAAAATCAATAAACAAACAAAAAGAATAAACAAAGTGCCTCTTCCCTGAGCTAGAACAGTTAGGCAGAGGGTGTGAATGAAGTTTAGTGGTTAAAAAGAACCACTATGCTCTTAAGTGGTGAAAATGGATGTTCATTGGCTTAACATAGAGTTGGAATTAGGAACCAGAGAGAAAAAAGCTAGAGATGTAGGCAGACCAGATCAAAGAGGAAAAGGAGATATTAATCAGCATCTCCTTGATCCAAAGGTAATGGAGAGCACTGATGGTCCCTGCCTAAACCTTACTTTATGTTAACTATGCCCTTCTGATTTGAATCATGTCCTTGTGTGTGACCTTGACTTATTTCACAAGGACCTGGTATTCTTTGCAGTGATATTACCTTGACTCACTTCTAGGTAAATACTGATTAAGCCCTGCTTGTCTTCCTCCTTCCCCAGCTAGTCTGTCTCAGCAAGTGGGAACCAGCAAAAGTGACACTAGGTTTCAGAAGACATATGAACCTTATCAAAGCACATGAGGGAGATTTGTTACTAAAAAGTGTAAAGAGTTTACTAGAACTCTGGCTTGAGTTTTTAGAAGTTTTCAGTGAGAATGACTTGCTCTTTATTAAGTTCAAGTCTCAATTATCCCCTAGAGGAGCATGCTGTTTGTGGGGAAGTCTCAGATGTACTCCCTGGCTTTTCATTTGAATGGGTTGAATGTGTACAGCCTGCTTAAAGTTAGAAGGGTAAACACTTGAGAAAGCTATTTATTCTCTTTGCATATCTGGATCTAACCACCAAGAAAAATCTTTAAAATCAAAATGTTAGCTTCCATATCCTTCTTCCCAAACAACATGTACACTACACAACCAGTGGATCCAGGGCAAAGGTTAAAGCTCAGCTTAACCAGAATAAACCCAGTGCTCTCCACAGTGTGGAGGAGGAGTTGCTAAGTCAAAAGAAGTAGTGACACAATTTCCCATGTTCCTCTGAAATTCCACAATGCAACTTTATTTTTTTGTTAGAAACATTATATATCCCCAAATAGTTAACAAACAAATGCACAAAATGCAGGCGCAGTCAAGCATGGTCCTTCTGTGTTACCTACAATATCCTTTCTCTTAATCTCCTTGGCTAAGAACAGTCAAGGCTTCTCTAACATGGTACCTCGATCACTATGGGACACTACTGTGAAAGAAAAAGTTTAAAGTCTGGATTTAAAATGTCAAAGAATACAAGTATTATCTCTTTGCAGATGACCAATTATATTCCTAAATATCAAAAAGTTTTCCAAAAATGTGCACCAAATATTGAACACAATGCCAAAGAAAATAAGCAAATGGCTATGTATTTAGGATGTAAACAAAATCATGATATCCCAAAGGGAATTAGGTGACAGTCTGGATAAGAGATAAATCCAAGAGAAATCTGTCTCTGACTCACATTTCAATTTCTTTTATATTTCACCCAAGTGCAATATTTGTGAAAAGCTCAAAGACAAATGTATCATGATGAAGAAATTTCTTCATAATTCATGATCTAAAATACATATTGCCTGAAATATCTAGAAAATTAAAGTAAATGGGAAGAAATTTTCTTTTTGGTTTAAATTATCTTCATAAGTGTTTCAATACTCTGTTTCAATGTGAGTAGGTAGGCTCAGTCTTAATTGTATGATATAGTAAGATGATGTATTTCCATAATTGACAATATACAGAAAAGAAGTATGACCCAGTGAACCCCCAATTCTGGAATATCTTGATTTCACTCCCATGTCCATGGTTGCTCTCAGCCCACCTACAATGTTTCCAAGTTCTTGCTTATGTTAAAAGAAGAGTTTGCCATAGTCTATACTAATCTAGTAGCTTTCAATGATTCATGAATTGGGCAGCTTCTGATCTAGCAGACAGAAAGGAACCCTGAGGAGCTGTACAAAGCAAGAGAGTTGTATGAACCAAAGTGAAGAGGAAAAAGGAAGTTTTACTGGACACTGAGCAGTTAAAGCAGGGTTACTTTCCTTATGTGAAGCAAGGATAAATCTTGGAGCCAAAGTCAGGAAATTTATGCTGACAGGCAAGTGCTGATTGGTTGACCTCAGCCTTCCTTTTCTGGAAGAGCTAAGCATAGAAATTTAGCTTAAATTTTGATTGCTGACATGAGATTTAGAATGAGCAACTCCATCTTGAGCCTAATCTCTTTACTTTAACACCACTCTTCCTCACTTATCCCATCTGTATGTGGTATATGATAAGGATTAGAAGAGGAACTTTACTGTGAGCACTAAGACATGCATAGGCTAGTCCATGTGTGTCTCACCTACCCACTGGGCTTGTCCGAAACAGTAAAGTACATTGAAGTGCATCCTTATAAGTAAAATCAGTGACTTTAGGGATAATGTAAATAAAGCAACTTCCCAGGAAAACCTAGTATTGTAGGAAGATTGAAGAAAGCTGGAGAGAGAAATAAGTGGAGGGCGAGAACTAAGATCATCACTAGGAGGCCAGACCCTTCGAGTCCCTGAGGTGGTCACATACAAATGACAGCTGTAGAGAGACTGTCCTGTGCAGCCTACCTGAAAGCTGTCAAAATAAACTGATATATTTTGTAGTGTAAAATATCAGGAAGAAATTGAATTTTGATATTTTAACATAAGTTGAGAAAGTTTCATCTTTATGTGTGTGTGCACATACAGGCATACACAGAAATATACATTATTTGATAGTCACTACTGAGGGTCAGTTCTTGTGAAAATATACAGAACATACTTGATTGCACACTGATGAAACAATTCTGATAAACATCATTTTCCTTTCTGAATCCTTTCTGAAGAATTTACAGTCAGGTAATAGTGGCTACTTAAATGACTGAAGTCCAAGTTGATGAACTCAAATACAACACAGTAGGTACCAGTAATGTAGCATTGGATGCTTTTTTGGTGCCACTGATGTTTTTGCAGCTTTCAAGAGCTTTGGGTAATTTTATGTCTACTGATTACTCAGTACTCTGAACATCATTTTTAGTCATCATAAATAGGGAAACTGAAATCAAGTACACCACCCATTTAAGCATACTTTATTTTACATCCTTAAAAGCTATTCAGTCTCAATTTGATATTTCACTTTCTTTCTGAAATTCAACATAAAATTATCCTTTAATATTTTTTATTATGCAGTAGTCAATGCAATTACCATCTATTGACTCATAAGTATTACAAGCATCACCAACACAATTATTGTTAACAAAATAGAATGACTCAGACTGAGATTAGCATTATTAATATTGATGTATTGACATTAAAACAATAACACAAATGTTATTTCTAATGCCATCTCAAAGGGCTATGTTTCCCCTTCCACTAAAAACAATAGCTTTCAGCAACTTTAATCTCAACACCTGGAACCTAAAAGCTAAGTACACAGCCCTGGCCAGTGTGACTCAGTTGGTTGGGCATCATCCTGCAGACTGAAGGACTGTGGGTTCAGTTCCTGGTTTTGGGACACATGCCTGTGGTGCAGGTTCAGCCCTCAGTCAGGGAGTGTGCTAAAGGCAACCAATAGATGTTTCTCTCTCACATCGATGTTTCTCTCCCTCTCTTATTCCCTCCTTTCCCCTCTCTCTAGAATCAATAAAAGGAAAAATCTTTTTAATAAATAAAAGCTAAGCATACATTTTCAGGCTACCCAAGTCATATTAAAGAAATAGGCTATATGAATATAATATATGCAAAATATAACTATATTACATATGTTACATGCAATAAAAATATATAGTTACTATATGTAGGCAATTGCCAAACTTGCAAGTTTTTACTTCTTTATATCTACTAGCAGTGGCTTAAACTTGAGTACTGCAGGAGTTCACAGTAGGTTTCAAGAAGTCTTCTGGGGAGTAGCCATTCCTAAGAACACAGAGAGTTGAAGCACACAACAGTGACTAGAGAGTCGGGGCCGACATTGCCAAAGAGGGATGCACTTGAATATGTGGAACCCACAGTCTAACACTTGGGCTGTCTTCTCAGCCAGTCCCTATGGACAACACTTTAATTTCATGAAATAAAATGATTTTTCATGGATTTTAAAATTTCAGGAGATAATACATAAAGCCAAACTTTATATAGGAATAGTAAATCATATGTTTCACATAACTAAAAAATTATGAAATAAGTTTCCTTATAGTCCCTATTCTAATATTCTAATAACTCTGACTTAAAACTTTCACAACAGCATGGATGAAACTGGAGAGCATTATGCTAAGTGAAATAAGCCAGGTGGTGAGGGACAAATACCGTATGATCTCACCTTTAAGGGGAACCTAATTAACAAAACAAACAAGCAAGCAAAATAGAACCAGAGACATTGAAATAAAAAACAAACTAACAGTGACCAGAGGGCAAGAGGGAGAGAAATAACAGCCAGGGGTGTGGGGGGGTGGTTAGAAGCAGGAAGGGTCATCAAAGAACGTGTATAAAGGACACATGGACAAAGCCAAAGGAGGAAAGGATGGAGGGTGGGAGTGTGTGGGGTGGGGAAAAGTGGTGGCAGGATAATGGAGGCAACTGTACTTGAACAACAATAAAAAGAAAAAAAGAGGAAAAAGTCTTTAAAAATCCATATGCTGTGTATTCAAAGGTCATCAAACATATATGCTATGTATATAGAGATCCATAGTCACAATGACCACCACCACTGATCACTCATCCCTTAGTTGTTAGCTAAGTAATATGTAAGGTCTATGTATAGATAGGCATAAATAGCATTTATGTAATAAATATTTATAATTACTTATGCATTATATAAATTGTTTCACCATCTAAAGTTTACATTAAAAAGATGCTAGCCTTTCTGTATACAAACGTAGAGAACACAAATGTGACTCCAATAGAAACTTCCATGATGAGAAGTTTTTACAGTCTTCCTCACACTTATCAATTCATAATGGAGAATCATATTTTAGTCATGTGGGTACACTTCCTCATTTATATTAAAATTCTCATTTTCTCTGTGCCAATGAGCCTATTCACCAAAGCACTGGATGAAATGCTTCTTAGTAAAATAATTTCATTTCAAAAGTATTATTCTTTCTAGACTTATGTTCATGAGTCCTTTGAAAAGGGGCTATGTCCTTGTGGTATCATTAGAGATGTTCACCCATATATTTTCCCTTATTCTGGCCAATAACATCTTATCACTTCCCTGCCATTTTGAAGTTAAGCATAGCCAGGTCATTTCCTTTAGCCAACTAAACATGATTTAAAATTGTATGTATCCCTCTAGCTCTAAGAGACAGTACACAATGTGCCCTTGCCCTTATGGAAGCACACAGTGAGATAAGGACAAGTGACTGCAATGTCACTGCAATGACTCACAGCAGATATTTAACATAAACAGTTTTCATAAATAAACTTTTATAGTGTTAAGTCATTGAGATTTAGGAGTATTTTAGCCAACTCAACCTATTCTAGTTTATACAAGTTTTTTTTTAAAGGTTTTATTTATTTATTTTTAGAGAGGGAAGGGAGGGAGACACAGAGAGAGAGAAACATCAATGTGCGGTTGCTAGGGGTTACGGCCTGCAACCCAGGCATGTGCCCTGACTGGGAATCGAACCTGCAACACTTTGGTTTGCAGCCCGCGCTCAATCCACTGAGCTACGCCAGCCAGGGCACAAGTTTTTAATAATTCCAGAAATTTCTAGAAATCCACTCACAAAGCAAGTATAAGCTATTTTTTAAAAACTCTCTAAAATAACAAATACTGGTAAAATCATAAGTATGATGTTAAAAAGTTGACAAGCACATAGTATTGTAGATCAATTTTGGCAGTTATTATAGACCATCTCAAGCAATAACCAAAGCTATAAGTCCAGTTATCATACTCTAAAATATACAAGCTTAATCAATATTTCTCTCTACCCTAAAGTTGAATATACAATTTTATTAGCAAATGAGGAAGACCATTAATTAGACAAATAATGATTTTTTAAAATTCCACTCTATCTCAGTCCTGGCTGGTGTGGCTCAGTAGATAGAGTGCCGACATGCAAACCAAAGGGTCACTGGTTCGATTCCCAGTCAGGGCACATGCCTGGGTTGCCGGCCAGGTCCCTAGTAGGGGGTACATAAGAGGCAACCTCACATTGATGTTTCTCTCCCTGTCTTTCTCCTTCCCTTCCCCTCCCTATAAGTATGAATAAACTTAAAAATAAATTCCACTCTCTCACAATTATCCCCCTATAAATGTTCTCTGCACATCACTATCATACAAATCTTTCTAAAGCCATCATGCTATCTCTCTAATTCAGAAACTGTAATATATTTCTATTGTTTTTAAACCAAAATCAAGCCTTTTGGTCCTGGCACTGACAGCCTCACCACTCTACATGTATTTCCCACCATAGCCTGATGCATACCCTGCCATCTTCACTCCACCCTTAACCAGTTGGTTTCTTCACCCCATATACTATCCTCTTTTTAATCTTCTCTACCCACTGTACAATCTCCAAATTTCTGCAATACTTAAAGTGTATACCTAATCCAGCATCTGATTACTTTCCACTTCGTATTGTGGATATACATGTGTTATTCTTTTCTACCCCCATTAAATAAATCACTAGCTCTCCAAAGGAAGCGACCTGCCCTCCAATGCCTAGCAAATTCTGAATACATTAGACATACACACTTAAAATATTAATGTTAATTTGATATTACTTTTGGTGATAGTGGCTATAAATGCAAAAGAATAAGAATGCACCCAAGGTAAAAGTAGGAAAGGTTAAAAAAATCTAAATTATTTTTTAAATATATTTTATTGATTATGCTATTACAGTTGTCCCATTTCCCCCTTCTCTCC
Organism: Phyllostomus discolor; assembly: GCF_004126475.2. Lineage (NCBI taxonomy): Eukaryota > Metazoa > Chordata > Mammalia > Chiroptera > Phyllostomidae > Phyllostomus > Phyllostomus discolor. Next base: position 129,630,552 of record NC_040903.2, on the reverse strand, counting down.
CCTACACCCTGTACCCCCCTCCCACCCATGTTTCCCCCCTTTAGTTCATGTCCATGTGTCATACTTATGAGTTCTTTAGCGTCTACATTCCCATACTATTCTTGCCCTCCCCCTATCTATTTTCAACCTACATTCTATGCTACTTATTCTCTATACCTTTTCCCCCTCTCTCCTCCTCCCACCCCCTTGCTGCTAACCCTCCATGTGCCCTCCATTTCTGTGGTTCTGTTCCTCTTCTAATTGTTTACTTAGTTTCTTTTGGTTTTGCTTTAGGTGTGGTTGTTAATATTTGTGAGTTTGCTGTCCTTTTACTATACATGTCTTTTCTTTATCTTCTTTTCTTAGATAAGTCCCTTTAACATTTCATAAAATAAGGGCTTGGTGATGATGAACTCCTTTAACTTGACCTTATCTGAGAAGCACTTTATCTGCCCTTCCATTCTAAATGAGAGCTTTGCTGGATAGAGCAATCTGGGATGTAGGTCCTTGTCTTTCATGACTTGGAATATTTCTTTCCAGCCCCTTCTTGTCTGTAAGGTCTCTTTGGAGAAATCAGCTGACAGTCTGATGGGAACTCCTTTGTAGGTGACTGTCCTCTTATCTCTTGCTGCTTCTAGGATTCTCTCCTTCGTTTTTACCTTGGCTAATGTAATTATGATGTGGCTTGGTGTGTTTCTTCTTGGGTCCAACTTCTTTGGGGCTCTCTGAGCTTCTTGGATTTCTTGAAAGACTGTTCCCTTTGCCAGATTGGGGAAGTTCTCCTTTATTATTTGTTCAAATACGTGCTCAATCTGTTGCTTTTCCCCTTCCGATTCTGGTACCCCTATAATTCGGATATTGGAACGTTTAAAGGTGTCTTGGATGCTCTTAAGGTTTTCCTCGATTTTTTGAATTCTTATTTCATCATGCTTTCCTGCTTGGTTGATTCTATCTTCCTTCTGGTCCACTGTATTTTGAGACTCAGATTCCTTCCTTTCACTATTGGCTCTCCTCTGTATATCTTCCTGCATCTTTTATATGGTAACCTGCATCCTTTCACCTAATTGCGCCCAAAATCAACCAATTCCGTGAGCTTTCTGATCACCAGTGTTTTTAAACTGCGCATCTGATAGATTGGCTATTTCTTGGTCGCTCAAAAGGATGAGTCCTGGGGGACTGATCTGCTCTGTTGAAAACATATTTTTCCCCTATCTCTCCTTTTTTTTTTTTTTTTTTTCTGGTCTGGTTGCTCTTGTTACGGTGGGGGGCAGAGCCTTCGGTGTTCACCGGGGCTGGGCACCCCAGTCGCTAGATTGTGACATTATATGTGGGGGTGGGGGCGGGAGTGGGGACGGGAGAAAACAATGGCGGTAGTTCCATTCTCCTGGGTTCAGACCCTTCTCTGGGCTCCAGGGCTGCGAGTTCTGCCCTGGTCCACAATCACTATCCCTCTGGGTCTGCCAGCCACAGCTTGCGTACTCAGGGATCACCGCTGCGTTCTTGCGCCCCGGATGGCTGTCGCGCCGATTTCGCGCCAAACTTTCCCCAACCTCTGAGCACCGCCGACCCACGCCAGCCCTGCACCCACCCGACTCGTCTTCTCCTACCAGTCTGGATGTATGGGTCTACTTCAACTTCTTGGCTGCCCAACTTCCATTCAGATAAATCCTCTGCCAGATCTGGGCGTTATTCTGTCTGTAAATTATTGTTGTAAATTATTGTTGTTCTAATCTTGGTTGTGCGAGGAGGTACGGTGCATCCACCTATTCCTCCATCTAAAAAAAAATCTAAATTATTTTAAAACAACAAAATCTCTATGCCCTCTTAACAAAACAGAGAACTTGTTTTTTCAAACAAAAGTTCCTCTTCCAAATAAGCAGTGGCTTGACTCTCACAAGAAAGGATTAATATATATCCAGAACACATAAAGTACATGTGTAGATTTGCCCCAATGTGAAATCCCAGGTTTTACTGGAGAAAGTGGAACAGGCTGAGTGAGGACAAGGCATACTTCTTTTCTTTATTGTTATTCAACTACAGTTATCTCCATATTCACCCCAGCATGCACCCCCCCATCCCACCCATCCCTGCCTCTGAACCTACCCCCTTTGGTTTTGTCTGTGTGTCCTTTTACATGTTGCTTGATGGAACTTGAAAGCATTATGCTAAGTGAAATAAGCCAGGCGGTAAAAGACAAATACCATATGATCTCATGTATAAGTGGAACCTAATCAACACAACAGACAAGCAAGCATAATACAACCAGAGACACTGAAATAAAGAACAAACAGACAGTAACCAGAGAGGAGGGGGGAGAGGGATAACAAGGCATACCTCTTAAGAACTAGGTGAAACATCAACTCATATGCATTGGTATTGCCAAGCAGATCTGAAGGATGAACAGGTGGTTTCACAAAATTCTAACACCCAGCAACCTGGAAAGACAGTAACAGACCAATAGTTCATTAATTTGGGATCACCAGGTACACTAACAACCCTTGCTGCAAACACAGCAGACCAAGACTCTGTAATGCACTCCAGGCAGGGATGTCCTGTAACTGGCTCATCAGCCAGGCAACAAGTAATGAGCCAGGCTCTGGTGAGCTCCAGCACTGGAACTACTGGGCTGTGCATCTGTTTGGGGAAGGTCCCCAATAAGTTTGCGTTTAGAGAAATATTGTATTTTACTATCATTTATACATGACCAAAGAGATATTCCAGATGGAATTTTATCTTCTCATAAGCTGCTAATAAACTAAGGAAAATGTATCATTACAATTAATATGACAGACAATAGACCCTCCTCCTGATCTTATTGGAATAAATTTGCATAGAGGACTAAGAGAAAAACTGTACCCTGAAGGACTTCTAAAATTCAAAGTAATTATATTACAAATTCTATGGATGGCAACTTACTTTATTCCAAGATGAAAATGTTGATTGATGGAGACTCTTTGATTCACATTTTTTAACTTTTATTTTTATTTTTATTTGTCAATTATAATTTACATTCAATATTATTTTGCTTTCATAGCCCCTATTGTCTTTTTTAGTTTTTCAATTACAGTTGACTATCAGATATAGATTGATTCACATTTTTGTATTTAAAGCCTGAGTCCTCATCCATGGCCTCACCTTCTCCAAAAACCACTGAATATTCTCTTTTTCCAAGCCTTTTGTGATCAAACAGCAGCAGAAGTGAATTTTACTGTTTACCACTTGACTCCTGAGCACAGCTCTCAGGTGCAGTGCCCCTCCTGTTCCCCAGGAGCAGGACGACTGCCTACAAAGTGGCTTCCTATAGGAAGCAGCCTCTGGCGAAGAACCAAAGAAAGCACTGTAAGTGGGCTACAGGGTATTACTGTTTCACAAGTTTTGATTAGGTCCAAGGAGCAAAATATTTCTTTCAATATATGTTTTCACATAAAAAATAAAATGAAATTTGTGGAATTCTATGAAATACATTAATGCAAGGGAATAAATAACCTTTGCTGTGATAATGCGGTGATTGAGGTGAAAATGTTTATTTAGCTGAACCATTCATGCATTTGCCTTATTTTATCATTTCTGTTTATAAGGACTATCACCAACTGGGCTTGCTAAATGAAGTGTCTGTCTCTACTGCCACTCAACAATTTGTTTAAAATAGGTTGAGGGTCCATCCAGGATAGTCTAAACAGAGATTATTGTTATTGGTAGATCACCTTGATAATTTTTTGTGTAGATAAACTCATATGTCTGTTAGGCAATTCCATTTCCTCCAGGAGGCCATTATAATTCATCTATAACTTTACTATTTAGAAGACAAAATATTTATAATGAAAAGAACATCAAACAAATAACCAAGCCATCTGATGATTTCCATGTAAGAAGAAAATTTTTGGAATACCTTTGTAGTGTCTATTCACGCAGAATGAAGGAGAAAAACAAAGCATGGCTCAATTCAGGCAAAATACACATGCACTTGCATGACATTGGGCAAATCATGAAGCTTTTCTCTGCTGTAAAAAATTCTGGCTTTTCCAATGAACACATTTGATTATTATAAGAATAAAATAAATCCCCAAATATATAATATAAATAAGTAAATACACATATATAACCACAAAGTTTTATGTAGACTAAAGTGGAAACATTTTCCATTTGATGATACTTATCAGATGATTTGCTAATGTTTATATTCTATAACTCAATAATTATGTATCTAGAAAACCTATCTTAAAAAAATAATCAGAAGTTATTCAAAGAGCTGTGTGTAAGAATGTTTACTGGAGCACACTTTCAATTAGAAAAATAGACAGAGGCCCTGGTTGGTGTGGTTCAGTGGATTGAATGCCAGCCTGTGAACCAAAGGGTTGCTGATTTGATTCCCAGTTGGGCTACATGCCTGAGTTGAGGGCCAGGTTCCCCAGTTGGGGCATACTAAAGGCAACCAAACATTGATGTTTCTCTCCTTCTTTTTCTCCCTCCCTTCTCCTCTGTCTAAAAATAAATAAATAAAAATGTTTTTAAAAGAAAAAATAGAAACAACAAAAATAGTTCATAGTACTTAAAGTTTTACTTAGAGGAAAGATACAATGTCACATTTTAAATGGTGCAAAATTGTACATATAATGTCAATTTTGAAACATATATGTACATATAAAAATAAAAAACTGGGAGGAAATATATGAATACATTATTTCTGGGTGATTTTTATTTTCTTCTTTATGCTTTTAGCCTTTTAAATGTCTTAAAATACCTATGAAGGAAGAATATCTACAAATGTTATTTTGAAAGAAATTTTTCCCCCAAATAATAAAAATTGAAACAAAATGAATACTTTCTCACTTAAAATTGTTACAAAACACCATCCAGGCTGCCTAACGAGGGTATTCCTATTGTCCTTTCAAAGTATTCAGTTTAGGCCCCTCTTTTAAGAAACTGCCTGACTTCATCTCACCAGAGGAGTTGAATCTCTTCCCCCCACCACACACACACGCCCAGCCCAGCCTCTGGTGCCCTCAGTGTCCTGGGTCCCTCTGCTACATTCTCATCACACTGCACATGCTCTGTGCTGGTCTTATATTTGTGTATAGACACCTTTGGCCTATATTAGAGATAACTTTAAGAAGCTGTCCTATAAAATGAATTTCTCTATTTAAGGTAAGGATATTTTTGAAGGTGAAATATTGTTTCCCAATAATGCATGACAAACAATTGGGGAAAATTCTCTCTGGTTTCAATTTCAGGCATGCTTACACTTCTCTAGGGCAACATGCTTGATCTTCATCTTGTAAACATTGGGAATCCCATAACTAAATCATGTTTCCCCTCAATCTGTTGGTAGCTAGAAAGTTAGCACTTAATCTGTGACCTAGCTTTGGCAGAAGGAAAAATACCTGCACAGCCTGCTTTTAACGTGTGCCTCTTGCCAGGTGCGTCATTGTACTTCTGGGCATTCCCTTTCCTTGTTACCCCTATTCCCTCACTTTTAAAAAGCTGTCTTACAGCCCTGGCTGGCGTAGCTCAGTGGATTGAGCTCGGGCTGTGAACCAGGCATCGCAGGTTCGATTCCCAGTCAGGGCACATGCGTGGGTTGCAGGCCATGACCCCCAGCAACCGCACATTGATATCTCTCTCTCTCCCTTCCCTCTCTAAAAATAAATAAATAAAATCTTTAAAAAAAAAAAAAAAAAAAAGCTGTCTTACCTTGGTGTTCAAATGTATCATTATCACTCTTGAAACTTTTTTGAAACTAATCATATATAAATCATTTAATCATGATATATATAAATCAGCCAATTAATGAGACACAACTTGAATTCATTTTTGTACTATTATTTTATGTCTTATCATACAAAATGTTATATTTTCTCTGCTAGAGCCCATGTTATTTGATTACTGAATTTATTTATTGCTCTCTGTGAAAGCAAATATACTTCTACATTATATTTTTTAAAAACATGAAATAATTAACTGGAGAAGTGTTTGTTTTTTCTCCAGATTATTTTGGTGATTTGTCAAGAAGGCTACCATGTGAATGACAGTGTGAGTGATTGGGCAGAAATTTTAATTTATTCTAATGACTAAAATCTTAATTTACGACATCAACAATGTTTTGAAATATTCAGACATCTGTTCCAGTTGCAATGCAATAGCAAAGATGCATTTCTTTCTTCTTGGCAAGCATTACAAACATGTCTGTTATTTACAAGCCTGATGCTTCATCCATCAAGGTTGCTCAGAGCAGACAGCATTTAGTGGCTAAATAACGCATGGCAAAGAATGATAAAAAAGAAAAATGATTCCAACCATAGTTATATTAATTCAAGAACATCAATTACAAATTTTAAATCTCCCATCAAATAAGTATTTCCCAAAAGGAAGTTTGGCCATGACCTCAATCAATACAATTAGTGCAGTCATAGCAATTGCTGTGCTGGGCTTTCTTTTTTGCTGGTTGGTCTCATAGCAAAGTCTCAAACTAACATGAGACCTCCAAAAATTCCAACAGACCAACCTGCAGTAAAATTAAACAGGTAATAACTACAGGGAGAGGAAACTATTTTAATAGGACATTCAATTTCATGAATTTAGGTCTCTCTTATTTTCTAAAGCACATTTGGTGTCTTTGGGGATTTGTTCCATCTTATTCATAGTTGATTACATATCTCTCTAGGGCATCTCTCTCAAGGATATCTGGAGGGGCAAAGAAAATAACCTTAGAGCATTTTCCTTCAGAAGAAGGCCCTCTCCTGGTTATTTATGGATAGATGCATTTCTGCTTCCTCCTGGGTATTCCCCAAGTGATAAATAAAATATAATAAGGGTATTTTTAGATTTAGAGAAACCACATATAATAAATTGCCTATGAGATTGAAAAAATAGATAAAATGACACGTCTTTTGACTCTTTATTTAGTTCATAGGCAATAACAGCCCACAACTCTCTGGGAAGAATCAGGTCTAAAACTCTGTTGTGTAGTAAGAACCTGTTTTGCCATAAGTTGGCTGACCCAAGGTCAAGGTTTGGAAGAGCAATCTGACTTGGAAGACTGAGGCAGATACTCTAAACCCAGATGCACAGGGAGCTGAATCAGGAGACAGAGACATGAGATAAAGCAAACAGTCCCTCTGCTACTAAAGGTTTACACAATCTCTAATTGTATAGCAAACACTGACTGAGTAGCTAAAGTACTACTTCTATTTTCTAGTGTCCCAGGTACTCTGTTAAGCCCAAGGAGTCCAAAAATGTGAAAAACAGTTCCCATCCCCAGAACAACACAATGTAACACACAGATAAAGGAACAATGGCAATAGGAGCTCCCTCTTATTAGTATTTACTCTGTGCTACCCACTTTATGTGCCTTTTCTCATTTATTCCTTACCACAATCAAAGGGGGGTGGGAATTTTGCGGGGTGGGGCATGCTCAAGACAAGGAAATCACCATAAGTATGAGGTTGATTCTACCACCCACATGGGTCAGCCCAGCATCACAATGTGACAGCTCTCCCTGCCTCCTCAGGGGCCCCCCACTCTTCTCTAGCTCCCTTCCATTTTTTCTCACAAGCATTTTCCCCACTACGTGGGACCAACCTTTTAATCCCATCTTGGTATCTACTTCTTGTCTGATTCAAGCTTGTTAAGTTTGAGATGTTAATAAACAAATACCCAAATGAAGATATCTAGAAGGCACTTTCTAGTAAGCAATATCTAACAGGTCAAGGTTGGGAGTGAAGATGCAAAATAGGACTCATTAGCACAGTGACTGTATTTAAAGCCATGGGGCTTGGTAACATAGTTTTCTTCGAGCCTCACATCATTCAGTGTCCATATTCCAACTCTCTACTTAAGAGGAATAGCCATTAATATACTATTTTATGCTGAAGTGTGTTCTATGATGATATTCCTGTGAAAATGTCTGCATTTTTTATTAGGATGCCCATGAAGTGAACCCACAGGATCAGTCTTTCTTAATAGAATGTCAAGTTTCATGGCAAGTGAGTAAGGGAGATAATTTGACCCTTCTCTACATCCTTTCAGAGTCAGACTCAGTGTCTATGTGACTAACTCAAACTTCTAAAACTTCTGGGTTTTTTTTCCTTTTATTTTTGTCACTCAGTTTCTGCTCTCCAGACCAAGTCATCCCTTCGCCTTCTTGCCAGTCTTTTTCATTTTTCTTTAATAATCACTATTTGATTCCTAGAAAAGTTTTCTAAGGAATTTTCCTAACCATACTCAGGAATATGTAGTTAAGACTCCCAGTCTTCTCACAACATAAATTCTGTGAAGGTGCAAGATCCCCAGTGTAATCCAAACAAACCCTCAGAAGTAAGATAAGTGGCAGAAAACAGAAAACCTGAAAAATATATTGAAAAACAAGAAAATGATATGGATGTGAAAAAGTAAAAGTTAGAGAAGCAGAAGAGAAATGGAACTAGAAAATTATTTTTTTATTTTCATGTAACACTTCCAGCAAGAATGTTCTCTAAATTTAGTACTTTTTCTCATTCCTCTCAGTTGTTATGTTTACTTCCTGTCTGCTTCTGTTCTTTGCCTCACTGCATAGTTACTTCTTCCCTCCCTTTTTACAAATACACAAGAAAAATAAATATTCTCCTGATAAAAATTAATCAACTAGATGTAAAATTTACTAAAAGTACATTAATAAAGTTAGGGAAAATTATATCTATATTCTCTAGACTGTTGGATAAACATTATTAACTTCTCAGTGGTATTACCTTCTTCCATTGGTATTTTCAGCACCCCTCAGAACCTAATAGCAGAGCAATAGTAGAAAGCCTGAGTATCCCTGTGGAGGCAATGGAGCAGGATTCTTAAGATCCAACTGTCCTCAAAAATCCAAAATGTGTAGTCAATGTACCTGATCAGTATTTGTAAAAAATAATCTGGGTTCCTTGGTACCATCTCCTCTGGACCGAAGGTTGCTAGCAACTAACCCCTGGCTCAGCCCATGTACTAAAAATAGCTTAGAAAGGCCATCAAGAATCTTTAGAGACACGAGTTTATTATGAACCTCAAAATAAACCACCACTGTGACTAATAATCCTAGAAAACACTGCAATACAACAACATGAAGCTAGCCTTGATGTTTACCTGTTCTCTAACAAAAGTTTTAATTAAGACCATTATGGGACTTCCCCCTGCCCCCAAGGAAACACAATGCCAATTTTATAACAGTAGATGGAACAGTAAGATTAAATTTGAAAATTTTTAATGCGATCTTCAGCTATGTGTCTATTTCATAAACTGAGGTATACCTCAGTATACAGTTCGGCTAAAGCTCCAAAATATCAAGAGTAATCTGGAAAACATAATTGACATTTGTGTGAAAAATAACATCATTTAACATGTTTCACTTGCCGAAGGAAAAAACAGCTTACAAGTACTCTTTCTGTGAACTGTAAACACTACAGGGATTTTAGAGAGAATGAGAAGATATCAAGGAAAAAATAAATGCAGATTGGCTATCAGGAAAAAGGAAAACTCTCTCTGTATCATGAACATCTCCCCTTTGGGGTTAATTAGGACATCAAATGTACTCACTCAAGAACTAGTAATGGCTTCAACCCTAGGACATGTAATCACTCTAAATTAGAGCTGAGGACAGGCACAGCATAGGTGTCCACTGTTAAATCTTTACAGTTGTTTCTCCAGCCTCTGTTTGAGTAAGCTCAATATTCATGTTTCATGGAAGTAAACTGGAAAAAAAAAATACCACGTGCCAGTGGAATACCATGTGCAACTCAGAGTTGAAGTTCCTTAGAGGAGCTCCTGTGAACAGAGAGTGCTCACCCCGTCTGCCGTATAAAGCAGTCTCACAGTGGATGTGCTTCTCTCCCGTTTTCTGCTTTGACCCCACATTGTTCCAACCCAGCATCGGAGGAAGAGGATGTACTACTGTTCTCTAGCCTCAAAGACTGGAGTTTTGGAGAATGCTAAAAAACAACACTCCTGGCACAAATATAACTTTTCTTAGGAAAGACAGGGTGCAGGGTCAGTGATAAAATATTGTTTCAATTGCCTTCAAAGCAGCAAATATTAATGAGTGGAAAAACATGAGCCAATTTGTTCATAAGTCCATGAGAAGCACTTTGTGAGCATACTTCTAGAAATACTTGGGAGAAGACTTAGAGCCAGACATCCTGTGCAGGAGGGCTACACCACCAGCAGCATGTATGTTAATGATGTGAATATTATTTTATTATTATACAATATTATGTTAATTTATTTTGCTATTGATTTGAATTTCATTTGTACCATACATAAGTGATACCTTAGAAAAAGTAGGTTTCATATCAAAATTTCAATATAGAAGACTGAAAGCTTTTTCTTTATTTGATTTAGACAATCTGAGCACTACTGTCTGATTTATTTAATATTAGAGCTCTTAAGTGAAGAATGGCAGGGTTGTTTAGATGTTGATAATTTGCTTTTTAAATCAAACAGTAATAAAATCTATGTGTCTGTTTTTATGCCAATACCATGCTGATTTGATTGCTTTAGATTTATATTATAGTTTGATAGTAGGTAGCATGATTCCTCCAACTTTGTTCTTCTTTCTCAGGATCACTGTTGTTATGGAAGGCCTTTTGCGGTTCCATATAAAGTTTTTAAATATTTGTTCTAGTTCTGTGAAATACATCATTGGAATCTTGATAGGAACTTTAGTGAAGCTACAGATTGTTTCGGGTAGCATGGACATTTTAATTCTGTTAATTCTTCCTGTCTATTATGTGCTTCTACTTATTGGTACCCTCTTCAATTTCTTTCTTCAGTGTCTTATAATTTTCTGCATACAGGCCTTATACATCTTTTGTTAGATTTCATTCTAGATATTTTGTTGTTTGGAGCAATTGTGAATGGGATTGTTTTCTTAATTTCCCTTTTTGTTAGTTTATTATTAGCATATGAAAATGCAACTGATTTCTGGATATTAAGTTTGTATCCTCTTACTTGCTGAATTCATTTATCAGTTCTAGTAGTTTCTTGGTGGAATCTTTGGGATTCCCAATTTACAGTATCATGTAATCTGCAAAAAAGATAGTTTTACTTCTTCCTTTCCAATTTGGATGCCTTTTATTTCTTCTTGTTGTCTGATTGTTATGTCTAGTACTTTAGTACTATGTTGAATAAGAGAGGTGAAAGCAGACATCTCTGTTTTGTTCCCAGTCTTAAGGGGAATGCTTATAGTTTTTCATTTGAGTATGATGCTGGCACTGGGTTTGTCATATAGGGTCTTTATTATGTTTAGGTATGTCCCCTTTATTCTAATCCCGCTTTACTGAGAGTTTTTATCATAAATGAATGCTGGATTTTATCAAATGCTTTTTCCGCATCTATTAATATGATCATATGGTTTTTATCCTCCATACAACCCAGAAATAAACCCACACCTTTATAGTCAGTTAATATCCAACACAGGAAGCAAGCACATACAATGGGCTAAAGACAGTGTATTCAATAAATGGTGTTGGGAAAATTGGACAGATACATGCAGAAAAATGAAACGACATCACCCTCTCACAGCACACAAAGAATAAATTCAAATGGATTAAAGACTTAATTATTAGACCCAAAACCATAAAAATACATAGAAGAAAACATGGGCAGTAAAATCTCAGAAATTGCTGGCAGCAGTATTTTTACTGATATATCTATCTCCTAAGGCAAAAGAAACAAAATAAAAAATAAACAAGAATACATCAAACTAAAAGGTTTTTGGACAGCAAAGGAAACCATCAACAAAATAAAAAGACAGCCCACAGAACGGAAGACAATATTTACCAATGATACATCTGATAAGGGGTTAACATACAAAATTTATAGGGAACTTACAAAAGTTAATGCCAAAAAAACAAACAATCCAATTAAAAAACGGGCAAAGGACCTGAATAAACACTTCTTCAACGAGGCCATACAGATGGTCAACAGACATAAGAAAAGGTGCTCATTGTCACTAATCATCAGAGAAATGCTCATTAAAACCACAATGAAATACCATCTCACACCTGTCAGTATAGCTATAATCAATACATCAACAAACAAGTGCTAGCGAGGATGTGGAGGAATGGGAACACTTTTGCACTGTTGGTGGGGATGAATATTGGTATACTCACTGTGGAAAGCGGTATGTAGATACCTTAAAAAATTAAAAAATAGATCTGCCTTTGACCCAGCAATCCCACTTCTGAGAATTTATCCAAAGAAATCCAAAGCTAATTTGTAAGAATGTAAGCCACCCCTGTGTTCATTGCAGCATTTTTACAATCACCAAGCTATGGAAGCAGCCTAAATGTCCATCAATAGATGAGTGGATAAAACAACTATGAGACATTTACACAATGGAATATTACTCAACCATAAAAAAGAACACATTTTACCCTTTGTGACAGCATAGATGGACCTGGTGAACATTATGCTAAGTGAAATAAGCCAGTCAGAGAAAGACAAATACCATATGATTTCACTCATATGTGGAATCTAATGAACAAACTGAACTAACAAGCAAAATGGAGACAGCTTCATAGACAGCAGGATGACAGCTATTTGGGGGTGGATTTTAGTGGCTACAGGGATCAAACAGAAAGGTGAAAGGACTTGTGGATCTGGACAACAGAGTGGTGGTTACAGAGCAACAGGGGTGATAAGTGGGCTGATCATCCCTCTTACCACCAGAGGAAAAAATACAGTAAAAAAAATAAGTCTGAAAATTGAAAAAAAAGTAATAAGAAAACACTAACACAAGAATCACTCCTGCATACCATCAGCTACAACCATCCCTGTTAAGACTCCAATGATTCCACTCATAAGAAGTCCTCTCTTCACCAGCTCTTGCACTCTCAGATCTGAGGAATACCTGTGTCTCTACCACGTGTGAACTGCACAGCTCCATTCAAGCCACAAGCTCAATAGGAATAGCAAACACATAGTGCCCACTATGTCCAGACACAATTCTAATTGCTGTACACATGACAATTTATGTAATCCTCACTATGCCCTATTAAGTAGTTGCTACTTTTAATCCTTCTTTTAAAGAAAAGGAAATCAAGGTACTGAAAGTGAAGTACCAGGATGTGTGGGTAGTCTGCTGCCAAGGCCTCAGCCACTAGTGACTTTTTTAGAAATTAGACCTGAAGACTTAACTAGCTGACCCCAGCCCCACCCCCTCCCCACCATTCTAGGTTCTGCTGAAGAGTTAGAGAGAAGGAGGAGCTAGTAAATACACCAATGGCATGATGGACAGATTCCAGAGGAAAGCATCATGCAAAAGGAAAAGCAAGATCCAAAGTGGGCCAAGGGAGCAAAGTTAGTCTGCCCCAGATTATATGTCTAACCTCTTCACTCTCCCACAAAAAGCAACACTTTCTTAGTGTTCTTGGGTTCTTTTTATTTCCAGTTTTAATTGATATACAGGACTCAGTAAGACACACAGCCTGATGGTTTGATTTACGCATATTGTGAAGTAGTTACAATGTTCTTGGATTCTTGACTGATCCACATACATAGTGGTAGTGAAAAAGGTGATGCCCTGTGTTTTTTTAAAAAGGGAATTGTTTCAAAAATATGTCTCGGTTCCACCCCACAGTATCTGTGCTGCTGGCCATAAGAAGCACCAACTGAGAATGCCACTCTACCCTTAACGTTGTGAAACAGGGCAATTCTGGCAAGCTGAGCTATTGCTCAGAAATTATAAACAACATTTCATTTATCCCTTTTCCTTCCTCATCCTCTAATCTATTTGCCTTCATCAATGTGCTGGGGAGCTTTGGCTTTGTAAACAGGGAGAAGGGAAGAGTTTTATTGGAGAGGGGCTGGAGCAAAGATGAGGTCCCTGGAGGGGATAGAATGGTATCTGGCCCTCATCTAATCTCTTGAGTTGGCTTTGAGCCCCTTTGGGAAAGGAGGGTAGAGACTTTGTGTGACTTTGCCACAAAACAGAGCTGCACTGGGGTCCGAGGGACAAAGTGGGGTCTAGAGTTGGAGCGGAGGCTAGTCTGCACATCAGTGTTCACCACTCCAAGAAGCAGAGGCTTTAGGAGCAGCCAGAGATAACACTCTTGGTGTGGGCACTGGCATCTCACAACTGGAGATGGCAATGGCACTTCTGTAGGCAGTAGGCACGGACAAGGGAGCACCGGGGCAGTGCCAACAAGTGCAAACAAGTCTGTGGCAGCTAGCAGACTGATATGTGGCCCTACACAAAATGCACCTTTGAGGACATCTAATCAAGGTAATGAGGCCCCACTGCACTGCACCACTGTAGTTCATAAAATGAGGTGTGCCTGTGGGCAACACAAAACATGATTCTAACTGAGGAAGTCTGGTAGGATGATCAGCCATTCCAGTTTGCCTGTCCTGGTTTTAGTGTTGAAAGTCCCTTGTGCTGGGAAACCCCTCAGCCACAGGCAAACTGGAAAGGTTGGTCACCATCACTGATCACAGGCTTCGGCTTGGGATTGGCATAAATGTGTATGGGGTATATTTTGCTTTATTATGTGCTTCAACACAGGGAAGAACCATTAACAGATGCTATTTTTACACCACAAAGCAATGAAATTTAGATGCTTACTTCATATAGGCAGCTTGGTTGCCATGGCAACAGTGAGTAGCTAACTTGATTGTTTGAACATAAAATTGACAACTGTTTCAGTATTTGCTTCATACCTTTAAGTTTTAATATTTGCTACAGGGGTGAGCCCCTTGCATTGTGAAATTGCATTATAATATTTTAGCATAATTATTTATTTTCCAGAATATTATTACCAACAATTAGTTATCTTATTTATAACTGATGTTTAAAATATTTCATTCCTTTGAGAGGATTTCTACAGCATTCATTTAATTCTAGGCACATGAATTGCAAACTCTCTGTGACTGGCATGTTTGAACAACTGCTGAATTCTTTGTGCACAGGCAGTACCTAGACATATATCCACAGATACAGTGTGTAGTTTATACATCTTTATAGGCTGAAGTTAAGACTCGCTATTATTTATTTATGTAACTCTACCTTGCCCCATAAAGTATATAAGAAGGCTTTAAACATACAAAATAAAGCCAGAAAAAAATAGAAATAAAGAGAAAATGTGAGCAAGACAGTAAACTGGTGAATGAGTAAGGTTAGTACAAAAAAAATGCATGCTAAGAAGTTTCATTTCCTTGAAAACATCTAATGATGGGTTACACATCTGTTTCTGCCCTATCTGACAAGCAAATTAAAGACAAAAATCATGCTCTGCTATAAAATGCAATGTCCTTTTGATAAAGACGAACAAGTCACTTAGAAACAGCATAAACTTACTGACAGAGAAATAAAATATAATTATCACATGGTCTTCACATGGAGGATGCTATTTAAAGATAAATGTCTAAATTGATGCCAACTGCTAGTATATCACCTAAAACCTCTTATGTAGGTGAGGAGGGTTACTTGATTACTTAAAAAGGAAAAAAAGTCTTTTTCACTTAAAAGAAAGAAAGAGAAATGGACATCTCTGTAAGATAAAGATTTTAACTTTAATTTTTGTTACTTCTATCAAATATTTTTATAATTTGTTCATAAAACAGAAAATCATAGGTAACAAATAATAACCAACATGGCTTTGAAAAAAATTGTTGTCCATGTGGCTTCCAAAGACCTTATTAAACACAGCATGTAGTAAGATGCCAATAAAATAAATCACTAGCATTGGTCTTTATAGTTTACAAGGGGATTTTACATTCAATACTTCACTTGGTCTTTTTAGAACACTAATTGTACAAAACAGGAAACTAAAGTGAACCAACTTTTCCCACTTGCAAATGGTGATTTCTGATTCAAATTTATTTCTGACTCTCATAATCATTCTATTGCCTTTGACTGATGAATAAATTAGCCACATAGTATAAAGCATAGAGATTCTGTTGCAAGAACATTATATGAAAATTATAAAAAGTAATGTTGGCTGTGATACTTCCTATAGAGACACAAGATATCACCACCAAGGAAGACTGGGTGAAGGATACATGGGACCCCTCTGTACTATTTCTTGCAAATGCACGTGAATCTGAAATTACCTCAAAAAATGTTTTAGGACAGTAATATTTCAATTACATTTGACAATGGTCTTTCCTTTGTGAAGTAAAAAATAAAAACTCCTAAGTTTCCAGTCTGATCTCCATGCTTTAAGAATGAGACAAGATGTGGTAAAAGACATTAAAAATAGGACTTCGTAAAAAAGGGAAATGAGAAAAAAACATGGAGAGGAGGGCAGATTCCAGTCAGGATGGCAATGTAGCTAAATGCAGTACTCAGAACCTTCCATAAAAACATCAAAATTACAACTAAACTATAGAACAACCATAATTCAGAACCACCTGAAATTCAGTTGAACAAAAGTCCTACAACTAAGGATATAAAGAAGAACCACATCAAGACAGGGCAGAGGGGCAAAGAAACAGAGCCAGTTGGTCCCACACCTACATGTGGCAGATAAAAATCAGGAGGGATAGCTCGGCTAAAGAGATTCCCTCTAAGGAGTGAGGATGTCCCAGCCCCACACCAGGCCTCCCAGCCTAGGTCCAGTGCCAGGAAGGGAAGTCCCCCAAACTTCTGGCTGTGAAAACCAGTAGGGATTGTGGCCAAGTGAGATGGAAGGCTTCTAGAGTCCCAGGCAATTCCTCTTAAAAGGTCCAAACAAGAACTCAATCAGACTCACTTTTTCTGAGCTCACTTTTTCTGAGGGCATTTTCAAAATGCCCTCATTTTGGCAACCTCCCCATATTTGTTTCTATGTATTAGGTAGAGCTGCTATGTCTCCTGGCCTTGGTAGAGTGGTCTTATGTGTAGCAGATTTCCTGTAGGGTCCAGTGCCCCAGCCTCCCTGATCACCCAAACTAGGCACTCCATGTGTCTCCTCACCCCATGTAGGCTAAGTATACCCTCCTGTTGTAGTTGAGCCTTGATTTCTGTTGGTATATTAATGGAAGTATTTACCCCCACGCCAATCAGCTGTGAAGACTGGAGAAGCAGCAGGTCGAAAGGGACCGGGGACAAATTGGGAGGAATTAAAATGTCTAGTTTTAGGACATGAGTTGAAGGGGCAACTTTCTCCCAGACAGAAATGCTGGTGGAGGCCATTGTTCCTTCTCTGAGCTATTCCCCAACAGAGTACACAGATGACCACCATATCTCAGTCACCATCAACTACACTGTTCACTCCACCCTGGTGATGCCCTGAAATCCCTCTCCACCCACCTTTGGAGCCCACCTAAACCATTTCCAGTGGCTCTTCCATACAAAAGGCCTGTCTTGGCTCACACTTTGGACTATCCTCAAATAAGTAGTATCTGGCTTCAGCATGGCCCATACCTCTTGTTAAGTGGTCCTAGGCCCAGACTGGCAGCAGCTGGCCTTAAATCATAGCTTAGCCTCTCCTGAGCACCTCCAAACCCAGCAAAAGCAGCAGCCAGATCACTTTGTAGCTCATGCTGGGTGACCCCAGGCAGAACACAGGTGACAGCTGACCTTGGCCTGTACCTCTCAGGGGGTTCCAGAGTGATCACACCTGGTGGACAGCTTTAGACCAAGTCAAAGCACCACCTAACCTCCTAAACAAGTGACACACTCAAGGGGAAGGCTCAGTAGGCATGAGGCCCTACTGAATTAATTCCTGTTCTGTGGGGTCAGCCTCTTTACAGCTGATCCTTCATGCTAATCATAGCCAGTCTTCACAGCTGATTGGCGTGGGGGTAAATACTTCCATTAATATACCAACAGAAATCAAGGCTCAACTACAACAGGAGGGTATACTTAGCCTACATGGGGTGAGGAGACACATGGAGTGCCTAGTTTGGGTGATCAGGGAGGCTGGGGCACTGGACCCTACAGGAAATCTGCTACACATAAGACCACTCTACCAAGGCCAGGAGACATAGCAGCTCTACCTAATACATAGAAACAAATATGGGGAGGTTGCCAAAATGAGGGCATAAAGAAACATGTCCCAAGTGACAGAACAAAATTCTAGAAAAAGCAATAAACAAAATGGAGAGGAGCAATCTACTTGATGAAGAGTTCAAAACTCTGGTTATAGGGATGCTCAATGAAGTTACCCGAAGAGTAACTAAGAATGGAGAACTTCAACAAAGAGATAGGAAACATAAAACCAGAGATAGAAAACATGAAAAGACCAGTCGTAACTGAAGAATACATGAACTGAAGTGAAGAGTACATCACAAGTAATCAACAGTGGCGTAGATGAAGAAGAAATCAAATCAACAATGTAGAACATAAGGAAGCAGAAAATATTAGTTCAGAAGAGCAAAAAGTAAAAAGAATACAAAAACATGAAGACAATGAAGGAGCCCCTGGGACAACTTCAAGTGTACCAATATTTGCATAATCAGGATGCCAGAAATAGAAGAGAGCAAGGAATTGCAAACCCATATTAAAAAATAACAAGGGCATTCTGATTGGTGTGAAGTGGTATCTCATTGTGATTTTAATTTGCATCGCTCTGATAGCTAGCAATACTGAGCATCTTTTCATGTGTCTCTGGAGCCTCTGTATGTCCTCCTTGGAGAGGTGTCTGTTTAGGTCCTTTGCCCATTTTTTAATTGGGTTGCTTGTCTTCTTAGAGTGGAGTTGTGTGAATTCTTTATATATTTTGGAGATTAAACTCTTGTCTGAGGTATCATTGGCAAATATGTTTTCCAATATGGTTGGTTCTCTTTTTATTTTAATACTGTTTTCTTTAGCCATGCAGGAGCTTTTTACTTTGATGAGATCTCATTTGTTTATTCTTTCCTTTATGTTCCTTGCTCTAGGGGACATGTCAGTGTTGGAGAGGTTGTGGAGAAAAGGGAACCCTAGTACAATGTTGGTGGGATTGCAGACTGGCACAACCGCTATGGAAAACAGTATGGAATTTTCTCAGAAAACTGAAAATGGATCTGCCTTTTGACCCAGCAATTACACTGTTAGGATTATATCCTAAGAACCCTGAAACACCAATCCAAAAGAACCTATGCACCCGAATGTTCATAGCAGCACAACTTACAATAGCCAGGTGTTGGAAGCAACCTAGGCGCCCACCAGTAAATGAGTGGATAAAAACTGCAGCGTATTTACACAATGGAATTTTATGCAGCAGAAAGAAAGAAGGAGCTCCTACCCTTTGCAACAGCATGGATGGAACTGGAAAGCAGTATGCTAAGTGAAATAAGCCAGGCGATAAAAGACAAATACCATATGATCTCACCTTTAACAGGAATGTAATCAACAAAACACACAAACAAGAAAAATATAACCAAAGACACTGAAATAGAGAACAGTCTGACAGTGACCAGAGGGGAGAAGGGAGGGAATTTCAGGAGAAAAAGAGAAGGATTTACAGGAACAAGTATAAAGGACACATGGACAAAAACAAGCAAGGGGGGTGGAAATGGAAAGGAGGTGGGGAGGGCTGGGAGGTGTGCTGGGATGGGAGTAAAAGGGAGAAAACTGTACTTGAACAACAATTAAAATAAAAAAATAAATAAAATAACAAGGAAAAACTTCCCTAACTTGGTGAAGAAAATAAACATAAAAATCCAGGAAGCACAGAGTCCCAAACAAGATGAATCCAAAGAGACCCACACCAAAATGCATCATAATTAATATGCCAAAGGTTAAAGATAAAGTGAGAATCTTAAAAGCAGCAAGAGAAAAGTGGTTAGTTACCTACAAGGGAGTTTCCATAAGATTTTCAGCTGATTTTTCAACAGACACTTTGCAGGCCAAAAGGAACTGGCAAAAAAAATATATTAAAAGTGATGAAAAGCAAGGACTTACATCCACAGTTGCTCTATTCAGCAAAACTATCATTTAGAATCAAAGGACAGATATAGTGCTTCTAATACAAGAAAAAGCTAAAGGGGTTCATCAGCACCAAATCAGTATTACAAGAAATGTAAAAGGGTCTTCTTTAAGAAGGGGAAAGAAGATCAAAATACACATAATAAAAAGGCAGTGAATACATATCTACCAATAATTACTTTAAATGCAAATGGATTACTTCCAGCAAGATGGAGGCATAGGTGGATGCACCGTACCTCCACGCACAACCAAGATTAGAACAACAACAATTTAGAGCTAGAATAACACCCAGAACTGACAGAGAATTTATCTAAATGGAAGTCAGACAGCCAAGAAGTTGAAGTAGACACATTCATCCAGACAGGTAAGAAGGGTGGAGAGGAGGAGCCAGTGTGGGACACAGCACACGGAGATTGGGGAGAACTGGGAGCATAAGGCAACTGGGAGCACATAAGCCTTCCAGGACGCAGCGGTGGACCCAGAGTACGAAAGCGGCGGCTGGCAGACCGAGTGAGGCAGCATTGTGGACCAAGGCAGAGCGTGCAACCCAGGATCCCAGAGAAGGGACTGAGATCCCAGGAGAACAGAGCTACCACCATTGTTCCCGCGCCCACCCCCGCCCCCACGTACAATGTCACAATCTAGCGACTGAGGTGCCCAGCCCAGGGGAACACCTAAAGCTCTGCCCCCCACCGTAACAAGAGCAACCAGACCCGAAAAAAAAAATTTTAAAAGGAGAGAGAGAGAGAGAGGTGAGTCCAACAGAAGAACAGATCAGTCCCCCAGGACTCATCCTTTTGAGCGACCAAGAAATAGCCAATCTATCAGATGCACAGTTCAAAACACTGGTGATCAGAAAGCTCACAGGATTGGTTGATTTTGGGTGCAAATTAGATGAAAAAATGCAGGTTACCATAAAAGAGAAGGAAGATGCACAAAGAACCAAAAGTGAAGGGAAGGAAACTGGGACTCAAAACAATAGAGTGGACCAGAAGGAAGAAAAAAAACAATCAAGCAGGAAAGAATGAAGAAATAAGAATTCAAAAAAAAACCAGGAGAAGCTTAGGAACCTCCAGGACATTTTTAAATGTTCCAACATCCGAATTATAGGGGTGCCAGAAGGGGAAGGGGAAAAGCAACAGATTGAGCATTTATTTCAACAAATAATAAAGGAGAACTTCCCCAATCTGGCAAAGGAAATAGACTTCCAAGAAATCCAGGAAGCTCAGAGGGTCCCAAAGAAGTTGGACCCAAGAAGAAACACACCAAGCCACATCATAATTACATTAGCCAAGGTAAAAACAAAGGAGAGAATCCTAGAAGCAGCAAGAGATAAGGAGACAGTCACCTATAAAGGAGTTCCCATCAGACTGTCAGCTGACTTCTCAAAAGAGATCTTACAGGCAAGAAGGGTCTGGAAAGAAATATTCCAAGTCATGAAAGACAAAGACCTACATCCCACATTACTCTATCCAGCAAAGCTCTCATTTAGAATGGAAGGGCAGATAAAGTGCTTCTCAGATAAGGTCAAGTTAAAGGAGTTCATCATCACCAAGCCCTTATTTTATGAAATGTTAAAGGGACTTATCTAAGAAAAGAAGATAAAGAAAAAACATGTACAGTAAAAGGACAGCAAACTCACAATTATTAACAACCACATCTAAAGCAAAACCAAAAGAAACTAAGCAAACAACTAGAACAGGAACAGAACCACAGAAATGGAGATCACATGGAGGGTTAGCAACAGGGGAGTGGGAGGAGGAGAGAGGGGGTAAAGGTACAGAGAATAAGTAGCATAGAATGTAGGTTGAAAATAGATAGGGGGAATAGAGGGTAAGAATAGTATGGGAAATGTAGAAGCTAAAGAAATTATAAGTATGACGCATGAACATGACTAAAGGGGGGGATATGGGTGGGAGAGGGTGTACAGGTTGGAGGGGAGTGAAGGGGGAAAATGGGACAACTGTAATAGCATAATCAATAAAATATATTTAAAAAATAAAATAAAATAAACGCAAATGGATTAAATGTCCAATCAAATGACATGGAGACTGAATGAATGAAAAAACAAGACCCTTACCTATGCTGTCTGCAAGATACTCACTCCAAACTGAAAGACACACAGACTAAAAGTAAAGGGATGGAACAAGATATTTCATGAAAATAGAAAAAGCAAACAAACAAACAGAAAGCTGGGGTAGCAATATTTATATGAGATAAAATGAATTTAAATACAAAGGCTATATAACAAGAGACAAAGAAGGACCCAGCAATTCCACTTCTGGGTATTTATCCCAAAACACTATATTGAAAATACATATTTATCCATATATTCATTATTTATAATAACCAAGGTATTAAAGCAACCTAAGTGTCCATCAATAGATGAATAGGTAAAGTGGTGCAAAAATACAATGGAATATGACTCATCCATAAAAAAGAATGAAATCTTGTCATCTGCAACAACAAACAACATGGATGGTCCTAGAAGGTATTGTGCTGAATGAAATAAGTCAGACCTAGGAATATATATACCATATGATTGCACTTATGTGGAATCATAAAAAATAAATAAGCAGAACAGAAACAGATTCATAAATACAGAGAATATTTTGATGATTGCCAGATGGGAGGAGGTTTGGGGAATCAGTAAAGGGGGTGAGAGGATTAAGAAGTACACATTGATAGTTACAAAATAGCCAAAGGGATGTAAACTACAGTGTAGGGAATATAGTCAACAATATTGTTACAACTATGTAAGGTGTCAGATAGACACTAGATTATTCCAGGTGATCACTTAGTAAATTATATAATGTCTAATCACTGGGTTGTATACATGGGAATGGAGTAGGTATGAATAAATTATCTTCATCCAGAAAACAAATCCAAAGAAAATGCACTTGAACAAAATCCAGAAAATGCTTTCTAATAATCTTTCTCATAATGGGACTAAATATTTCCACAATATTAGAAAACTACCCATCTGTCTTTGACAAGGAGGGTTCATCTGATTGGAGGCTATGGGCTCGATAAGTGAACTCTTTTGATCCCTTTGAAGTTCCACAAGGTAATCAGAGCTGTATAGGAGAACAAAAGAGTTTTAGAATGATGGCTCTGTTGCTTGAGTGAATCATGTAACTTCCTTGGACCTGTGTTTTCTTATTTTCACATAATTACAAAGGGATGCTACACTTTGTAAACTGTAAAATTCTAAAGAAATACTGGTTATTGTTACTATCTTTGATTTAAATGAAAGTGTCAGAGATAACTTTAAGCACAGGAAGAGTGAGTTAACCATCTTTGTACTGGGATATAGGAGGCACTGAAGACAAACTCTCCCAAAACAGAAATAAGTCCATCCTTTACCCTGAATCTATCAAAATGCTTGATATTCCACCATTGAAGGTTCACTTTCCTCTAACATACTGTCAACACCCTAGGGCAAGTTGTAAGTCTTATTTATCATTGCATTCCCCTACTGCATAATGCCTAACAAAACAGATGATCAAAAAATACCGAATATCCATTGAAAAAAGGGTCTATATCTCCAGATATTCAAAGTTTAAATTCCAACAGGATTACAAAAATGATATGCTGAGGTTTTGCGAACCAATGACTCTTTAAATGATCACATACACTGGTGGACACTGCAGTACAGCACCCAGATCCCCACCCCAGGCCCAAGCCATTCATTCTCACAATCACTAACAGTGCTGGTGGTCCACAGCTGACAGCTAAGTCCCTTTTCTAGTCTTGCCTTCAGTAAAGAGAGCCACCTAACCCAAAATCATACTCCCTCCCTAGGTGTACAATGGCCAAGTTTTCATGTCTTAATTTGGACCAGCTCTAAAGGGTCAATCCTAATGTAGAGCTCTTGGAGGGACCAGCTGACACTCCTGTTGCAACTTTTATTTCTCTAAAGTGTTCTCCAGCGAGACAGACCCAATAGGAGATATATATCTATATGATGATTTATTATGAGGAATTGGCTCATGCAATTATGGAGGCACAGAAGTCCCTTGATCTTCTGCTTGCAAGCTGAAGAACCCAGGTAACCTAGTGGTATAATTTAGTCTGACTCTGAAAGTCTAAGTACTAGGGAAGCTAATAGCGTAAATCCCAGTCCAAGCTCAGAAGACCAATGTCACAGCTCAAATTGTTGGACAGAAAAGAAATGAATTATCCCTTCTTCCACCTTTTGTTCTACACAGGCTGTCAATGGATCCAAAGAGACCCAACAACATTAGAGAGGGCAATCTGCTTAACTGAGTCCACCAATTCGAATGCTATCTCATTCAGGCGCACCCTCACAGTAACTCAAAAATAACACTTAGCCAAATATCTGGGCATGCCATAGGCCAGTCAAGTCAACCCCTAAAATTAACCATCACACAACTGTATCAGAGCTCAACATCTCCTTTTACTTAAACCTGCCTCCATCACTACCCCATTGCTGTTGGTCTCTAGATCACTTCCTAGGAAACTCTTCTACATATATAATAATGTCCCTCTTAGAGTCAGTTTTTTGGAAAAACTCACCTGTGTCATCTGCTCCTTTTGTAAATGTAGTTAACCACCAGACGCACCCATGTTGATAAATGCTCTCAAGTAGGAAACCATGCAGGAAACTGGCCTACTTTTTGTATCATTAAAAATGTAATGACTACATGACAAAGATGGTAATTAACTTCTGGCCAAGATGAAGGCATACGTGGATACATTTTGCCTCCTCACAAAACCAAAAGAAGGACAACAACAAATTTAAACATAAAAATTAACCAGAACTCACAGAAAATAGAACTGTATGGAAGTCCAACAATCAAGAAGTTAAAGAAGAAACATTCATCCAGACCAGTAGGAGGAGTGGAAACAGGCAGCCAGGGTAGCAAGGACACATGGCAAAGTGGTGGCTGGAAGGCTGGGTGAGGCTGTGGCTGGTGGAGCTGATGGTCCAACATTTGCATGCAGATAAATCAGGAGAAATGACTGAGGAGCGAGACAAACCCTGCTATTCAGCGTTCCAGCATGGGGAAATAAAGCCTCAAAACCTCTGACTGAAAAAACTTGTGGGGGTTGAGGCAGCAGGAGAAACTCCCAGCCTCACAGGAGAGTTCATTGGAGAGACCCACAGGGTCCTACAACATACATAAAACCAACTACCTGAGAATCAGCACCAGAAGAACCTACTTTGCTTGTAGGTAGCAGAGAAAGTGACTGAAAGCCTGCCAAGAGCTGAGCAAGTGGCATTGGTTTCTCTTGGACCCCTCCCCTACATACAGCCCCACATCATAGAGACCTGGGTTGCCCTGCCCTGGCAAATACCTAAGGCTCCACCCCTTACCACATAACAAGGCATGCAGAGACAAAAAACTATGATCCAAATGAAAAAACAGATGAAAGCTCCCCCCCAAAAATACAACTCAGCAGCAAAGAGATAGCCAACCTAGCAGATGCAGAGTTCAAAACACTGGTAATCAGGATGCTCACAGAATTGGTTGAATATGGCCACAAAATGGAGGGAAAAAGTTGAGGGCCATACAAAGTGAAATGAAGAGAAATGTACAGGTAGTCAACAGTGAAGGCAAGGAACCCAGGACTCAAATCAATGATTTGGACCAGAAGGAATAAATAAACATTCAACCAGAACAGAATGAAGAAAAAGAATTCAAAAAAAAATGAGGAGAAGTTTAGGAACTTCCAAGATAACTTTAAACATTCCAACATCTGAAGCATAAGGGTGCCAGAAGGAGAAGAAGAAGAGCAAGAGATTGAAAACTTATTTGAACAAATAATGAAGGAGAACTTCCCCAATCTGACAAAAAGAAATAGACTTTCAGGAAGCCCAGGAAGCTCAGAGAGTCCCAAAGAAGTTGGGTCCAAGGAGGAACACAACAAGACACATCATAATTACATTAGCCAAGAGTAAAGATAAGGAGAGAATCTTAAAAGCAGCAATAGAAAAGGAGACAGTTACCTACAAAGGAGTTCCCATAAGACTATCAGCTGATTTATCGAAAGAAACCTTACAGGCAAGAAGGGGCTGTAAAGAAGTATTCAAAGTGATGGAAAGCAAGGACCTACATCCAAGATTACTCTGTCCAGAAAAGCTATCATGTAGAATGGAAGGGCAGATAAAATGTTTCCCAGATAAGGTCAAGTCAAAGGACTTCATCATCACCAAGCCCTTATTATATGAAATGTTAAAGGGATTTATCTAAGAAAAAGATAAAAAATATGAACAGTAAAATGACAACAAACTCACAACTATCAACAACTGAACCTAAAAAAAAAAAAAGCAAACTAAGCAAACAACTAGAACAACTAAAACAGGAACAGATTCACAGAAATAAAGATCATATGGAGGGTCATCAGTGGGAAAAGGGTGGGGGAGAAAGGGGGAATAGGTATAGGGAATAGAAAGCATAAATGGAGGGTACAAAATAGGGGGAGGTTAAGAATAGTACAGGAAATGAAGAAATCAAAGAGCTTTTGTGTATGACCCATGGACATGGTCATACCATGAACTATGGTCACGGAATGATTGTGGGAGAGGGGTATAGGGTGGAGGGGAATAAAGGGTAGAAAAATATGGACAACTGTAACAGCATTATCAATAAAATATATTAAAAAAAACAAAGATGGTAACCATTGTTATATTTCTCTGAGAAAGCTTAGCTTTTATTAAATCTCTCAATTTTTTTCCCTTAATCTCATAACTCATATACGCAGGTTAATAAGACACCAAAGTTCTGAATTTTCCTGCTGCCCTTTATCAAGACAGTGTGAAAATATAATTGCTGATCAATAAGAACTAAGCTTGTGGTATCTTTCCACAGTATCTGTTTGAGTCATTAAAATATAACTGTGGCGCTTCCATTATATATTCGAAAGTGAATTTGGACTTTGTAACTTTATACATTGACTAAGTGTAAAAGCAATGAGAGCAGGTAATTTTTATTGCATTTTGAGAAAAGTAGTTAAAGGAATGATTTATTAAATGCAATTCATTTCATTGATTATAATTTTTATCAGGCCTATACACAGATTATACTCTCTAATTACATTTAAAAAGCATCAAAATATTTCTTTAAGTTCAATTGGCACAAGTTGGGAAGTAACCGATGTCATGGATTACTAGACAGAGTAGTTCATTATTTGTCTGGCATTTAAAGGTGGCATAGTTAGGATTTATAAAATTGAGTTCATTCAGTCAACAAACATCATTTGAGCCTATTTGTGCATCAAAACTCTGTGCCACTCTTTAAAAATACAAAAAAAAAAGATGGAAAGCATGTTTTCTTTTATTTTCAAAGCATTTTATTAAACTGAGGCTTACTACTTCTATCAATCTGTTCAACTACTCTTCTATCAGGAAGTTATTCTAACTCAGAAGGGAAAACAAACAAACCAATCTTAGTGGACTCTCCACATTTCATGATTTTAAAAATTCAGCGAGAGAACCAAATCACTGATTCTCTAGAGCTGTATTCCTTCTGTAACATTTTAGGGGCTGTCAGACACTCTTTCAATCTCCTTGGAAGAATCAGGTAGGAAAAAATATTTTTAACTTCCCAGTCCTAATTGAATATTTTTAGCAGAATGAAATCTGAGTACCAGCAGGGCAATTCAATGATCTCCATGGTAAAAGATATGTAGAGGTCTTTTTAGTAGTAGAATACATTAAAAATAAAAATTATTCCTATGCCTAATCTACGGGAAGTTTCAAAACACCTTGATTACACTTAGCAATTACCTTTTTCATCATTCTATACAAATGAAATGTTGAGAGAAGAAATGTCTTTTATGTATACCATCATGAACAAAATATAGGAAGATTTCATGTCCATAAAATTTGAATAAATTTTAATTTCAGTGGACATTGTTGCTGAAACCAAGCCTAATACTTAATACAGAACTATAATCATATGGAATCATATGGATGAAAATTCTTGGCAACCCAAAGATTTAGCAAAGGTGAATGCTTGTCATTAATCATCTACGTGACTGAGTTTATGTGGCATCAAATATGAGAGTTTAAACTTTGGCTAGCACTGCAAAACCTGTCACATAAAATCCTGCTTACCCAAATCTTGAATGATTAATGGTTACAAATTATAGGTCCTTCTTGATAGTCTTCAAAGAGTGATATATTTTTAAAGCAGGTAGAAACCAATCAGCTTTGGAGATGACAAAAATATGTAATATGTGCTGTTAATGGCTGACATTTATATGGAGTTGACACTAGAGAGCACTCATCATGGCGATTACCAATAGCAATTTGCATATCCCAGATGATATAATGAAATTTCACTAAGTTCATTTTTTTTATTTATTTTCAACCCTCATGTTAATGTCTCTTAAATTAGCCTGAAGTATAGAACAGGGCTTCCCAACACTCTCAGAAGAGGATAAAATTTGTACAGGATCCCTCCTGGCCACCTGCAAGGAGCAACATTGGCCCACAGAAAACCACAGGGGGACATTATGATCAGTTTTGTAGAGATCATCTATCCATTCTATAATTTATTTATAATCCACCACCCAGCAAAAAAATGAATCCCAGTCAGTTATAATAAAGGCAAAATCTCATTATAAAAATTTTCTTGAAGTTATTTCCATGTCTTTATCAAGTTATTTACAATGAATTATTTAAAAATAAATGGTTTGTGGCCTCATCAATCCTTATTTTCTATAACAAATACACTGTTATTTTGGTTTTTGTTTGTTGGGAAATACAGTGGAATTTCTGCCAGAAGATGCGGAGAGCAGGATAAACTAACTGGTTAGATACTTTGACTACTGCAAAGTAAAGACCTGCTGCTTAATCTATTAAAAAATCCACTCCAGCCCTGGCTGGCATAGCTGAGTGGATTGAACGTGGGCTGCGAACCAAAGCATCATAGGTTCGATTCCCAGTCAGGGCACATGCTTGGGTTGCAGGCCACGGCCCCCAGCAACTGCACATTGATGTCTCTCTCTCTCTCCCTCCCTCCCTTCCCTCTCTAAAACTAAAAAAAAAAAATTGATTGTTTCCCTTTAAAAAAAATCCACTCTACCCCTCTCTTGGTGGCTCAGTTGGTTGGAGTATGATCCCATGCATTAAAATGTCATGGGTTCAATTCACAGTCTGGGCACATACCTAGGATGTGGATTCCATCCCCAGTTTAGGGTGTGTAGAGGAGGCAACCAATCGATGTTCTCTCTGCCTCTTTCTCTCTAGGATCAATGAACATATCTTTGGGCAAAGATTTTTTTAATAAAAGAAAAAGAAAGAAAGAAATAGCTCTGCATTCCCAAGATAGGCCCCAGAATGTGGAAGGATTTCCTGTGGACCAGATGTGGACCTATGTGGTGAAAAAGTCTGAGGTTAATTCTACCCAAGAAAATCCTATTCTGCAAGAAGGAGCAGTAAGACACCTACAGAAGTTTGAAAGGAGAAGCAGCCTGAGAACTAGGGGTGGTCCCTTCCAGCATACAAACCAAAAAAAGCTGTTGCCCCACAACCCCAGAGAGGTTTGAAGTGCCCACAAAAGTGTCCACTGAGTAAAGGCAACTTGAAATGTCTCAAGTTTTGGTCTCAGCCTATCAATAGTGAGCGGCTAAAATTGCCTGGGGCACTCCACTGGGTCCCCAGACTGAAGCCATTGCTGCTGGACTGGCCCCCATGATTCTTGTCATGACTGCAAGACCCACCTCAGAAACAACCATCAGGGAACTTTCTAAAAATTTATTACTCACAAGTCCCAAAGTGCACACAGTAAACCCAGGGTCAGGGTACCCCAGGACCCATACAATCACAGGAAAGGAGGGAGGGGGAGAGAGGAGAAGAGAGGAAGCGAGAATGAGCTCTGGATTCTGCCTTTCTTACAGTTGAGGGTGGGGTACCTATGTTTTTGTGTTTTCGTTCTTTATGGGTGAATCTTTAAAACAAGAAAGCAGAAACTAAAATATAGGAAGGGATACCCTGGCTGGAGTGGCTCAGTTGGTTGTAGTGTCGTCCATGGAACAAAAGGTCATGTGTTTGTTTCCCAGTTGGGGGCACATACCCAGGTTGCAGGTTTCATCCACGGTTGGGGTTGGGGGGTTGTGGCATACACAAAAAATCAACCAGTGGATCTCTTCCTTTTCCTCTCCCGCTCTTTCTCTCTCTCTCTAAAAGCAATAGAAAAAATGTCCTTGGGTGAGGATTAAAAAAAAAATACCTTAAATACAGAAAGTGAAAAGCAAGCCCTCAAACCAGAACTCTGAAAAGGGAAATTTCATGGGTTGGGTGACCTAGCTCTTTATCTAGTTGCATAGCTGGTAAAGTGTTTATTAGATATGGATGTCTTTGAAGTGGATGTCTCAGCAATCAAAAGATTAATGTCAAGCACTTACATTATAATAAAATAGTCTGTTGGGTTCTGACACTACAGCATACAACCATCTTGTGACACCTTTTGTTCAAGTAAGAACATCCAGATCCTGCTTCCCCCTTCCCCCTCCCCCACTCCAAAACTAGCAAATAGAAAAGGATGCATGTGAGAAAAAACTTCTTGTCCTCCATCCTCAGCAGCTGCCTTGGGTCCTTCCAGGGTGAGGGAAAACAATTGATATTATATCACATTAAGAGTTTTGAAGATTGTTGGGCTTTGGGCATCTATTTTCTGAGTTGAGACCATCTAAAGCTTAGTGTGACTGTAGGACTTTCTATTACTTAAATTCACCAGAAACATCCTGGAGTCTTCCCAGATCACATATGTGGGGAGGGAAAAACTGCTTCTAAGAGCATATTTTAAAGGAACATGAGGGATAGAAATTAAATTGTTTTGTGCTTATTCACATTACTGGTTATGCTGAAATTATAAAAACAGAGAGCACTTATAAATGTATAATTTTCTCATGTTTGCTTTAAACTTCATGAAATTTATCTGAACTAAACACCAAAAATATGGCCTTTTCAGAATGTTTTATAGAAAGATTCTAAGTTTCAAAGTTGCCCAAGTGTGTAAATGACCATATAGATAAAGAACTAAGAATGAAATCAAGGTCTACATGAAATAAGGAAAATTTTCAGGCAAATTCAGGACCTAAAGTCAATTTTTCTTAAAAAAGGGAAATGCGAATTTATGTTACTCAAAAACATATAAGATAGAAAACAAAGCTAAAATCCTTGTGAAAAATCATAAAATTACTTCAAGTTATCAAAATCATTGCCTAAAAATATCAGGAATAGAAAACATTCAGTTGTTAACATGTTGATGCTTCTAATTTCTTTAAACCTGAAGAAATGAAAATAAATATATTTCTGAGTTTATCTTCTCCAGCCCCAGGTTTCTAATTAAAACATGTTACTTTAATGTGACTTTGAAACCAGAAAAGTTGGCATGTGTGCTGCCTATCACTACCAGAACTAAGAAGTAGAGACAAGGATTGAGAATTTATGGGTGCTTTATTTGGATGGCCAGCAATCTGAAAAGACTACAGGTTATGTACCCTCAAAAACTGTCTTAACATTCATTTTAAGCTGACTTATTTATAAGGAGAAGAAAGGGTGGGTAAGGAGCTTGGAAAAATATTAATGGATAGAAGTGTAGGTAAAGGGTTTGGGAAAAAACGTTAATTGGAAGAGTTGCAGTCCAGTGGTGATTTTGCTAGTACTTCTTTATCCATTGATCAACAATTCTTTATCTGCAACAGGGGTATTCCCTCCCTGGAACACAATGGCTCACATCCATCTCCAAGGCTTAAAGACCCCCTGGGGTACAAAGGTTGAATTGCTTGGATTTGCTGGTATTACATGGTCTTACATTCCACCTCCTGGAATATCAGTTTTCCATATGCATTAAGCTCTTAAGCCTATCATCTAAAGGTTAAAATCTTTAATTTTTGAATTCTCCTATCAGTTTTGTTTATAATTAAAGAATTAGGAAATTATTGACAAAGCCCACTGCCCCATAACACACATAATGAAAATTTAAAAACCATGGGAAACAGTATTTTTGAAAGCCTTCATAATAACTATTAATGTTCATGATGTCAGTATCAACAGATTTCATACCTCTTTGCTTTTACTGCAACAGCACCTTTCATTGAGAAATCTAAAACCTTTGGATAATTACATCTCCCCACACCAATGCACACCGGTCTTGCTGGCACTCATGTTTCCTACTGTCTTCTGCTCAATCATGTTATCAAACAGTAAGGGAGGTCCTACTGCCCTCAGACACCCTTTAAGCAAAATTCTGGAGGCAGAAGTTTGGTGAGGAAGAAAAGGAGCTTTAATGCAAATCTACACGATTTTGGAATAACAGCTTTTCACATGCATTAGTCACTTATGCCTATCAACTAGGCTGAAATCTTTGACTCTTGAGTTGCAGCTTTAGTCACTTAAGCCTGTCAATTAAGGCTAAAATACTTAACTTTTTTGTTTCCCTGTCATTCCTCCTGTTAGTTTTTAATTATCTTATTTCTATAAGGTCAGTTTACAAACTAAAACAATATAAGATACAAAAGCTACACAATCGGGAAGAACGGCAGGCTTCTGCCTCAGACCCGTTCCCTCTAAGACACCCAAAGAAAAATAACCCTGCCACCCTCTGCCAGGCCAGACCAGTGCTAGGCTGTGCCTGAGTTCCTTCTCTAGTTTAAAATGCCATACTTTGAGAAACACAGGAGGCTACAGAATGATCATCCAGGCATCCTCAAGGAAGGGCAAGAGAGAGAGTCAGACTCTGAATTCCTTCTATTCAAATCTTCTGGCCCATAATTCATGTGAACAGGAAGCATTCAGCTTCTCAGCCAATCCTGCCCTAGACTATTTACCATTGACTTGGGCAACCTCCTCTTATGGCCCTTCCTTACTCCTCCTCAGTAATCTGATCAGATCTCTCTGTATCAATCAGTCTCCCTATTTCTTTCCTTAAGCCCCCGCTTCCTTGTGCCTACTTCAAATTCATTGTGCCTGAGTCATATACCATGATAGAGAAGCATCTCTCCCTAATTGGAACTTTCTGAATCAAGGCAATGTTTTTAAGTTCAGATATAAATGGTTGAATTATAAAAAATGTTTAACTACATGCATTCTAAAATCTATACATGTTAAATAGTAAGTCCTTGGATTATATTATCAGCTGTAGATTTAACTATCTTATTAATAATTATTGTGTTGGCATTATAGAAGTTATTCCAGATCCTTCAGCAATGGTTCCACCAAATCTTAATATAAAGTACATTTCTATGTGTGAACAATTCTAAAATTCATCTAAAAATTTCTACTGTCCCATAAAATAGGAAGAAATTCATAGCCTTTTCACATACGAGGCTGACTTCCCAACATTCAGGAAAAGAAGGTAAGGTACTTTATTCAGATAATTTCTTTTTTAAATATGATTGCCATATTTTATTGATGTAAGAAACATCCATACATTTAGAGAATTTTAATAAGAGTTTATTTGAACCAAACTGACAACATATACCACAGAGCAAAATCACAAAAGCTCCAGAGAATAACAGTTTTGCAGTTTTCTTTTATGTATTTGAAATTAAGAAAGATTACATGGAATTGTTAAAAAGCAAGGCAAAGATTAGATTACAGGATAGTAAACAAAATTATGTGTTCTCTTGAGGGTCAATGTCCTTTCTCAGAAGTACTACTTCTGATACTTCAAGTCTGTTAACTTAGATGCATAAGAACAATGGAAAGGGCTGGCTTAAAAGCTTTTACTAAAGAAGTTACATGCTTGAGGCATGATGACTCACCATGACCTGCCCCATTATGAATTTATAATCAGATCACCCTTCTTTCATCCACAATTTGAAAGAAAAAGAAAAGGACTTGTAGATCTGGATATTCCAAGTACAGTTTTTGTGAACAAGTTATTTTTCAGTTTGTGAATTAAACAGGATGGTTTTTAAATTCACTGATCATAAGTAATCGGTAAAGACCTCTCTCTGCATGTAGTATGCCACTAGGAAGAAATTGGTTTTCATGAATATTCATTGAACACCACAGAATGCTGCGCCACACTGAGACTGGGCAAGCAAAAGACAAATGGTCCATCAAATAAAAAGAAGAGCCCTCAGGTGATCTGAAAGGAAAAAAGAAAGAACTGTTGAATCTAATAATCCATAAGAGTTTGCCTCTTATGTGTACTCACAAATAACTTTTTTCCTCTAGAATATTCGGATTTGACCTTTCCATTATTAATGCAACTTTTCAGGACTAACAATCCATTATGGATGCCTGATTTATAGGAAGTATTGAAAACATTCAGATACTTAAGTTGGTAAATCCAACATAGACTATAAGAAAGAGTTGCTACCCAACTATTTGTACAATACTGGCCTGCCCACTACCTTCCTATCTTTCTTCTGACTAAGCTGTACTGGCCAATCTGCCTTGAACCCCACTTCAAGAAATTAGCCAACATCCTTGAAGCGTTTTCATTATTATCAAGTAAAAGTGTGGAAATTAGAAAATATTAGGGCAGGACCTATCTCTCTTTTTGTCTTTATATATATAGAATACTTACTTTGTGCCATTCTACATATGTAACTATCCTCTATTCTCATTTAAAGAATAAATTATGGATGAAGAAATTGAATATTGAGTTTCAGAGAGGATTTGCTCAAAATCATACAACTGGTGAATAGCAGACATTGAATGTGAACCAAGTTGCTCTCCAAATCTAGTACTTGAAAAGTACATGCTCCCCTGATATCCAGAGGGCATTCATTAGCTTGAGCCTTCCTCTACACTCAGTCAAATTTAATTCCCTTGTTGATGTTTTGAACAAAATGGAGTTTTGCACCACGTATTTAGGTTATCTGTATGGACACTCCCCAGATGACCAAGTTATAACTGACCTTGCTGAATAACACACATGATTCAAAAGTAATTCGTTTTATTGTATTATCCACTGGTAAGTGGTTAAAATACTATAGGATGAAGAAAACAAGACTAAATGAACATAAACTACATCCACTATAATTATATAAAAACAAACTGGAGAGCCAAACAGCATTATTATTGTGAAGAATTCTTTAACATCACAGCTAACCACAGTTAGAAAAACTGCCACAACACAAGTCCTTAGGATGAGATGCCATGGTAAATATCTATTTCAAAAATGTTTCCTTATAAAAATATTAAGACAGGAAATGAATGTTAGAACAAATAAGAAAAGGACCTAAAAATGAAAAAAATCTATTTGAATAAAATGAATATAATGGTGAATACAGTCCTTATCCAAACTTGTCTTTCATTTATAAAACTTACACATCACGGGCAAAATATAATGAAAGTTCAGCCATAAAATCAACTTAGAATGGAGAATTACCTGGCCTAACTGCACTGACTTATATTTTACTAGAGATTAATTTATTATAGGGAAAAGATTCGATCTTTCCTCTTATTCTCAGCATGAAGTGTCAGCAACATCATTTTTAAAAAAGAAAATAGCCCTTATTTGGCAAGATCAAGCAGGAAATCCACATCTGTGGTTTCAGTTGGATCTCCCAGGTCACAGTATTTGTAATCATCTTCATAGTCATGTTCTTCTGTTCTTCTTCTTTTGAACTGTTTTTTACCACTCTGCTAAAGTCTCTGGCCCATAATCCTGCTCTAAGAACTACCCTACTTGGAATCTAATTCTTCTGCTCATATATATATATATTTTTTTTCCTTCTTCACTGAGATGTAGATGACATATAACATTGTGTGAGTTTAAGGCAAACAAATTATTTTGTTTAGTGCAAAATGATAAATTAAAAAATGCTTCTTATATTCTTTTTTTTGTTTAGGTGTTTATTGTCTAAGTCTCAAACTAGGCCACCAGTTCTTCACAGAAGAGACTTTTTCTTTTTAATTTTATCAAGATGTATTATTTTTTACTATTTATTGGCAAAAATGTTTTGTATGAGTGCTTTATTAGGAGTCTTGTAACAAATTTAATCATCACCAAATAGATCCACATATACAATGAGGAATTATCAACAGTTGTAGCTCTTTTTAAAGATGATCTGAATGATAGCCACTGAATTTCTCCATTGATTGAGAGTGATATAGGAGTCTTCATCTTAATTTGCTTTTGAAAAGAAGATACTCAGGATATTGCCACTTTTTATAGCTGTTCAAGTACAGTTGTCTCCATTTTCCCCTCCAACCCCCTCCACCCCACCCATCCCTACCTCCCACTCTTGATCCTACCCCCCTTTTTCTTTGTCCATGGGTCCTTTAAACATGTTCCATGATGACTCTTCCCCTGTTTTCCCCCCATTATACCTCTCACTCCTCCCCCCTAATTACTGTCAGTTTGTTCTCTATTCCAATGTCTCTGATTATATCTTGCTTCCTTATTTGTTTTGTTGATTGGGTTCTGCTTATAGGTGAGATCATATGGTATTTGTCTTTCACCACCTGGCTTATTTTACTTAGCATAATGCTCTCCAGATCCATCCATGCTGTCATGAAGGGTAAGAGCTCCTTCTTTCTTTCTACTTCATAGTATTCCATTGTGTAAAGTTCCATTGTGTAAATTTCATCCATTCATTTACTGATGGGCACTTAGGTTGCTTCCAACACTTGGCTATTTAGTGGACATAGACAACCCTATAGACTCCACCAAAAAACTACTCAACCTAATAAGTGAATTTGGCAAAACAGAGGCATACAAAGTCAATACAAAGGCATTTTTGTATATCAACAATGAAATATCAGAAACAGAAATCAGAAAAAAAATCCCATTTACTATAACAACAAGAAAAATAAAATACCTCGGAATAAACCTAACTAAGGAGGTAAAAGAACTTTACTCAGAAAACTACACAACACTGAAGAAAGAGATTAAGGAAGACACAAATAAATGGAAGAATATACCGTGTTCATGGATTGGAAGAATTAACATAATCAAAATGTCCATATCATCCAAAGAAATTTATAGATTCAATGCAATCCCTATTAAAATACCAATGGCATATTTCACAGATTTAGAACAAATATTTCAAAAATTTATGTGGAACCAAAAATGACCCCAAATAGCCTCAGTACTCTTGAGAAGGAAGAACAAAGTAGGAGGGATCACAGTACCTAATATCAAACTGTACTACAAGGCCATTATGATCAAAACAGCCTAGTACTGGCATAAGAACAGACATATAGATCAATGAAACAGAATAGAGAGGCCAAAAATAAATCTGAGTCTCTATGGTCAATTAATATTTGACAGAAGGGACTTTTTCTTTTCTGTTCACTTCTGTATTTTTCATAGCCTGGCACAACATTAGCACTTAAAAAAAAATTTTTTGACTGGCTGACTAAATATTTTAAGAGCTCCAAAAGATTTGGATGGAGAATACAATTTTAAGTCATCAAAGGTCCATGACAACATGTAAACATTCAGACTTTCAAGAAGGAAGCTTAACTAATGGTTTTTCTTCCTTGTTTTTGGTGCAACAGAATGCCTATATTTCCTGTCACTTTCTAGAAGAATTTATAATTAGGACAATTACCTAAAAAAATGCTTGTTTTGAGGTAGGTAACGATTTGGGCCCAAGGTTTAATGAGCTATTTGTTCGAAAGTGAAAGAACCAGAGGGAATTTGAGGAGACCATAGAAATAAGGAAATACATCTTGGAAAAACAAGGAGTACCCCTAAAGAAAAAGGAAGAAATTGGGAGCAGGGCAATAGAAAGGAAAGGATGAGTAAAAGGAGACCTCAAAAGACAGGAACAGTCCCAGGGATAAAGAGCCACAGTCCCAGAGGAATTTAGTGGATGAACTGGCAAAGGTTTGTTAAGCCCAGAAGCTGAGTTGGTGAGGAGATGATTTGCTTAGGCAGGCTGCTCAACCCTTACTCAGAAAGAATGTCATATTGCCTTTTCCCAGCTATGACACTAAATTCTTATTGACATCTGGTCAGAACTTTATTATCATCCAGAACCTCAACCATCGGTTGCCTGTGTATACAGTTTCCCCCAAACCCCATCCACATAAGTGCCTCCAAGAAAGAGAAGAGAGGTAGGACTCTGGACATCTTGTGGGTGGGTAAAGTACTAGTTCATCTGTACTTAGAGGAGGAGGAAATGAGCAATAATATTCATACTGCACCGTCATTAGAAACCATTGACCTATCTATTCTCATTTGGTAGGTGCTTGAGGTTTTTTAATTTTTCTGTAACTTATTAGCGGGGCTACTCATTAAAATCAGAGGTTTAAATGCACATGTTTACCCCTATTCCCTCCTAAAATATCACCAAAATAGCAAAATAACAAAAAGAATAAAAGATAACAGCAGGTAAAGAGACATAATTTTGGAAGATAGGATTAGATGGACCAATGATAACTGACTTAGCAAAGCAGAGAAAATGAAACCTAAGTACATAAATTTGGGAAGCCAATCAGAGGTAAGTTGGTTTTTGCTCCAGAATCCCACAAAGCATGAGGAATTTGAGATGCTACTTAGTACAGAGGGTGGAGGGTGAGGAATAGAATAAAATTAGGAGCACTAGCTGAAATCTATACAGAGAGCAGTTATTTCCCTAGATCCCTTCCTCCACCCCACCCAGCCAGATATCTTCCCCTATCCTGTTTCATAAGGAAATTAGAGATTTATTGTTTTAAAAAAGTTAAATGAATCATTCCCTTCTCCCTATCAACTCCTAGAATACTGGGAGTCAAATACCATATGATCTCAGTTATATGTGGAATCTAATTAACAAAATAAACTGAAGAACAAAATGAAACCAGAGGCATGGGTATATATGGCACAGACTGGTAGCTGTCAGAGAGGTGGGGGGAGGGAACAGTGAATGAAAAGAGGGGAAGGGATTAGCCAAAGAACATGTGTGCATAACTCATAGACACAGACAACAGTGTGCTGATGGTCAGAGGGAAGGGGGGCGCTGGGTGGAAGTGAGCAGAAGGAAAAATGGGGACATCTGTAATAATGTCAATAATAAACAAAAGGCGGGGGGAATTGAAGAATCCCTTTCTGAAGAGCTTGATCAGCTAAAGAAAAAAGTGCTAATGTCATGAGATCTGGGTATCTTCTCCAAGAAAACATGAAGCAAATTCCTGCCCAGTGAAGAGGCCCAGCCAGCTTTTTGGTGTCTCCATCAGCTTCTTTAGTGCCTCACTCTTAAATACAAACAGTTAGCCAAGTGTCACTAGCCATTTCAGGAAACCCTCTACATCAAAGACAAAGACCTAAAAACAAAGTTTAAAGAAAAACTAACTTGGCAAAGAGAAATAATACAAAGAGTAAAAGATAATTGTAATGAATAACCTCAGAGGAATAAAAGAGAGCAATGTCATAATGTAAGATCAGGATGCCATATTTGAAAAAGAGAATTCAGAGAATAATAAAGCATGTTTCAAGTTAAAAAAAAATAAAATTCTAATTTTTTTTTCAAAAAAATCCTTGAAGATAAAATTTTTTGGTTTGCCTCTTTCTTCCAGAAAGTTTGGGGGGGAAAAACATGAACAATAAGAATTATAAAGATAACAGGAAAAAGTTAACTTCCCAGAACTTAAAACTATGGGGTTTCAAACTGAAAGGTTAAACTGGAGCCAAGGAGCATCATTTTCTGATTTTAATTCTCAAATAACTTCCAGATCCTGATACCTTCCAGATTAAAAGAAATCATATGCAAAAATTCAAGATCAGAATGGCACCAGATTTTTCAATAGCAGTACTAGAAACTAGAAGACAATGAAGCAATATTCAATTTAGAATTATGTTCAGTTTTAGCCCTGGCTGGCGTAGCTCAGTGGATTGAGCGCGGGCTGGGACCCAAAGTGTCCCAGGTTCAATTCCCAGCCAGGGCACACGCCTGGGTTGCAGGCCATAACCCCCAGCAACCACACATTGATGTTTCTCTCTCTCTATCTCCCTCCCTTCCCTCTCTAAAAATAAATAAATAAAATCTTAAAAAAAAAAAGAATTATGTTCAGTTTAGAATTCTAACTCAGCCAGAGTATCAAGGGTGACCATTAATAAGGCATTTTCAAATATGTAAGTTTTCAAAAAATAAATTACCTTCTATGCATCAGTCTCAGAAAGCTACAGGAGATTGTATACTACTAAGACAAATTGTTTTATACATGCTCTTAGTATTTTTTATGCATAAAATATCTCCACTCAAACCCTCTTCTTTCATTTCTGATATTGGCTAATTTTGTTTTTTCTTTTTTCTTTCTCTCTTGATGGTTTTTACTAGAAGTTTATCTGCTCAGTTAAATTTTTAGAAGAATCAGCTTTTGATTTAATTAGTTTATCTTATCTTTATTTTTTTCTTTCTACTTACTTTGGGATTCACTTTCTCTTCTTTTTTCTAACTTCATAATGTAGAAGCTTGTTTTTTTTTTCTAACACGTGCATTTAAAGCTATAAATTTCCCTCTAGGCCTCATTTATTTTAAATATTTTCTCCCTGTGGTTTCTTCTTTCACCCATGAGTTACTTGGAAGAGTGTTCTTTAATTTTCAAATAATGGGAGATTTCTCTGATATCTTACTGTTATTATTTCTAATTTAATTAATTATGGCAGAGAACATACCCTGTAAATTTTCACTCTTTTGAAACTTACTAAGATTTATTTTACAGTCCAGCACATGGTTTACCTTGGTGACTGTTCCATGTACACTTGAAAAGAATGTATATTCTGCCTTTGTTGGGTTTGTTATGTCAATTAGATCATGTTAGTTAATAATGTTTTTCAGATCTTCTCCATTCTTATTCATTTTTTTGTCTAGTTGACCTCTCAGTTACTAAGAGAGTCATTGAAAATCTCCAACTATGATTTTTGTCTGAGTTCCTGACTGTATTTAGTTGCTCCCTCGAACCCTCAAATACTTGTTTTTCATATTTTGTTCAGAGTTCATCACTGTTAACTGCAAGAGAATTAGTCCAACAGAAGCTACACCATCATTACCAGATGCAGTAACCTAAGTATCTTAGATAATTTTGAGAAAAAATATTTATAGGCTAAAATTTGACTCAATTTTCCAACTCTTGTGTATTATTCTCTTTACCTGTCCCCACTACCAATCACATCACAAAAGGAATGGGTAACAAGATACATCATTTCCATTAATGGACTTCAAAAACAGTTTCCTTTGCATTTTATCTCTGTAAACAAGTATAGTCCCCTTTAATCAACATACCTTAAAAACTTTTCTGAAAATAGTTGAGTATAAAACTAGAGGAAATTGTCTTTATTCCACTCCACTGTCCAATTTTCCATTTATGGGAAATTCTTTCCAGACATCCTGAAAAAAAATCCATAAACATGAGAGGTACTGGTGATGACCAAACTAAAAGGTAGTAGAAAAAAATGATGTTTGGTAACCAGAATGAAAGGCAGTGGCGAGATTTAAAGGGAGAGGTTTGGAGAGAAATGAGAACCTCCTTATATTTGAACCCATGTGTTTATGCTGCACAACACAATTCAAAACAAATGTCTCAAAAAATTCCATATCATAAATTATATCGCCATTATAAGATGCAATTTTGTAGAAACATCCATTTTATGTGACAGTATCCTAAAAGCTCATAAAATATTCGAGTTGCAGGCAGGCATTTCTTTGAAAATTGAAACTAACTTCATAACTCTGATCTACCTTTCAGTAGAAGTGGAAGTAAAACATCTTCCAACTTTAGGAGAAAAATACCTGCCCTATCCTTATCCCCATGAAAAGCTTTCTTTCTAGCCAAGTACCTCTCAGGGGAGCATTTAGGAAGGTGTGAGCTCTGACAGTCCAGCACATTTCACTGGGCCACCTCCACTCTGTGATGGTCCAAGGAAAAGATAAAAAAAGATACAAAAAGAAAGAATGTAACTTAAAAAGAAGAAAACACACTAATTTAATAGTCTTAATGAAAAAGAGAAGAATAGAAAGGACAAACAGAGCATGGCTCCATAGAGGCACCGGCATTACAGAATCTCTGAGTTCCAACATTAACTCTGTTACTAGCACTGCATGCAATGAAGTCATCATCAGTGCTGGTATTTTTCATCCATTTACTAAGGACACACACACAGAAGGTATGCAACATAGGTCATGAAAATGAGTGCAGGTATTACCCATCTTAAATGTCTAAT
This sequence comes from Phyllostomus discolor, assembly GCF_004126475.2. Classification (NCBI taxonomy): domain Eukaryota; kingdom Metazoa; phylum Chordata; class Mammalia; order Chiroptera; family Phyllostomidae; genus Phyllostomus; species Phyllostomus discolor. Next base: position 129,588,648 of record NC_040903.2, on the reverse strand, counting down.
AAGTCCTGATACAACCCCTTCATTCTTTCTTATATGATTACTGAAACCCTTGGGGGAAAAGCTGACCTTTTCCTGAGAACTAAAACTGGCAGACAATCTCCTCAAAAAGAACTCCCTTAACCACAGCCACCGCTACTGCTCTGTCATTCTCTCTCTCTCTCATCCTGCATTATTATCTTCTTCACAGCACTAATCATTGTCTGAATTTATGTTATATATTTTTTCCCTGTTTAGTTATAGACTATAAGCTCCATCTTATAAGATTATTATCTAGGGGCAGTGCTTGGCTTTGTCCCCTAATCTATCCCCAACATTTGGAAACTGTACCTAGCCTAGCCATAATAGGGGCTAAATTAATATTGGCTGAAGAATGAATAAATCTAATGCTAGAATTTAGAAGGAATTTGTACTGAAGCAGATTGAAACAGTTCCAGTGTTTCTCAAACTGGAATCTTGAATTATCTGAAAGTCAGCTAGAAGTACAACCACACTGACAAGAAAGGTCCTAAAGAGAGGTCCTCATAATTCATCCTAGACTGTGACAATTCTGTAACAGTTCACTAGCCCACTCTGGGTACCATATTCTGCTGAGTGACTTCCATGAGCTAAATTCAGTATTTTTGCAACTATTTTTAATCTTTATAGCCTACTCACATAGTTGAACTTAATTATGGATTCTTACACTGAATATTTAAAATAAAATTGGGATGGGAGTCCATATATTGAGCATGTGGACAAAACGAGGAAATAGATATATCGCCAATTGATCTATTCTACAAATTTCACTCTGGATCTCGGACTAGGAGATTGTTATCACTCCAGATACTTTTCCCCTCCTGGATAATGGCTCAGCTGCTTGGGTTTCCATTTGCTCCAGTACTGGTGGTGACATCTGACTTCATCCCAGTGAATGCACAGAACACCAACAGCAGCAGTCCTGTGTGTGAACAGGACACAGACACACACAAACATGCACATACCATCTGGTCCATTAAAACAAAACTGGCTTCTCACTGACCCTCCACCTCAGGTGTTATTTCTTCTTTTTTTTTTTCAATTTCCTTTATTCATTTTATTTGCCACATGCAAAATATTTTTTGAGTCTTAAAAGTCAAACTTATATTAAAATATGAATATCCACATTCTAATCTGCATTCTCAAACATTTTCATTTCTTCATTGTTACTTTTTATGTCACTTTTAGATTCATTTCTTAGAAAAAAAGAAGATGCTACATGTACTCTTAAGACCCAGAAACAGGGTAGAATATTTACTACCTTCCACTGGCTCAACTACTTTATCTAGCTGAAGAAAATAAGTTCAATAAGTCAGATTATTTATGTCCACAGGTCCTGTTAGATTTTGATTCATTACTTAAAACCAAAGTACATTTACTATCTAAATTCTGAATGTTATTGCCTTGTTTTTATTTTACTTTTTTCTTAAATAAAGGGAGGGAGATAAAAACCTAACACCCAAGAATATATCTCCATAACAAAACTTAATTAAATACATCTATTGTCAGCATAGAGCAAATAGTACAGATGTGCTGACATCAACAGAATCTGTATGTAAGAAGTCATTACTATTAGTTTTATGAGTTACAATTTAGTTTCAGCAAAAAATCATGTCACATTAATTTTAATTTATTTTTTTTCTGGGGAGGGTTATGTATATGTAATTTGCTAATTAGTTTTGGTTTTATATTGGTGTAAAAGTTACAAATTTATCCTGATGGTTTATATATTTGAAAAACATTGTCTTAAAGGCCCTTCAAGTCAATGCTGGGGACCAATGAGAAATCAGTCTTTTAGAAATTCAAATCAAAATCACAGTATACCACCTTGTACCTACTGAACTGGCTATTATCAATAAGAAAGCAAATGGAGCAAAGGGAACCCTCATATGTAACCTCATAATGTAAGATGTTTGGAATATGTGATGAATTAATAAAAAAATAATTTCTCAACATAATAATAAAATATCTATCCAAAGCAAAAGTCAATATCATGCTTAATGGTGCAACACTGGAAGGCTTCCCATTAAAATCATGAAAAAAGTAAGAAAGTATGCTTTTCTTTTACTATTTAACACTGTTCTAAAAATACTGGCCAATAGAATGATACATGAAATAAACATGAAATAAAGTATTAAAAAGAAAATAACTAAATTATCATTATTTGTAAGTGACATTATTATATAGCTGGGGGAAACAAGAGAATCTACTGTAAATTTCAGAAATTAATTGGATAATTCAATAAATGTCCAAATAAAAATGCATGTACAAGTATTAATAGCATCCTTATATACCAGAGATAAATAGCTTCAGTTGAAAATGAGAAAAAAGTTTCCTCTCATAATAGCAACGAATATATTTTTAACTACCTAGGAGTAACAATAATAATAACAACCACCACATATAACATTTACTGAACTTTAACACAGAAGCAATGGTCAGGGAAACAGGAATTGGGGAGATTTGTTTGAGGGATGTTTTTTCTTCCAAAATACAAGAGTTATGGGTAAATGTTTATTTCAATGGAAAGAATCCCCTTGAAAATTAGTTAAGTATATTTACAGAAAAAAAGCTGAGTTGCTGAATTCATCAAATTAAACAAGATGAACTTGTAAACGTATTGCCCCAGTTCCCTGTCCACTTTAGACATTTTACTAACAGTTATTCCTTCTCCTCCCTGACCTGATCTTGTGCTGTGATGACTTACAGTCACAAAGATACCATTTCCCTGTTTGTGGAAAAATCAGAATATAAGAAATTCTTTTGACCTAATCTCTCAGTAGAGCCATCAGTATAATTGAAACAAATATGCTGATAATCAAGATAAAAGGACTTTATTGCTCTCATCATGCAGGTAATTTCTTCAATTCTTCATTACATACTGCTAGTGTGGGCTTGGTCAAAATAGAACATATAGTCCATAGTTATAATTTTATTTGCATAATTTTGCAGGGAAGACATGGGTGAGAATTTTGTTTTGAAACTGCTCTCTTTTCCACTTTTCTGGCATCGTTTCCACATAACATTTTTCTTGAATATCAAAAATTACCATGGTAAATCATGATATATCAAGTCAGTCCCACCACACAATATTGGCCATGCAGGTATGAATTTGGATCACATCGAACCACTTCTGTCTTGGCCCTGTAAGTACGGGCAGAATAAAGATGTTGTGAGGCTTCAGGGACCTGCAGACAGCCTCTTGCCAACAATAAAAAGCCAGGGCTCTTAGTCATATAGCTACAAGAAATGAAGTCTGCCAACTACCTAAATAAGCTTAAAATAGTATTCTTCCAGCTGCTAGGTGAAAATGCAGTCCAGCTGACATCAACAGAGAAACCAGTTCTGGATTGTGGCAGCTAAGCTCTTCACTGCTCTAGGGTTGGGTGACTGGTTACTGTCACAGATTTTAGTTCAATAGCTGCTGAAACCCTCTCAGAGTTTGTAAGTGTTGAATGAAAGGAGCCAGCTGCAAGCCAGATGTCAAGCGAAACAAAAGCAAAGGTAAACAAATGGATCTACATCAAACTAAAAACTGCTGCACAGTGAAGAAAACCATCAACAAAGCAAAAAGGCAACCTACTGAATAGGAGATACTTGCAAATCATACATTTGATAATAGGTTAATATCTAAATTATATGAAGAACTTAAAATACTCAACAAGATAAAAATAAGCCAATTAAAAAATGGACAGAGAATCTGAGTAGACATTTCCCAGAGAAAATATATGGATTCTTATGTAGTATTTGGAAATTCACTTGGCTTACTTATATTTAAACATGAATGGTTTTTTCCTTTAAAAGTAAATGCTTGAGGTTTTATTAAATGTTTCTTTAATGTTAAATAAATATAACTATTAAAATAAAAACAAAAATGTTGTAGAGATAGAATGTCAACTGTAATTAAAAATAATCTTAAAGATTTTTGTGGAAAAAAAATTATCAGAGTTTATTAAGGGTTGAGGCTCCCAGCCACAAAGCTATTACTGGTATAATTTGTATAGATATATGGCAATAGAAAGCAGAATATTTCTTTTTATTTTTACTAAAAAAATGAATTTTTATAGTTAAGACAAGCTGTCAAGCTCTTTTTCTGTCTTTTGCTCTTCTGTTTATTCTACTAATTAGTGGCCTTTTGTAATTTCTCTCTTTTCAGCACTAAGTTATGGAAGTGATGAGGGGTCACACTTGAAGGCATGGAGCTACAGAAGATAATCTCTAAAGGTGGTATATTTCTGTAACATTAAATTTACAAATAGGAACTTCACACTATTTTAGATGAGCATGCTAATTTAGGCTCAACCCAAGACCCATTTGTAAAAAGTATGCATCGATTCTTTCTATATGCAGCATGAAGCTATTCAATAGAAGATACCACAGGCCAGGTCTCCAGGAAAAAAAAAACACTTAGAAGTGGAGATACATAGGAGGGGAGGTTTACTGAGGCATGCCATCAGGATCAATATTTGTAGGGGAGTGAAGAAAGCAGGAGGGGGCAGAGAAAGATAAACTTTGTAGCAATTTCAACAAAGGCTTTAGCTAATCCCATAAGAAGCCTTGGAGCTAGAAGGGCTTTTCGGGGTTATCCTGAGCTGGGGAGAAACAGAGCCTTATACTCCCACTTAGACCCAACTTTGGATGTGAGCTACTTTCCCCACCAGGCGAAAGCAGCTCTCTTCAGCCAAGGGCAAGTCCCAGAGACTCACCTGAGTTCTATGGGCTGCCAACTATCCCAACAATAGGGGGTGTGAGTGCTTTAGTCTGGCAGAGTAAAGCACTGGATTTGAGCAGCACACTACAGCATCTAATACACAGGGGCAGTGCGAAGCAACAATTTTTAAAAAGTCCAAAATTTCTATCCAAGAAACATGTCACAGAGCTTATTGGGCTGAGATTCAAAGGAACTATATGCCATCTCTTCTATTGCACTTAAAAAATGTGGCTTTTAGAAAGCCATTTTTTTCTCTCTGTCTTCAGCTATAAAATCAGTTTTGACAAGAGAATCACTTATGGTCTCTTCTACTTTGACAAGCCTTAACTTTGGTGCCTTAATTTTCAGGAAAATCAAGAGGAAAATAATTTCAAAGGTAGTCATGCCTCGTAAAAAGTTCAATTCATTTAGATCTTAAAGTCTTGGATCGTATTATTTCCCAGTTCAATAAAATCCCAAAACTCCAAAGTAATTTTCCAGTCCCTCTGATAACATTAATACTGGCTAACTTTTAACTAAATCTAAGTGTAAAATCTCAGTCCCAGAAGAAGAATGAAGATGATTGATCATAGAACTCTAGTGCTGAGACTAGAATCCCAGGCTGCTGAATTCAAACTAAAAATTCAAAAGAGCTTCTTTAATCCTAATTCTGTTGTCATCTATGTTTCTAAAGGAACAAGATTGCTAGTGAACCCATAATAAATCTGATTATCCCTGCAAAACCTAGTTGTGTTGTTTTTTCTACTAAGAAGAAGGGGAATAGCCACACTCCCTTCTTTATTGTCTTCTGTCCTTCTCTGAAAAGGTCATTAGCTACATCTGGGGTCTCCATCACTCAGAATACCCAAATGATAGATATGAAAGGTCATCTGCCCTTCCAAACATATGAAAGTCAGCCAACTTTATTTGGGCAGTTTAATATAATTGCCCGGGAGAGGTGCAAAAGAAAATGAAAATGACTACATTGGATTTACTGTCTCACTCTATTAGGACTTGTGTAGCATCTTTGTCCCTTAGAGGAACAAAATGGAGACGCCTAAAAATAGAGGGCATTGATCTTTTCCTGGCACTAAGCTTCATGAAGAATAGCTTCTTGCAAAAGAGCAGCTTTATTTCATCTATTTAAGTATTCCACATCATGTGTGCAACATGGAATTTTTAAATGTATCTAATTCATAGTTCTGCCTTGATTTTGTCAACAGCAACTTTAATATTAATGATTTATGTCCAAAAGAGGAGTCTGAAAATACATAGTCTGGGATAAAATAACTCTTCTTTTTCTCACAGGCAGGAAGCTAACTTAAACTGGTGTTAAACAGTCACTGAACATGAAGAAAAAATGCTAGCCATTGATTTTAACAGAACTTGTTCACTGCTGACACTTGTGAAAGCTCATTTTCAGTTATTTAAAAAATTTTGTGTTATAAAGCACTGACATGATCTCCACATCAGGCATGGTTTTGTATTTTACTGGAATGTTTCTATGTACTTGTATACGACTATACCCCAATTTCTGTGTAACCCTTTGAAACTATGTAATGATAAGACTGTACATTTTTATAGTAAGAAAAGAATTCCATGTCTTACTCAACAATAACCATACTACTCAGTGCACCCTATCCAGCTTTCAAAACAAAGAATGGACAAATTGTTCTTGAAGATTGGTAACTAACAAAGAATACCAAGTAAATTATTTCTGACATCTAAGTCCCACCTAACTATGTATGTAGTTTATTCTTCTTTCAAGACACTACCCTGAGTCATTCCAGAAGCAAAGATAGTGAAAGAGCCAGTTTCCTGGCCTGCAGATCCAAGGAGGGCAACTGCGAGGTGCCACACCCCCACCTGGGTACCCTGCTCTGAATGTCCTCAAGTGCTACCTTGAGGTCTGCATACTCTCATCATGGTCAGAGACACATTTGTGGAACAATATGTGGAATATAGAACACAAAACTACAGCATTTTGGTATAAAAATATAAGGTGGGGCAAAAGTAGGTTTACATTTATAAATAAAGGAAACAGTTTATTCTTGTATTATTATTTATTAATTATTGTATTTTTTCCACACAAACAACTATAAACCTATGTTTTTAAAAGACTTTATTTATTTATTTTCAGACAAAGGAGAAGGGAAGGAGAAAGAAGGAGAGGAACATCAATGTGTAGTTTCCTCTCAAGCTTCCCCTACTGGGGACCTGGCCCACAACCCAGGCATGTGCCCTGACTGGGAATTGAACTGGCAACCCTTTGTTTTGCAGGCTCATGCTCAATCCATTGAGCTCACCAGCCAGGGCTGTAAACCTACTTTTGCCCCACCCTGTATGGGTAAAAAATTAGTTGCTAAGACAAAAAGAAGGTTAATTGGTTGACAAGCAGAAATTAGGTTTTGGAATATAGCCTTGAGAGAAAGAAGTAAAGTTCTACTAAAATATCTACTAAATATCTACTAAAATATCACCTGGAGGCTCCTTGGTGAGGAAGGTGGGTGAAGGTAGGCAGGATGCCAGCTTTTTCTGCTGTGCAGCAACTTAAAGTGGGTCAAACTCTGCAACTGTATCAGAAAAAGGTTAGAAAACACTCAGGCCTCAAGGAGTGTGCACTTTGAGCTGCACAGTGCTTACTCTGGTTTCCAGACAAAAGCATGCAGCTGCACGGCTTGTCCGAAGTCAAGACTAAACCGGAACTGAGAATCAACATACCCCTACTGTTGTGGGTTACACTGTGTTGCCCAGAAAGCTATGTGAAAGTCTCCTGTAACCTGTGAATATGACTTTCTTTGAATATATGGTCTTTGCAAATGTTATAAAGTTAAAGTTAGGCTATATTGGATTAAGGTGGACCCTAATCTAATTTGACTGGTTTCCTTATAAGAAAAGGAGAGGCACACACACATCATAGAGGGACGACATCATGAAGACACAGACAAATGACATATGATTGGAGTAATATGTCTACAAGCCAAGGAATCCCAAAATTGCCAACAACCCCCAGAAGCAAGGAAGGATCCTCTCTTAGAACCTTCAAGAGAGAACGTGGTCCTGCCAATACCTTGATTTCAGACTTACAGCCTTCAAAACTGTGAGATAACAATTTTCTGTTGTTTTAAGCCACCAAGTATGTGGTACATTGTTATGGCAGCACTAGGAAACTAAAAGACTAGCCTTGAGAATGGGAACAAAGGAAGAGATGGCTCTGCATTGAGGGTATTGGAAAGATCCATACCTTAACAACATTTCAATAAATGAAAATAATAGAAGAAAAGAAAAACAACCCAGTCTAGAAACACTGCAACAAGTAAGGGGGAGCTGAGAGGAAAGGCAGTTGTGTTTGCAAATCACCAGGAAGTCCAATTTCAGCATGGCATACATGTGTGTGAATTTGAAGGCAGGAACATGCAACATGAGTTAGGGCCTATTGAACAGAGCAGCCCAAAGAGCTCACGCTTAACTCCTAACTAATGAAGAGCTACTGAATGCTTTTTGGCAACAAGTGATTTGATCAGAGCCACGTTAGGAAGACCGATCTGGCGGTGAATGTAGGGTGGCTTAGGGGAAAGAGAGAAACTGAAATGTGTGAATACCAGTTAGGAAATTACTGCTGTAGTCAAAGAAAATATAATAATAAAATATAAAATTGGATAGAGGACACAGGAATAGAAAAAGGAAACAGAAGTCAAGCTTGGTGGAGATAGAATTGACAGTTCCAGACAGTTGATTTCACATAAGGATGAAAAGAGCAAACAAAAAATAACTGAGCCTGGGCAAGTAAATGAGAGAGGCATTATTAATAGATGAGTTAAGTCAAAAGAGAGATGGGCTCAGGAAAAATGTGATTTTGAGATCCTGGTTTATGACAGGTTAAATAGAATTATTTCCTGCTACGCACAGATGTTTCATTCTTGCTTGAAGTCTCAAAGCCAGTTCATGTTTCAGCCTGAACTGTATAGTACTGAGCTGGGAATCAGGGGAAGGAAAAAGAAAAATAGACCTAAAACACGTTTGATAACATATCAATAGGGCACATGTAGGGATCCCCCGAGATAATCAGAAAGCAGCTATGATAAGAGGTTGAATAAGCCACAAGCCACAGTCTCAACTGTGACACAGGCCAACCCTTTTCAAAAGCACTGAGCATAGCACATCTGTTCAGGGGAATCCTGCACACTGGTGGATATGCCTACGGCAGAAAATACTCGTAGATCAAGGACCTACTGGGGACCCACAGGCTAGTGCTCTTTCTGGTTTCAAAGGGAAAATAAAGTTTGCACAAATCCCCAAGTGCACATATTTTATTAAGCCAGCACATATAACAAGAAACACTGTAAATACAATGACTGAAAAATCTTCAAATTTCCAAGTTAAAGATAATTAATATGTTATAAAGGCACTAAAGTATGCAGCTACACTTATTAAATTATGCACTCTGAAAAATGATATTAACCCCATTTGGAAACTTTTTCCTAAACAGAAAAAGGAATTCTCATTTATTACATTCATATAGATGCAGAAATTTCTAACCAGCAGAAGAATGTGTTACAGATTCTGCTGATGGAAAAGTGTGTCCTCCTTCATTTAATAGCATCTATTTTAAACCAGACACTGTTTGGCACTAGAGTGAGCCCAGAAAAATACATAGCCCCATGCATGTGGGATTATACATAGCAAAAAAACTAACTTACTTATACATACTTAAAAACTAACAAATGAGGAAACAAAAAAAAGATGCTGTGAAAGGAAATAATGGATGGACATGGAAGTCCTCTGTGAGGAGATGACATTTAAGCTGAAATCTTAAGAAACCCACTTTTAAAAGAACTGGGAGAAAGAATGTTTCTGCCAAAATGAATAGTGAGAAAGACTCTAAGATGAGAAACCCCTCAACATGTTCAAGGAACTGAAGGAAAAAAACACTGAAGGGGGCACAAAGTGAGGGAGGGAGAGAAAGGCACAAGATGAAGCTGCGAAGAACAGCAAGAGCAAGACTGAGGGCGTGTGACAGGATATTGTAGAGGGGAAACTATTTCTGAGCACACAGGGAAACTGAAGAACTTTTAACTGGGAAACAACACCCAATTTGCTTGCTTACAAATTTATCTTTTTGCTATATAAAGAATAAATAGCACAGAGCTTAGCAAATTCTAAGGGTGAATATCTAAGATATTCAGTAAAAGGCAAGAAAGAAATGTAGGAGACATGTAGGAGGCTTTTTAAATAATCCAAGTGAGAATGAGAAGATGGGAAGAAATGGACATATGCAAAAGATATTTGATATAAAACTGACAGGATAAGGACAAACTAAAATATAAGGGTAATAAAGAGGGAACAATTAAGAATGGCTTGTCTAAATGACAGTGCTATTAACTAAGATGGAGAAGGAGCAGATTTGGGAGAGGGAATCAGTTTTGACACCGTTATCAAGGTGCTCACCTATGTGAGATTTGGGCACAGCACATGCATTTAGGACTAGAGGAGACATCTGAGAGAATGTGTAGACAAACTCCTGTACTTAGAAGTGAGGTGAAGGAAGAGAAATCTGCCAAAAGTCACTATCTTTGTCAACACACATGCCACAGCATGCCCTTCCTGATCAGAGTTCATTCCCACCCCCCTGGAGTTGAGCATTATCCTGACTGATGATGATCACTTCCTTACATTTTAGTTTTACTGCCTAAATATGCAGACTTGACATGTTTAGTCTGCCTGTTTCTGGCATCAAGGTTAGGCCACCTGCAGAAAACAAGTAAAGAACAAATGCTCTTTGTCTGTTTTCTGGAATAGTTGGTGTAAGGTTGGAATTACTTTCTCCTTAAAATTTTTGATAGAAAACAGTATCAAATTCCCTCAGAAAACTAAAAATGGAACTGCCTTTTCACCCAGCAATTTCATTCCTGGGATTACACACTAAGAACCCTGAAACTCCAATTCAAAAGATCCCATGCACCTCAATGTTCATAGCAGCACAATTTACAATAACCAAGAGCTGGAAGCAACCTAAGTGCCTATCAGTAAATAAGTGGATCAAAAAACTGTGGTACATTTACACAATGGAATTCTACAAAGCCGAAAGAAAGACAGAGTTCCTACCCTTTGCAACAGCATGGATGAAACTAGAAAGTGTTATGCTAAGTGAAGTAAGCCAGGTGGTAAAAGACAAATACCATATGATCTCACCTATAAGTGGAACCTAATCAACAAAACAAACAAGCAGGCAAAATATAACCAGAGACATTGAAATTAAGAACAATCTGACAGTAACCAGAGGGGAGATGGGAGGGGCAATGGGGGGAAAAAGGGGAAAGGTTTGCAAAACCATCTATAAAGGACACATGGACAAAACCAAAGGCGGGTAGGATCAAAGATGGGAAGTGAGGATGGTTAGGGTAGGGGGGAGTGGAGAGTGTAAAATAGAGACAACCGTACTTGAACAACAATGAAATCTAAAAAATTAAAAATTAAATGTTTGATAGAAATCATGGCTAAAGTCTTATGGGCCTGGACTTTTCTTAAATGGAAGGCTTTAAATGACTGATTCGGTTTCTTTAACAATTATAGAAATATTCAAGCTGATTTTCAATTATTGATACTAACACCAAAAATAGTCAAGTACTGACTAACTTAACAGACCTTTCATAACCTGATGTATTTTTTTCCTTTTAGGAGGGAGTTGAGTGGGTTAAGTCCCTATTGAATTATTTTTAAATTTGCATTTTCAGAATATATATCAAACTACTAAAAAAATGTATTGGATAGCTGACCAAAAAAGGGCAAGATTACATTCTTACAACAGGTCATGAACTGGACCTATTTCATGTGGCTCCATGGATTTGCTCAGCCAGAGTTTTCTGCTCAGTGCTACCAGTGATGATTAAGATCATCTTACAGTAATTATATCATGGAAAACCACTAAAAGGAACCTTTGCTCTTCAATAGAAGAAGGCTCATGGCTCTTGCAACAAATATTTGAAAGAATATCAAATATGGCCTTCATGATTTGGGGTTCCTTCTATTAGTTGTTTCACCTATAAGAACATATACTATGGTTGAAAGAAGAATTTGAAAATAAAAGATAAAAGGGGCTGAAAAGCAGACTGAGGATTGAGAATTTCATTCCTGAATCTGCAATAGCTCACCGCTACACTTAAGAAGTGTACTTTTCCCCCTTATCAGCAAAATAATATGTCTACAACACCATCAACAAAGCCTACCACGGAGGCCGACAGACGTGTATTGATTTGCTTTCCCGAAGACCAGGGGTTTCAATGAATCAGACCACTGGAAAACTAGCTATTCCTTAAAAACTTCATAGTTTTAAACTGAACTGTGAAGCTCTGACCAGCTCTCTCTCCAGGCCTTGGTCATTTGCAGGTGGAGTGTGTAGAAAGTTTTACCTATCAAGAGGAAAGTTCCTTTTTCTTTATTTTTTCTTTTTCTTTTGTAAAAATAATGGAAGGGAAACAATTCACATCAGTGTGAAACAAATATTTTTTAAATTATTTTCTGATTATCTTCCCCACCACCTTTCTATTTCTTATATACATCTTCCTATAGCTTTTTCATACAAACATACTGAAACATGAATTTCTTGGTTATTTGTACACAAATGGAATATTCTTATACATATTATTCTAAGAATTACTCTTACCAGCTTAATACATATCATGAATCTAATTTCAGATCAGTAAACATAGGACAGATTCTTTCTTATTAATGTGTCATATTATGGGTTTAATACAATTTAACCACTTTCCTATTTATATCCTTACTGGAAGTACTTCTTACTTACAGATTTTTCTTCTATTAATAATACATCAATAAACTCATTATGTACTGAAGTTTTTTATTTCAATGGGATAGAATTGCAAAACTGGGGCTCCTGTGTAAAAAAAAGTACTTGTATTATTTATTTTTAATATATACCTACTTTTCTTAAAGCTATGGTAATTTATAGTCCTACTAGGAAGACATGAGTGCATATTCTCTGATTGGCTATTGTTACTCTTTAATTTTTACCAATCTCATAGATGAAAGATAGTTTCTTATGTTTGCTTCAGTTTGTACTTCCCTAACTACTCCTCAAGTTGACTCTCTTCTCTGTGGTGTTTATTCTCTAATTTTTATTGGTTTGTTTAGTGTTTTAAGTTTCTTGAGTTTTGCTTTTGTTGTAAATTTGTGGGAGATCCTTGCAGGATATTAACCCTTTACCTGAAATATGGTTAATGTTTCTCAAAACTTTCCCACAAATCTCCATATTTTATCTAAATTTTTTTCCTCAGCCTATGGTTCTCTTTAACTTTGGGTTGTGATGTCTCGTGCCATGTATCTTTTAAAAATTTTTATATAATTGTGCTGGAGACTACCAATTGTCCACATAAATTCATTCTGCTTTCCTCTCTGACACATGGCTGGACTGCACTTCCCCACTCCTTTTCAACTTGGTCCGTGACTGACCTTCACCAGTGTAACATCAGCAGGGCAATGTACACCTCTCCCCAGGGTTAGGCCTTAAAAAGTAGCTGTGTTACCTCCATGCTCTCCTTCTCCTTCCACCACCTGGAACCTGGACATAACAGCTCAGTTTTGACCGTGGACAGGACAATATCCTAAGAGATGACAAAGCCACATGTATCTCTCAGGATCCAATCAGGAGACAGAAATGGCAGGGTAGGGGAGGTGGGATTCAATATAAAGAATTTGTAACTCTGATAAACAAATGACTATAAAATATAAGGAAACACTACATGTGACCCTAGAGTTAACAGAGAGCATCCAAGAAAGACCAAACTTAGCAAGGCCCACCCCTCCAAGGCTGGGGATCAGCCCATTAGGTAGCAGAGATTTCTGCTTGTTTTCCCACACCAGAGCTGTCTGGTAGCCACTAGACAAGCAGGAAACAATCTTCCAGAGTGCAGCTGAGTACAGGTTGTCAGCAGCTGGTGATATGGTGACACGGGCATGCACACAGGGTGTGCCCTGGAGCACAGGTCTGCAAAGGGAACCATGGCACCATGAAGACAGCACACCTTTGGGGACCAGGTTTTTTGTGAAGCATGCCTCAGGAAAGTCATCTCCAGGCCAGGCTGAAGTGTAAAAGTTGCCAAGGGAGCTCTGGTTGGGAGTGCACATTGGGGCAGAATTCTACTGAACATCCTCACATGCACACTGCTGACGCACCATGCAGCGATCAGAAACGGCAAGAGAAGCCCCATCCTCCAGCAATGTGCCTCCAAGCACCCCCTGCTGAGAAAGCGTAATATCTTGTCACTATTCAAGAGAGATGCTCAAAGGAATTCAGTCCCTATCCCAGGGGACACTTTGAAAATGTGCGCTTCAGGTGGGGTTTAAAGGCAATAAACTGATAACCGGCACACTGCAACTTGTCAGTGTGGAAGGAGCTTGAGTTCCTATATGACTGCATGGTCCTGGAAGCTTGCCTCAGAACTGTTACATAAGAGAGAAATAAACTGTGTTCTTTGAGCCGCTTTCAGGGGAAGGCTCTTTGCAATAGCATTTTGGTTTTTCTTGCTAATTCAGTAGTCAAACATGTCACCTTTTCCATTTATGGCTTCTGAGTTTCCTGCCTTACTTAGGAAGACCCTCAAATGTTGATTTTAAAATGTATAGCAAGTGATTACCCAGTTAGGGAAAGACTATTCAGAAGACAACAAATACTGCCACCTTGGTTGTGCCTCATTGCCAGCTACTTCCTGACACAGATGAGCAATAAAGGAAAAGACAGACAAAAAAATCATATTAGTGAGGAGCTATGAGCACAAACCCCTCTAGCTCCTTTGAATACTTTCTGTGAATTCTTTCCAGAATACAGACCTAAAGCAGCTGCAGAAAGAGAGAGACAGTAAAAAATAATCATAATAATTAGTTTTTCTAGCAGATATCTTCACCACTCTATACAAATATTTGTTAATCAAGCAAGAGACTTGAACAGCTGAAAACAGAGGAGTTATACTTCAGTGGAAAGTTCTACACTGCCTTACTCCACAAATTATTCCTCTGGCCTAACATTAGGATTGTCCTGTGTGCAGACAAAGCTGACTCCATTTTAAAACTCACCCACTTTTATTCTAGTAGACTCCAGAATGTACAGAGGCTTTGGGTTAATCACAAACTAACATTAATCCTTTCTCTACTAAAGAGTCCTTCTTCCCCTGCAGGGCATCCTCAGCATTATTGTTTAACCCACCATGGTGCCAGAGCTTCCTGGTATCTGGAGCCTTTGCTCTGCTCCATCATCTTGCATTCTTTTTGGAGCAATAGATCTGTTTCATAGTGGGAGATAAAAACAGTGATCTGGAGGGTAAACAGCACACAGATCCATTTTCTGCCCTGCTGCCTAGGACTGTGTAAGTAAGTTCCCTATTAAAACTCTTTAAACCAACAATCAGGACTTGTCTGTGTCCTTCATTGGCTCTTGGATCCTTCAGCATTTGAGAGCCACTTTGCATACACAGCCTTTTCATACAACATCCTGTCATGTGAAAAGTTCATCATACCCTCTCTGGATATTCTCCATCATTCCCCTTTCCTCTACATCATTTTCCCTTTTGTGAGAAGGAATTATGGCCTTATAAATAAAGTCAGCCAGCCATCATGGCCAAATAGGAAGCCTGCTAAAACAAGGAAACAAAGAAACATGGCCCAAATGAAAGAACAGATCAACACCAGAAAAAGAGATAAAATGGAGATGAGCAATCTACCAGGTGCAGAGTTCAAAACTTTGAGTTCTGCATCTGGTAGATTGGTTATAAGGATGCGCAAGAACTTAGTGAAGACCTCAGCTGCCTAAAAAAGATCCAGTCAGTAACAAAGGATACACTAATTGAAATAAAGAACAATTTATAAGAAAACAACAGTAGACTAGATGAAGCCAAGAATCAAATCAATGGTTTGGACCATAAAGAACCAAAAACAACCATGCAGAAGAAGAAAAAAAAAGAATTGATAAAATGAAGACAATATAAATAGCCTCTGAGACAACTTTAAGAGGCCCAACATTGGCCTCATAGGGGTACCAGAAGGAAAAGAATAAGAGCAAGAAATTGAAAATCTATTTGAAAAAATAATGAAAGAAACTTCCCTAATCTGGTGAAAGAAATAGACATGCAAGTCCGGGAAGCACAGAGTCCCAAACAAGATGGATGCAAAGATGCCCATTCCAAGACACATCATTATTAAAAGTCCAAAGGTTAGAGATAAAGACCCTTGAAAGCAAGAGAAAAGAAGTTAGTTACCAGAAGGTTGGCAGATGGGAGTGGGGAGGGGGAGAATGGGTGAAGATTTAAGGGGATGGAGAAGTACAAGTGGGTAGTTGCAGAATAGCCATGTGGTTGTAAAATACAGCATGGGAGACAGAGTGGCCAAAGAACTTGTACTCATGACCCATAGACATGAACAATAGTGGAGGAATTGCCTGAGAGAACAGTGGGCATTAATTTTTCCCCCTGTGTCAGGACACAGGGGGAAAAGTCAGGACAACTGTAATAGTATAATCAATATAACTTTTAAAAAAAATCACTGGTTAAAGTATCTGTTGTAACAGGTGCCCACCAGCTAAAAGAAAAATGAAGAGATTCAAGATGATGATGTTTTGGCCTGGCCAATGTGGCTCAATGGATTGAATGCCCATCTGCAAACCAAAGGGTCACCAGTTCAATTACCAGTCAGGGCACATGCCTGAGTTGCCAGCCAGGTCCCCAGTATGGGATACACAAGAGGCAACAACACATTGATGGTTCTCTCCCTCTCTTTCTTCCTCCCTTCCCCTATCTCTAAATATGAATAAATAAAATATTTTTTAGAAAAGATGTTTTTACCTTCCCTATGCTGCACACAGCAGAAGAAATCACAGTTCATGCATGTGGAAATACTGGCTGACTAATTGAGGCCCCCTGAAGACAATGCAATACCCCAAATTTGGTGATGACCTGAACGTGAGCAGTGACAAATGTCATTGTTGATTCTGGTACTTTATGAATTTCATAAATTTATTACATTTTAGTCACTTGTTCTAAACAATAGTGTAAAATCCACTAGCAAATACCATCTCCCTCACTTTTGTTTTGTTGCATTCTAGAATCTTTTTCTTGAAATTCAGGCTTAAATCTGAGGGTGAGAAAAAACAAAATCACCTAACATTGTCCCATTTCATTTTTATTTTATTTTTTCTTTCATTTTTTAAATTTTTTGCCCCAACATGTTAATTACACTTTTGTACCCTTGTACCTTCCACCCTAGAGGGATTCCCTGCATCTCTGACCCCACCTGCCTAGTGAAGTCCCACTAGACAAAATTCAAGACTCAGTTCAAGTGTAACTGTTCTGACGGTTCTGTGGGGTCTTTTCTGAGTTCCTCTAGGTAGAATTAATTAATCCAGCATGAGTGTTGTCATGGTTCTTTGGGCACATTATTTAGCATGTATCTTCATTGCCTGCTGAACTGTGGCAGGGATTGATGTGATTGAGAATATATTTGTGTGTGGTATATGTATATGTGTGTGTTATATACATTTCTATATATATATATATATATATATATTTCTACTGCATGGCATTTCTATGTGGTGAATAAAATTTACTAAATGAATCAATATTTCACTTTTGTTATATTGCCTCTACCTTCTAATGTCAGGATTTCAAATTCTTAAAATAATTCACTAAGAAATTAAAGCATTCCAGTAAAATAGTATTTTGGTCTTAATTTAGAGCAATGTTAAAAGTCCCAAAGTGGGAAAGGATTGAAGTTGGGAAGTGTACATGTGTGGGGCAGGAGAAAGTGGTGGTGGGAAAATGGAGACAACTGTACTTGAGCAATAAAAAAAAAAAAAGTCCCTCTGCAGTTCCTTCAGCAGTTCTTCACAGTGGTGGATTATGACCTGGAGGAGCGCTGCCCTCTGGTGGCATCCTTTTAAACAAGCACAAATGTGGTACCTATTGTGCAAGGCTGGTCTTAGTTTTGATAGTGGTTGTAATCCCCCTGCCAAGCTGGGCAGCAGATAACCACACAGTCATAAACAATTTGCAGAAGGCCAGTAGTACAGAATACTCATTTTCATTTTACAGCCTGTGAAAGTCAGGCAGGATACCAAGTAGGAAATACAAACTGGTAAATTTCTTTATAAGTATTTTATAGGGTTCCTGCGTTGCCTTAAATTATTTGTAACATTTTTATTATGCCCATGATTTTAAGTGGCTTTATGCCAGGCTTGTCGGGACCACACACAGTACCAAAGAAATATAAGTAATAAATGCTGCTTAGTTCCATGATCTTACAGAGAGTAACAAGCCTCAATCGAATAATAACTGGTGGTCCCAACCTTTGATTCTATAAAAGTATAAAATAAATGTATATTTACTGACTTGAAAATACATAATAATACAGGAAGTTAAAACAGTATGATGCATGCAGTGTGTGTGTGTACATATATGTATATAGATATATACAGATATGTGATGTTTCTAATTTTGTATACATTTCACATGCATAGGTTTATAGGAAGAAAGGTCAGAAGTAATACGTCAAAATGTTAATGACTCTAATTAGTAGATAGCAAAAATTTTAGCTGCTCTTAATTTTTGTTTATCTATATTTTCCTAATTTTTCCTAAAACAATTATGAATTAATTACTGAGGCAATAAAAAGGACAGAAAAACACAGATAATGTTACCACAGCAAACATTAATAGATAAGAATTAAAATCAAAATTAAAATGATCCTGCCTAGTGCAAGTTAAAGAGGCACCTTCTAATGCAAACATCACTAAGAGAAATAGATCTTTAGCTTTCATTTAACAAGAAGAAATGTGCTAAACCCCAGAAAGCTGTTCTCTTGGGGACTGGGCCCAGTGAGGCATTGTTCGGCCCCAGTTATGTGGCAATTATTCATTAAGTCAGTCTGTTCTTCATTAAAAAGCCAGTGAGGTCAGGCCCATGGTTACTTTGGAAATATGGCTTCCTTAAAAACGTTTTGAATTATTTCAAAAAGAAACCAAACTATAGGCACTTGAATGCCCCATGAGTGCTCAAGAAACCAGGCAAATGGCATGAACATTTGGCAAAGGAAGCTCAGCAATTTTCTTTTTAATTATTGAAATGAGAAAGTGAGTTTGGTTTCATTTAGCTGTTCAAATAGAAATCTGTTTAAATATTTAAACAGAAAAGCCTTCTGGTCTACCATCCTGCCCTACTGTAACACCTATGGCCTTTCCAAAAACATAAATGTTATAGTGGTACAACAGCCACGTGTGGTGGATAAAAATTCAGGAGGGCTATCTCAGGAATAAGAAGTCCCAGTCTCACACCAAGCCCCCCAAGCCCTAGGGTTCCAGTGCCAGGAAGATAAGTCCCCACAACTTCTAGCTGCAAAAACCAGTGGGGATTGAGTCAGTGGAAGAAACTCTGGGAGTCCCAGGTAGATCTTCTTAAAGACCCACATGAGATGTACTCAGACTCACTCCCTCTGAGCTCTATCACTGGGGAGCAGCTTGAAAGGCACCATGACAAATAAGGATGAACTTAAGTACCTGACATCAAAGCAGGAGCTGGGGAACGGCTTTCTTGCAGGTAGAAAGGTGAGCAGAGGCCATGGTCCCTTTTCTGAACCCTCCCCCAACAGAGTCGAAGAGCCAGCAGTTGGGTAACATATCTGAGATTCCATCAACCAGACTAACACTTTTTTCCCTGACCTGGAGCTCCCCTGAGACTCTGACCTCCAATTTATAGACCCACCCAAACTGTTAACTGTGACTTTTCCATATGAATGGCTGGTCTTGGCTCATGTTTCACAACTTTCTAAATCCTATCAAACAAGCAACAGGCAGCCTTAATAAGCCCTGAGCCCCCATTCCTCATGCTAAGTGGCCCCAAGACCAGCGTGGCTTCACCTGAGCCTAGATTCACAGCTTGGCTTCACCTGAGAATCTCCAAGAGTAGTACAATGAGCAGCCATCTCAGATTGCTTTATAACTCAGGTAGGGTGGCCCTGGGTAAAACACAGGTGGGGACTGACCTTGGCTTGCACCACCAGGGAAAACCCAGATCCTGCACACACATTGGAAGGTATAGACCACATTGGAGCACCACAGCCCTGCACCTTCACAACTGATTCTCCATGGAGGATGGAGGGTTGTAGTCAGGGGTCAATCCTTCCAACCGACTGGCCTGGTTAAATTCCTCCCATTGACCTGCCAACAGCAATCAAGGCTCAACTACAAGAGGAGGTTGTTCTAAGACCATACAAAGGGTGCATCTCAACTACCCAGATTGGGTGATAGGGCAGGTTGTGCCACTGGGCCCTACAGGACACCTACTACATTAGGCCACACTACCAAGACACTGAGTCATAGCAGCCCTACCTCATACATAGAAACAAACACAGGGAGACTGCCAAAACCAGGAGACAAACATGACCCAAATGAAAGAAAAAATCAAAACTCCAGAAAAGAGATAAAATGGAGATAAGCAATCTGTCAGATGCAGAGTTCAAAACACTGGTTATAAGGATGCTAAAAAACCTAGTGAGGACCTCAACAGCATAAAAAAAATCCTGTTGGAAATGAAGGATAGACTAATTTTAAAAAGAACAACTTACAGGGAAACAACTATAGACTGGATGAAGCTGAGAATCAAATCAACGATATGTAACACAAGGAAGCAAAAAAGTAACCAATCAGAAGAACAAGAAAGAATCCAAAAAAATTAGGATAGTGTAAGCTACCCATGGGACCACTTCAAGCATTCCAACATTCACATAATAGGAGAAGAAAAAGAACAAGAAATTAGAAATTAATTTGAAAAAATAATTAAAGAAAACTCCCCTAACTGGGTGAAGAAAATAGATATGCAAGACCAGGAAGCACAGAGAGTACCAAACAAGATGAATGCAAAGAGGCCCACTCCAAGACACATCATAATTAAAATGCCAAAGGTCAAAGATAAAGAGAGAATCTTAAAAGCAGCAAGAAAAAAGAAGTTAGTTACCTACAGGGGAGTTCCCATAAGACTGTCAGTTGATTTCTCAAAAGAAATTTTGCAGACTAGAGGGGCTTGGCAGGAAATATTCAAAGTCATGAAAAGCAGGGACCTACAGCCAAGGTTGGTCTACTTGGTGAAGATATCATTTATAATCAAAAGGCAGATACAGACTTTCCCAGGCAAAAAAAAAAAACCTAAAAGAGTTCATCATCATCAAACTACTATTATATGAAATATTAAAGGGACTTAATTAAGAAAAAGAAGACCATGAAAGTGCCAATGGCATATTTCACTCATAGAACAAACTTAAAAAATTTATGTGATCCATAAATGACCCCAAATAGCTATTGCAATTTTGAGAAAGAAGAGCAAAGTAGGAGGCACCACAATACCTGATAACAAACTGTATTACAAGGCCAGTGTAATCAAAACAGCCTGGTACTGGCATAAAAGCACATAGATAAACCAGTGGAACAGAACAGAGAGCCCAGAAATAAACCGAAGTCTCTATGGTCAATTAATATTCGACAAAGGGGGCAGAAGCATAAAATGGAGTAAAAATAGCCTTTTTAACAAATGGTGTTGGGAGACTAGACAGCTACATGTAAAAAAATGAAACTCAAGCACCAACTTACACCATACACAAAAATAAATTCAAGATGGATAAAAGATTTAAATATAAGCCATGACACCATTAAAGTCCTAGAGGAAGGAGAACATAGGCAGGAAAATCTCAGATATTCCATGCAGCAATATTTTCACTGATATGTCCCCTAGAGCAAGGGACATAAAGGAAAGAATAAACAAATGGAATCTCATCAAAATAAAAAAGCTTCTACACAGCTAAAGAAAACAGTACCAAAATAAAAAGAGAACCAACTGTATGGGAAAACATATTTGTCAATGATACCTCAGACAAGGGTTTAATCTCCAAAATATATTTAAAAAAAAAACTCACACAACTGTACTCTAAGACAAGCAACCCAATTTAAAAATGGGCAAAGGATCTGAACTGACACTTTTCCAAGGAGGACATACAGAGGGTCCAGAGACACATGAAAAGATGTTCAATATTGCTAGCTATCAGAGAGATGCAAATTAAAACCACATGGAGATACCACTTTACACCAGTCAGAATGGCCATCATAAATAAAGCAACAAACAACAAGTGTTGGAGAGGTTGTGGAGAAAAGGGGACCCTAGTGCACTCTTGGTGGAATTGCAGACTGGTACAACTGCTGTGGAAAACAGTATGGAATTTTCTCAGAAAACTAAAAATGGAACTGCTTTTAGACAATTCCACTGCTGGGATTATATCTTAAGAACCCTGAAACACCAATCTAAAAGAACCTATGCACCCCAATGTTCATAGCAGCACAATTTACAATAGCCAAGTGTTGGAAGCAACCTATGTGCCCATCAGTAAATGAATGGATCAAAAAATGGTGGTACATTTACACAGTGGAATTCTATGCAGCAGAAAAAAAGAAGGAGCTTCTACCCTTTGGGGCAGCATGGATGGAACTGGAAAGTGTTATGCTAAGCAAAATAAGCCAGGTGGCGAAAGACAAATACCATAAGATCTCACCTTTAACAGTAACCTAATCAACAAACCAACAAGCAAAATATAACCAAAGACACTGAAATTGAGAACAGGCTGACAGTGACCAGAGAGGAGAGGGGGAGGAATTTCAGGGGAAAAAGGGGAAGGGTTTGGAGAAGCAAGTATGAAGGACAAGGACAATAACAAGCAGGTGGAAATGGGAGGGAGGTGGGGAGGTCTGGGGATAAAAGGCAGAAACTGTACTTGAACATAAATTAAAATTAAAAGAAATAAAAGGAAGATCAAAGCTATGAACAATAAAATGGCAATAATACATATCTATCAACAACTGAATTTAAAAAACAAACTAAGCAAACAAAAAGAACAGAGACAGAATCATGGATACAGAGAATGTTTTGTTTTTGTTTTTAATTACTTTATCATTCTTCAATTACAGTTGTCTGCATTTTCTCTGCACCCCTACCCCTCACTGCTCCCCCCAACCCCAGTCAAACCCAGCTCCCTCCCTTGGTTCCACCTCACCCTTGGTTTTGTCCATGTGTCCTTTATTGTAGTTCCTGAAAACTCTTGTCCTCACTGTCCCCT
The DNA here is from genome assembly GCF_004126475.2 of Phyllostomus discolor. Lineage (NCBI taxonomy): Eukaryota > Metazoa > Chordata > Mammalia > Chiroptera > Phyllostomidae > Phyllostomus > Phyllostomus discolor. Next base: position 129,565,790 of record NC_040903.2, on the reverse strand, counting down.
CCCCACTCCCCTCTGGCTATTGCTAGATTGTTCTTAATTTCATTGTCAGAGAACATTTTGATGGTTGCCAGGTGGGAGGGGGTCAGGGAGAATGGGTGAAGAGGTGAGGGGATGAAGAAGTGGTACTTACAGAATAATCATGGAAATATAAAGTACAGTATGGGAATGAAGTAACCAAAGAATTTGTACACGTGACCCATGGGCATAAACAATGGTGCTGGGATTGCCTGAGGGATGAGGCGTGCTGGGTGGAGCAGAGCAAAGGGGGAAAAATTGAGACAACTATAATAGCATAATCAATAAAATTACTTTTAAAAAAGAACAGGCAGACATGTATACACTTTTCATGCAATAGTGAAAAGAACACTGCAAAACAGAAGCAGAAGAGGAGTCAGAGAGAGTTTCCCAAAGTAGGTGACAAATGAGCCAAATCTCATCAGACAGATGGGAGCTTTCTAGGTGAATGTAAGTGGAAAGTCCTTTCAAACCGGTGAGATAGCACATTGCATTTGGAGAACTAGATGTGGCTAGAATAAAGATGTGGCAGGAGGTCAGGCTGAAAAGGTAAGCAGAGGTCAGATCGCAAAGAGCTTTGTATTTATTACTAAAGATAAATTTGAGTTTTAGTCTGCAGAATCACATAATCAATTTGGGTATGGAGCCAGAGTATAAAATCAGGAGTCTTTGATTTATGGGTTGAATTTAAAAATGGAATATACTATATAGACCAAGCTGTTAGTCAGAAGAGAAGCTGAGACACTGTCCCTTTTGAGTGCAGTCATTTAAGAATGCACTCAAAACCCAGAGAGAAATGGGTTCATAGAGGAGTTTTTAAATCAGAACTCAGAAGTAAGAGGAAAACTAAAAATGAGGAAGAAGACACAAAAGAGGAATTTTGAGGAACATGTGTCTAAAAATGCAGCAAAGAGGTTAAGTAATATAGAGTAAGTTATATAGAGAATGAGAGTTCAGTGGATTCAGCAATCAGATCATTGGTAGAATAAGAGGGAAGTCAGACTGTAGGAGGCTGAGGAATCAATAAGAGATGAGGACATGAAGACAATCCACCATGTGTCATGAAGACCATGCAGCTAGAGGGGAATAGAAGGTCATGAGGTTTGTTTTAAGATGAACACTTAAGCACAGCATTATAAGAGAGGGAGAGGTTCAAAATGCAGGAGACTTACAAGAGATCACTGCCGGATTAGAATGTTGAAGGCAATGAGAACAGATAGGATCTACAATGACAGCAGAGGAAATCATCTTGGATTCTGAGGGGGAAAAAAACGTAGAAGAGAAATGTGGGTGCAGATGAAAACTATTCTGAAAAACCAGTGGTAGAAGTTAAGGATGTTCACAAGTCCAACTCTGGTGAGGAGAAAGGTCTAGGAGGTGTGAGGAAAGTCATAAAAATTGGGGCAACTTGGTATAGAGAGCAGGAAAGGGAGCTGAACACAGGTACCTAAAAGCATCACCTGGTGATAAGTATTGGAGATTCTATTTTTTATAATGACATCTATCCACAATGTTCTGAATTTCTTTATCAATAAACTGAGAATAAAACCAGAAAATACTCTCTGTTGGGTTGGTCCAGGATTATATATTGCATGGCAGATGAGCAAGAGAGTTGAAGGTGCTGGCCAGAGAAGTTTAAAAACATGCAGGTGGAAAAGAGAAGAAAATCCAGCAGAGGTACATTACTCTGAAGGCACAGGGAAATGAAGAACTGGGAGTCTTCACAAATTCAAGAACCAAAGATGATGGAACTTAGAAAGTGAGACAGCTAAATAGGCAAAAGGCACTGGTCCAAAAGCAGGTGAGTTCCTAGTGGTGACCAGATCCACTAGAGTGAGTGGATATAAGACAAAGTTCCAGAAGCAGCATAGTACATATAATGAAACTGAGATAAAGGACCGCTAAGCTGGGATACTGACTGTAAGTTTCCCAGGGCTTTACTTATTTTATGCCAGGCAAAAGAACCCTCTGAGGCAGGATCTATTATTAGGACAATCTTCATTTTGCAGCAGAGGAAATTGAGATACAGAAATGTTAAGCAACTTTCCACAGTCACGCAGCTATTCTAGCAGGAGCAGGAATTCAAACCCAGGCCATCTGGCTCCAGGGTGCTCCCAACATAATACTACAGTTTTCCCTAGAACAGCAGCAGCTGTCTCTGGTAGCTGTCTGTGGATAGCATGGCCCAAACCAGGAGACATATTTTGAAGAAATTGGGAAAGGTGAATGGTCATCTAAAATTCCAAATGTTCACCCTAATATCAGTAGCATCAGTGACTGCATTTATTGAGCTTCCACCCTGTGCTAGTATGTGATATTCTAAAACAATCAATCCTAGTACAGAAGCTATAGAGCCAAGATTTCATTTCCCCCATATTCCTGAAATTCGCACAGAAGTTTTCTGTTATAAAAAACAAAGCTAAAATCATACCTTGGTATTCAGCCTGCTGGGGAGGAGAATCTTAAGTTAATTGATTCTATAAAAATCTATGGCTTAGGAGCCAAATATATTCGTCTGAGAAATAACTGAAAAAATCACAACAGAATCACACACAGGAATAACCAGCTGGTAACCACTTACTTCACACCCTACCTATGACAAAATTGAGAAGTTTTACCCAACACTAGTCACCCTGGCCAACATACAGCTATTTATACTGCAATATCTTAGAACATGCTATGGAAAATATCTAAAGAAGTCAGACCCACTTTTAAACCAAATTTTAAACACCTTCTAAAGGAATGAGGCAACATGGAAGACTTCCTCCTTGTTCAAATATTCAACTACATCATGTTGCCTTTGTTTATCCATTTTTCAACATTTGCTGAGAATCATACCAAGAATTATGACTTGACTTGCCGCACTGAATAAATTTTCTTAGTGAAGCAGGATGTCAATGTAATGTCATAACACACTTTATTTGATATTTGTGGCAATAAACTTCAGAATGAACTATGACATACCATAATTTTTCTGTGTTAGTAGAGGATAGAATTACCTGTGTTTAAATTTTATGACATCCTTTTAACAAGTTACAATTTTATCAGTATTCCCCAAAAAATCTTTATACTCTCCACTAAGTAATAACAAAATCAAAATGTAGCTGCAGTAGGCTAAGAAATTAGACATAAGAATAAAATCCTCCACAATGGGAATTAGCAAGACTTATTGATCAACCATAAGAAAATGTAATAGTGGTATTACAATAGAAACCTTTGGAAGGAAGGGTAGCCTAAAGAATAGAGACTTTGGTTTGATCTCCTGCTATCACTAACTGGATGTTTGTCCTTGGTATATTACATCATTTCTCTGAGCTTATTTTCCCACCTATAAAATAACTTCTTATGATTTTTGTAAGTGCTGTATGTATTACAGCATTTAACATACTGCCTCATTTAGCACAGAGCTAAATATTTCCTTCTTTCTTGATACACCCTCTCCTCCTCGTGCTCTCATTATTGCCCTTTGTATCCTGGTATCTTAAAAGGCTCTTCCTCCTTCTAGTGGTACCCAACCACTAAATGTCATATTCCTTTGGGACTCACTAGCAAGCCCTCTACATTCTTTATCTCTAGACACTCTCAATAGACAAACATCCTCTCCCAGGCTCCAAAGAGTATCTGCCTGCTGACTTTCCAGCCCAGTGCTCCCCTCCTTATTTTAGAATTATGTATCTTCTTTTCTACTTAATATCTCAATATGGAAGTCTCACAGATGTCTCAAATCAACATGTTCAAAAGTGGATATTTAGCTTGACTCTAACTCTCATGTCATCCTGATCTGCCTCTTCTCCAAACTTTCTCATACCAGGAAATGCTACACTGTCTGTATGCACAGGAGCCCCAACCAGCAGCCTGAGCTTTCACTGACTCTATCCTTTCCCAGGTCTATCTGCCTAGTCTCTCATGGAGCCCTGTCAATTCTCAATCAAGATGATCCTCATGATTCCTTTTAATCCAAAATCTTAACTTCTTAGATGATGTCCAACAGAATCAGAAGGTTTCAAAAAACTCTAATAAATGGTATTTTCAAGATTATTTTAAATGAAAGTTTTGATCACAAGTAGAGAAAAAGTTTAAAGACAAAGACAGTTAGTTAGAACACTGATTCTACAGAATATTAGTGAGTGTGAAAAAAGAGAAAAATGACCAAATGAATTTGGAAATTTCTAGATTAAACAAAATTAACACAGTTTTGATTATTATTGTCATTGTGTTTACTCTAGGGATTCTCAGAATTTTTACACAGCCACTGTGAATTCATAAGAGGCACATGAATGAGGTATTATAATTCACTTCCCTCTGGTTTATTTGCTACATAGGCCTCAGTGCCGTATTTCACTCACCTGGGTTGCCATCAGCTTTCCCACAGATGATTCACACCTGGAACTCCAGGACTTCTGTTTCCTTTCATATAACATTCCTCTTCTTCATGGCATAAGCAGAGGAATAAATGTGAGGTTTGCCACACATTCTTAATTGTACTTTATTCCCCACAAGAGCACCAGACAAGGCTCCATAGAAATATCAAGCTTTCCTAGAGTGACATCAGCAACAGAAACATAAGATGTCCCTCAACAACAACAATTTCACATCAACCCACAAACAAAACTCCCTTTGTGGGAGCTGTGAGATTCAGCACCATATACCAATGGATCAGGGAGAAGTATTGTCTACCCATGCACTGGGTAATAGGACTGCAGACCGCAGTCCTGGCTGTGGACCCTGTAGCAGCCTGTGAGCTGGCCCTGGGCCCTCTTGGCTGTGGCCCAGGAACCCATGGAGAAGGCTGTCTTAGATAATTATCCATGGACAAGAAAGATGGAAGTCTAGGTTTCCATCCAAGAAGTTTCAGCATGCAGTTGGAATTAAAAATACAGGCTTGAATGAACTGGAGAGAGATTAGACACCAAAAGATAAGCAACAAAAGTAAAAATAAATTAAGTAAAACTACATCAAACTAAAAAGCCTCTGCACACTAAAGAAACAATTGGCAAAATAAAAAGAAACCACTTACAAAATAAGAGAACATATTTGCAAATATCTATCTAATAAAAGATTAATGTCCAAAATATACAAAGAACTCATACATGTCTCTGGTTCTATTTTGCTTATTTCTTTGTTTTGTTGATTAAGCTCCACTTATAGGTGAGATTATATGGTATTTGTCTTTCACTGCCTGGCTTATAACACTTAGCATAATGCTCTCCAGTCCCTTCCATGCTGTCTCGAAGGGCAGGAGTTCCTTCTTTCTTTCTGCTGCATAGTATTCCATTGTGTAAATGTACCACAGTTTTATGATCCACTCATTTACTGATGGGCATTTAGGTTGCTTCCAGCACTTGGCTATTGTAAGTTGCACTGCTATGAACATTGGGGTACATATGGAAATAAAGAACAAACTGACAGTAACCAGAGGGGTGGGGCATAACAGGGGAAAGAAGGGGAAGGGTCATCAAGGAGCATGCTTAAAGGATCCATGAACAAAGACAACAAGGGGGATTGAATTTGGGAGGTGGGGTGGGTAGGGCAGGGGAGAGTAATGGGGGGAAAATTGGGACAACTGTAATTGAACAACAATAATAAACAAACAAATAAATAAATAATAAATAAAACAACTAAATAGCAAAAATATTTTTTAAATTTTTTAAAAATTGGCAGAGGATTTGAATACACATTTTTCCAAAGAAGACATACAAATGACCAATAGGTACCTTAAAAGATGCTCAACATCACAAATCATGAAGGAAATGCAGATCAAAACCACAATGAGATATCACCTCATACTTGTTAAAATGGCCATCATCAAAAAGACAAACAACAAGTATTGATGAGGCTGTGGAAAAAGGAAATCTTTGTGCACTGCTGGAGGGAATATAATTGGTACAGGCACTATAGAAAATAGTTGTTCAAAAAATTAAAAATAGAATACCATAGTCATCTCACCTCTTGGTCTATGTCCAAAGTAAATGAAATTGCTATCTTTAAAGAGCTATCTGCACTCCATGTTCACTGTAGTATTTTTCACAATAGCCAAGATTTAGGTAGAAACAACCTAAGTGTACATCGACAGATAAATAGATAAAGACAAATGGATAAAGACAATGTTGTACACACACAGTGGAATATTATTCAACCATGAAAAAAGAAGAAAATATTGTTATTTGCAACAACATAAATGGACAGACCTTGAGTGCATTATCCTCAGTGAAATAACTCAGACAGAGAGAGACAAAACTGCATGTCTCACAGATATGTTGAATCTAAAAAAGCCAAATTCATTGAAAAAGAGAGTAAATGGTGAGGAACAAACCTAGGAAAGTGTGTGTGTGTGCTTCAAAAGACAGGGTGTGGAATGGAAACAGGATGCAATTCTGTAGGGAATTTTGAGCTATCAAACTCCTGATCTAACCACTGCTAGGACATCTCCTGTGTCCACAAGTGATGGGAAAGGGCACTGTGTGAGGTCCTGGGGCACATAAAAATTGTGTAAGCAGATGGTTTACATTTCCTTATGTGTACTTCCCAACACTCACTTACCCTGATATGCCACTTTGCTTCTTTTTGTCTTCTTTTTAAAATTTGTGATTCAAAAGAGTTCTACAAACACAAGTCCTACAATATGTTCTGAAATAAAGCAAAGGGGTCCCCTAATCAAAGTTCTTTAAACAGGACTCTCCAGGAGTATGCTCAATGGTGCCCTAATCTCCTGTGTTAGAACAGGTTATTTGCAATCTCAAAATCACTCAGCTCTGTGCTTCCCACAGTGCAGCGTGCTCAGTGTCATTGTGCTCTGAAAAACATTGCTGAGATCTCATCAAACCACTGTCCCCCACAATTACCTCACACCGGCCATTGGCATTGTCCTTGGCTATGCTGTTACATTCTCCAAACCACCCACTCAACGTGAGCTAGCACTACATCTCCTGTGTCTTGCATTGCCTGGTTCTTCCCAGTGCTCATCTTCTCCTAAAGTTCTGGTTTACCTCCCTTTTCTTCGTGTGGCCTTCTTTTAGAGGAGTCCTAAGCAGAGTTGCTTTTCCCATGCTACTATGTCCCTTTCAGGACTTCATGCTCAAAATGATCTTCTCCACCAGAGAGTTCATGCACCACCAGAATGACCAACTAATCCCACTGTAATTGCTTCCTGGATGCTGTAGATCAGGTATGTAGCCCATGGGCCAAATCCAGCCTGACACCTGATTGTGTATGTAAAGTTTGATGGAAATACAATCTCACAAATATATTTTCATATTGTCTGTGGTTGTTTTTTACTACAATGCCAGCATCAAGTAGTTTGAAACACAGAGACCTGATAGCCCACAAAGCCTGAAATATTTATTTATGGACATTTGCCATAAAAGTTGGTTAACCCCTGCTATAGATGAAAGAACAGAAGAGTGTTATCTTCAGTTTGTTACAGGGTGCAGCCAAGAGGGGGACCCCAAATGGGCATTTAAAATGGGGTCCAGAACTCAAGGTATCCAGGAGATTTTTGGATGTCCTCACTCCACTCCCCAGGTGTGGGTTGAGGGAAGGGACAAATGGAGCAGGGCCTTTGAGAGCTGTTTCACATAGCAACAGCCTTGCAGCTAATCCCTGGCATGGTCATTTAACATATCTATAGCCTTTGGCTGGTCGCTTAGATATGTTAAATAGCTGTGGCCAGGCTCTGAGCCAGGGGAATGGAAGTAACTACCCCACCAAGGTGTAACTGGGGGGCAGGTCCCCCAAGTTACAGAGCCTGCGTGGAAGCTTGGAGATGATTGGCTCCATGACATGGGGCCACACCTGCCCAGACTCATGATGGCAGCCCACTAAAGCTGGAAGGGTATGAGTTCTGGCATGTGAGGCCAAGTGTAGGAGGAGTCAGAAATGGGGCTGCAGAGGAAGATTGGCGTGGGGATTTAAACCCAGACACGGCAGCCATTGAGGGAGAGAACCACACAGCCTTGACAGAGTGGAGACTCCCGAAGCCCTGAGAGAGAGAATCACCATGCAGCTTTAGCAGAGAACCGCCACTCGGCTTTGGCAGAATGGCAACCCTCCCCCCCACTTGCAGCCATTGTGCAGGGGGACAAGCACGTGGTTTTGGCTGAATGGGGACTCCCATGGCCCTGGGAGAGAGGACCACGTGCCTTTGCCAGAGTGGAGACCCCCACCCCCACCAGCTTTAGAATGGAGAACCACCACCTGGTTTTAGCAGAGATCCCAGCGACTCAGCTGAGGGTGCCAGGAACCCAGGGAGGTCTCCCAGTCGAGGTGGAGTACTAACTGGGAATAACCAGAGGGCTGCCTGAGCCATGGACTTCTATTTCCTTTCCTGAGATACGATACTCTGGACTGGGCAAAGGGGGAAGGAAGGAAGGACTGTGTCTGTTTGTGTGTGTTTTAAGGGACTTTGGGATTTTTGATAAAGACTTTAGGTCACTACTTTAAGTTTGTATAGCATTAAATAAACATTTCCTTTCCTTTTCACGAATCTCTGGCATTAACAGACGCCTTTCCTATGGTGGCAGACATGACGGACCTGGGGGGCTTTTTTTTTTCAATAATAGTATATCAGCCCTGGCTGGCGTAGCTCAGTGGATTGAGCGCGGGCTGGGAACCAAAGTGTCCCAGGTTCGATTCCCAGCCAGGGTACATTCCTGGGTTGCAGGCCAGAACCCCCAGCAACCGCACATTGATGTTTCTTTCTCTCTCTCTCTCTCTCTCTCTCTCTCTCTCTCTCTATCTCCCTCCGTTCCCTCTCTAAAAATAAATAAATAAAATCTTTAAAAAAAATAATAGTATATCGTCCCAGGCCCCCCTTATTTGTTCTGTAACAAGTTGAGCCAGCATAATTTAAGGTGGGCCCCCTTTGTGGACACAGATCAGCAATCCTGTCTGCCAAAATAACAAGAAAAAAGAATAAAAGAAAAAAACACAATCCTAGCACATGCTTCAGAAACTATAGTCCCCTCTGATCATAAAATCTAAATAGGCACAAGGGAAATCTGCATGAGACCCCCAAATTAGGATGATGACTATCCCAGAATGAAAGGAGAAGAATGTGCTCATGTTACAGAATGGACCCGTTTGGGGGGAACAAGATACTGTTACTGAATGGATGCCTCCTCCCTCAGGGTCCCTCTGAACTAGATTTGCCTTGCCTGCCACCCTTAGGAATTATGGCTCTCAAGGCAGAGTTTAGTGAAAAGGAAAGGAATTATTTATTCAAGAGTTACACAGGTTTAGGGTAACGGTGGAATGTCACCATTAAAAATCCCAAAGTCTCTTGAAACACCCACAAGCACACACAGTCCTTACTTCCCCATTTTTCCCAGTCAGGCCAGACAGGGGTACCATATCTCAGGAAAAAAAAAATAGAAGTCCGTGGCTCAGCTAGACCCCAGTCCTTACCGGCTGGCACACCTTCCACAGTGGCTAGCACCATAAGCTATGTTGCCAGCATCTCCAGTTCTTAATCCAGACCCACATGGCACCTTCTCATGGCCCACCAGCAAGAGTCTTTTCACCCCTTTCCTTCCTACAATGTCTCTCCTGCCCTCTTCCAAACTGTTGAGAGAGGCCTGCATGGTTTCTACATCTTGCTTTCCTGCTTCCTAAACCACATGGTTAAGAGAGCCCCAAAACTGTATGTTTAGACCCCTCTCTGCCACAAAAACTACATGATTCCCACCGGCATGGATGCCACACTTGGGTTTTTAAATCCTGTAGTGAATCTTCCTCTGCAACCCCATTTCTGACTCCTCCCACAATTGATTACACCTGCCAGCACTCCCCTATTTTTCCAGCCTTTCTGGACTGCCATAGTGAGTCCAGGCAGGCAAGGCTCCAAGGTGTGGAGCAAAGCAGCTCCAAGCTCTTACACAGACACTGTAAGGGGAGCTGCCTCCCAGTTACTTCATGAGTGGAAGCCACTCCCATCTCCTTAGCTCAAAGCTTGGCCATAGCTATTTAACATACCTATGAAGCTAGCCAGCTGTTATAGATATGTAAAATAACCATTTTTGCATATAAGGTATGAAGCTGGCCAACTGCTGATATGCAAAATAACTCTCAATGGCCCTGCTCCATATGTCCCATCCCCAGTCCAGACGTGTCAGGGTGAGGATATCCTATATTTTTATATATCCTGGAAAAACTGAGTTCTGGACCCCATTACAAATCCCTCTTTGGAGGGGGCCCTGGCTGTACCCCATTATACTCAGAGAGGAGTAAAGAAGATTTCAACTGTATTTATAATATAATGGTTTCTTAGGTTGAATGATAAGTACAAAAAGGTTCATTTTTTTGTATGGGATACCTATCTTACATATCTACTCCCCTCTTCCCATCCCCCTTCGCCATGCCGCCATGCCGTGAGAGGCTGACCTCTGTGGACAGCATCAAAGAGCTCTGCCTCTTGCATTCTGACTGGTTTGGCAAATAGGGAGCTCCAGCAGGACTCAGACAGGAAGTGAAGTCAGAGTGTAACCAGAAATGACATCGGCATTTGGGCTGCCTGTCACTACCAAATCCAATAAGCAATGACAGCAATTATGTTTTATGGGAGCTTTATTCAGATGGCCAGCAATCCGAGAAGGTGGTGGGTTCATACCCTAACAAACCACCTTCCCTTCTCTTTCCTGGCCAGATCTTTTATAAGTGGGGTGGGAGAGGACAGACAAGGTGCGGTGAGGGCTTTGAGATTCAGGAGCTGCAACATTCCTGTCCTCTACAGTTAGCTGTTCCCAAGGGGAGGGAGTGGTCACACAAAAGGCCCAGATGCCCCCAACTTGTCCTCAGGCAGTAATCTCTAGCCAGTGCACCAGGAGGTCAGCTGTTTTTCCCAGGAGCCAGGATGAGCCTTATCTGTAGTTTCTGAAACAAAAGATTAACATACACATTACTTGCTAGACTTATAACTTTTTACCTTAAGCTAAATTTTTCCAAGTCTTGAGTCCCCTATCAAGAGTATTTATGCTCCCAGTGTACAGCAAACTGAATGTGACCCTTAACTGAAAGCCATAGCTCCTAGCCGGAGATCTTCACACAGCCCCCCTGTCTCCTGTAACTGCTCCCTCCCCTAAACCCTAACCCCAAAACTCAGCAGCTTAATAAAACAAACATTTATTATCTCAGTGTCTGAGTGCCTCTGCCTCAACAGTGTCACAGGTTGCTGGCCTGAGGCATCCTTAGTTTCCTGTCATGAGAGTCTCTGCACAGCTGCTCAAACCATGGCAGCTGACTCCCCTCAAAGGAAGCTAGTGAAACGACAAGCAAGATAGAACCACAGTCTTTCCATAATCTAATCTGAGAAGTGACATCCCATTGTTTTCAGTATGTTCTATTTATTAGAAACAAGTGAGTAAGGTCAGCCCACATTCAAGAGGAAAGAAACACACACAGTGCATGAATATCACATTTATTGGTGGCAAGGATTAGTCGGAGCCTCCTTAGCAACTGTGTGTCACACCCCTCCAGGCCTAAAGGCAATAACAAGCTGTTAGTAGCCCGAGGGTTATTGAGACAATCATCCAGGTTTCCCTAAACCCTGATAAAGAGTCCCTTGTTAAACTCTCATCAGATTATCTCATTTTTCCAGGACTCTGATCTATACATTATACTTAAAGTTGTTTTGTATATCTAAAATATTTCTACTAAAATATCTTTAAATATGTTATAAATGTAAAGGCTGTAGAGGAATGTGATCTTGGAAATAAAAGGAAAAACTAATAAATAAAATGAAGGAGTTTTTTGAATATCATAATCAATGAATGGGATTAGCTAAAAATATAAATGAATTCAGGGTTTAGATCAATAATAATGTTTAATCAGTTTTTATTTCTGAAATCTCTCAATATTTTGGATATATTCTCTAGTCCTTTGAAATGACATTAAGTTCCTCTCACAAAAGTTCTTTAGTGCCACCATTATTACACAGGCTGAGCATTTTTTGCAGGGGTAGGGGGTGAAGGGGTTGGGGGTGCTCTGAGGCTGGCTATTTAACATTTTGTATACTCCTCTAGGGCTTTCATCTTGTGCTTAACCAGTTTTGTAAAGCACGCTCTTTACAGAAAATCACTTTCAATAGTCTTATAAATTAGGAAGATCAGGGCAGTCTAATCTCTCAATATTCTACTCAAAATCCTAATTTCATGTGAAATCACTTCAAAAATGCCATTAATACCCTTAATAATGTACAAAAGGAAAGCAGCTGCAAATTAAGATTGAAAATAAGGGACTCAAAGACTAATGTTCCGAAGGTTTAAAAGCCACAGAGATATTTGAATGTCAGGGCTGAGACTTCATTTTTTTCCAAACAGCTCAGTGTGAAAGGCAATATTGTAAGTAGCCTGAGCAGGGCTCTGGATGTACAGAATATGGAGGCACACAGCCAAAAAGAGGAGAGAAAATGATGTGCAAATCAAACTTTTCAATTATGAGTAATTCTTCTAATTTTGTCCTTACATGAGAAATAGAATTTGTTCTGATAGAATAAGGATAAATAAGAAAAAATAAAATTGGTAACTAGAAAGATAAACTAAAAGCAATAATAAAAATCCTACCATTGGAAAAAATTTAAACAACCTTTATGAAAGCAGAGACACAAATTCCACTGAGACTAATTATCATATTTTCAACTTTGACTTTACATGAAGTATGACTTTAGAGAGTAAAATAAATGTTTACCTTTAATGAAATGACATTTAGGTAATAATGTATTGCTGTCTCAAAGAGAGGTTGAAAAAATTCTATTATTAACATTTTGCCAATTCTCAAAATTTTCATCAATCACTGCCATACCTATTAATCTGAAATTTCATATGAAAGCTAAAGTAATTTACATTTTATTAAAAATTATACTTTCCTAGAGAATTACTTTTATTCCAGTATTATCTGTCATGTTCTAAAATAGAAATGGGAAGCAAGACTTTAGCTCAGTCCTTACAGATTCAGGGTTCCTGCCCCTCCCTCTTTCTGTTTTTACACTCACACATAATTCTCCAAGCCAGGTGGAGGTAGTTCATTTCTGGGATGTCTAGTCATTAGTGAACAAACATAATAACCAAAGAATAAATCAAAAGTGGATGGCAGTCTTTAATCCTTAGTCATTGAATGTGTTATGAATTGCCAAATTTTCTACTGAATCTTAAGAAAAAAATGACCAGTAACTTTACAAAAATGTTGAGGTTTATGAAATATATGCTTTGATGACATGAACAGAAAAGTATACTTTTAAATCAAAGAAATTTTTATCCTAATTTAATAATTTTACTGTATTTTTTCATTATTGTTTAGTTCCCATATGCCCCCCACCCCCCACAATCACCTTGTCCATGTCCATAAGGCCTTTTTCCTTTTTGCTCAAACCCACTATCCCCTAACATCCACCCCCACTTAGCTGTTATCCTGCTGTCTATGAGTCTATCTCTATTTTGATTGTTCAATTGTTCATTAGATTCCACATATAAGTGAAATCATATGGTGTTTGTCTTCTTCTGCCTGGCTTATTTCACTTAGCATAATGTTCTCTAGGTCCATCCATACCATCACAAAGGGTAAAACTTTCTTGTTTTTTACAGCCAAGTAGTATCCATTGTGTAAATGTCCCCTGGTTGTTTTATTTATTCATCTGTTGATGGACATTTGGGCTGCTTCCATATCTTGGCAATTGTAAATAACACTGCAATGAACATAGGAGTGCTAATGTTCTCTTGAATTATTGTTTTGGGTTCCTTCAGATATATTCCCAGAAGTAGGATCACTGGGTCAAAAGACAAATCCATTTTTAATTTTTTGAGGTATCTCCATACTACTTTCTGCAGTGGCTGCACCAATCTGCATTCCCACCAACAGTGCAAAAGGATTTCCCTTTTTCCACATCTTCACCAGCACCTGTTTGTTGATTTATTGATGATAGCCATTATGACACGTGTGACATGGTATCTCATTGTGGTTTTAATTTGCATTTCTCTGATGATCAGTGGCATTGAGCATCTTTTCTTCTGTCTATTCACCATCTGTATGTCCTCTGTTATCTATTCATATTTTTTGTCCATTTTTAATTGTGTTTTTTTTCGGTGTTGCATTTGAGTTTTGTAAGTAAAGTACTTTATAAATTGCAGATATTAACCCCTTATCAGATGTACCCATGAATATGTTCTCCCATTTCATGTGCTGTGTTTTTATTTTGTTGATGATTTCCTTTGCTGTGCAAAAAAAGTTTTACTTTGATGTAGTCCCATTTGTTTATTTTTTTCTTTTGTTTCCCTTGTTTGGGGAGATATATGTGATAAAGTATTGCTATGTGCTATGTCCAAGACTTTGCTGCTTATGTTTTCTTTGATGTTTTTTATGACTTGGAGTCTAATATTTAAGTCCTTAATCCATTTTTAATTTATTCTTGTGTATGGTGTGAGAAGGTGGTCTAATCTCATTTCTCTGCATGTATCTGTCCAATTTTCCCAACACCATTTATTGAATAAACTATATACCTTTAGACCATTACATGTGCTTACTTGCTCTGTTGAATATTAATTGACTATAAAGTTGTGGATATATTTCTGGTCTCTCTATTCTGTTCCTTTAATTTATGTGTCTTTTTATGCCAATACCATACTGTTTTGATTACAATAGCCTTAGAGTGTAGTTTAATATTAGATCGCATGACTCCTTCAACTTTGTTCTTTCTCAGGATCTCTGTTGCTATGCAGGGCCTTTTGTGGTTCCATATAAATTTTTGAAATATTTGCTCTGGTTCCAGGAACTGTCATTGGAATCTTGATAGAAACTGCACTGAATCTATAGATTGCTTTGGGTTGTATGGATATTTTAATAATGTTAAGTCTTCCTATCTATGAACATGGTATGTGCTTCCACTTACCTATATCTTCAATTTCTTTCTCCAGTGTGTTTTCCAAGTACAGGTCTTTTATATTCTTGGTTAGGTGTATCCCTAGGTATTTTATTCTTCTTGAAGCAATTGTAAATGGGATTGTTTTTTAATTTCTCCTTCTGTTAGTTCATTATTGGCATATAAAAACACAACTGATGTCTGGATATTAATCTTGTATCCTGCTACTTTGCTGAATTCATTTATCAGTTCTAGTAGTTTCTTGGTGGAATCTTTGGGATTCTGTACATACAGTATCATGTAATTGGTAAATAAAGACAGTTTTACTTCCTTCCCAATTTGGATGCCTTGTATTTCTTCTTCTTATCTGATTTCTGTAGCTAGGACTCCAAGTACTATGTTGAAAAAGAGAGGTGAAAGCGGACATCTCTGTCTTGTTCCAAATCTTAAGAGGAACGTTTGTAGTTTTTTCCCATTGAATATGATACTGGCAGTGGGTGTGTTGTATGTAACCTTTATTATGATTAGGTATGTTCCCACTATTCCCACTTTGCTGAGAGTTTTTTATTACATATTGGTGCTGGATTTTTTCAAAGGCTTTTTCTGTATCTATTGATTTAATCATGTATTTTTAGCCTTCATTTTGTTTATGTGGTGTACCACATTATTTGTACCTTGTGTTCCCAGAATAAATAGCACTTGATCGTGATGTTTGATCTTTTTCATGTATTATCAGTTTAGTAATATTTTGTTGAGGATTTTAGCATCTATGTTCATCAGGGATATTGGCCTATAGTCTCTTGTTTCTTTGGAGTGTCTTTATTTGGTTTTGGAAACAAGATAATGCTGGCCTTGTAAAATGAGTTTGGGATCCTTCCCTCCTCTTGAATTACCTGATATAGTTTGAGAAGCAGAGGTGTTGGGTTCTTCTTGGAATGTTTGGTGAAATTTGCCTGTGAGGCCATCAAGTCCAGGGACTTTTTTTGGGAGGGGGGAGGGAGGAGTGTTTTGATTACTGGTTCAATTTCAGTAGGTATAATCTGTCTATTCAGATTCTCTGATTCTTCCTGATTTAGTTTTGGAAGATTGTACACTTCTAGGAATTTATCCATTTCATACAGGTTGTCCAGTTTGTTGGCATATAGTTATTCATAATATTTTCTTACAATCCTTTGTATTTCTTTGGTGTCAGTTATTATTTATCCTCTTCCATTTATGATTTTATTTATTTGGGTCCTCTCTCTTTTTATCTTAATAAGTCTGGTTAGAGCGTTGTCAATCTTGTTTATCTTTTCAAAGAACCAGCTCTTGTATTCACTTATCTTTTATATTGTTTTTTTTAGATTCTATTTCATTTACTTCTGCTCTGATATTTATTATTTCCTTCTTTCTACTCACTTCGAGCTTTGCTTGCTGTTTGTTTTCAAGCTCCCTTAAGAGTAAACTTATGGGTTTTTTATTTGAGCTTTTTTCTTGTTTTTGAGATAGGCCTCTAATGCTATGAATTTGCCTCTTTAGATTACTCTCCCTGTGTCCCACAGATTTTGGATTGTTGTGTTTCTGATTTTCATTGGTCTCAAGGTATCTTTTGATTTCTTCCTTGACCTCACTGTTAACCCATTCATTGTTTAATAACATGTTATTTAGCTTCCATATACTTGCATGTCTTTCAGTGTTCTCTTTGTGACTGATTTCTCATTTCATACCATTGTGATCAAAGAAAATGCTTGATGTGATTTCAATTTTCTTAAATTACTGAGAATTGTTTTGTGTCCTAACATGTATTCTATCCTAGAAAATGTTCCATATGCACTTGAAAAGTGTGTATATTCTGCTGCTTCAGGGTGAAATGCTCTGAAGATATCAATTAAATCCACTTGATCTAATCTGTCACTTAAGGCTGCTGCCTTCTTGTTGATCTTCTGTCTGTAGGATCCATCCACTGAAGTCAATGGAGTATTAAAATACCTGACTATGATTATATCTCTGTTTATCTCTCCTTTTATGTCCATCAAGATTTGCTTCACATATTTAGGTGCTCCTATGTTGGGTGCATAAATGTTTTCTAGAGTTATATGCTCTTTTTGAATTGTTCCCTTTATCGTTATGTAGTATTTTTTTGTCTCATACTAGAGCCTTAGTTTTAAAGTCTGTTTTTCTCAGATATAAGTATTGCTACCCCAGCTTTTTTTCCTTTCCAGTTTTATGAAATATCATTTTTGCATTCTTTTACTTTTAGTCTGTGTGTATCTTTCCATCTGAGGTGGCTTTCTTGGAGGCAGCATATAAACAGGACTTGTTTTTTTATACAGTCAGCTGACCTATGTCTCTTAGTTGGAGCAGTTAAGCCTTTTATATTTAAGGTGATTATTGATAGATGCCATTTTATTGTTAGATTATTTTCCTCTGTGTTTTTTCTTTCTCTTTCTTCTTTTTTTTCTTCTCCTCCTCCTTCCCCTTCTTTACTTCTTCTCCTTCAGCAAGCACTTTAACATTTATTGCAGTACTGGTTTGGTGTTAACAACCTTTTTTAGCTTTTTCGTGTCTGGAAAACTTATTTCTCCTTTGATTTTAAATGATAGCCTTGCTCAGCAAAGTAGCCTTCCTTGTAGGTCCTTGCTTTTCATCACCTTGAATATTTCACACCACTCCTTCTGCTCTGAAATGTTTCTGTTGAGAAATCAGATGCCAGTCTAATTGGTGCTCCCTTTTATGTAACTATCTGCTTTTCTCTTGCAGCTTTTAGGATTCTTTCTTGTCTTTAAGCCTTGAAATTTTAAATATGATATGTCTCAGTTTAGGCTTTTTTGGGTTAAATTTATTTGGGACTCTCTCAGCTTTCTGGACTTGTGTGTCTTTATCATTCACCAGATTAGGGAAGTTCTGGGTCATTATTCTATAAATAGGTTCTCAATCCTTTTCTTACACTCTTCTCCTTCTGGTATTCCCATGTTGTAGATGTTGTTATGTTTCTTTTTATTTTTTTAGTAGTTCAAGTACAGTTTTCTGCCTTTTACTCCCATCCTAGCCCACCACCAAGCCCTTCCCACCTCCCTCCTGTTTCCACCCACCCTTGTTTTTGTCCATGTGTCCTTTATACTTGCTTCTGAAAACCCTTCCCCTTTTCCCCTGAAATTCCCTCCCCTCTCCCCTCGGGTCACTGTCAGCCTATTCTCTATTTCAGTGTCTTTGGTTATATTTTGCTTGTTTGTTTGTTTTATTGAATAGGTTCCTATTAAAGGTGATATCATATGGTATTTGTCTTTCACCACCTGGCTTATTTTGCTTAGCATAATGCTCTCCAGTTTCATCCATGCTGTGGCAAAGGGTAGGAGCTCCTTCTTTCTTTCTGCTGCATAGAATTCCACTGTGTAAATGTACCACCATTTTTTGATCCATTCATTTCCTGATGGGCAGCTAGGTTGCTTCCAACACTTGGCTATTGTAAATTGTGCTGCTATGAACATTGGGGTGCATAGGTTCTTTTGTATTGGTGTTTCAGGGTTCTTAGGATATAATCCTAGCAGTGGAATTGCTGGGTCAAAAGGCAGATCCATTTTTAGTTTTCTGAGGAAGTTCCATACTGCTTTCCATAGTGGTTGTACCAGTCTGCAATTCCACCAACAGTGCACTAGGGTTCCCTTTTCTCCACAACCTCTCCAACACCTGTTGTCTGTTGCTTTATTTATAATGGCCATTCTCCCTGGTGTGAAGTGGTATCTCCTTGTGGTTTTACTTTGCATCTCTCTGATAGCTAGCAATACTGAATATCTTTTCATGTGTCTCTGGACCCTCTGTATGTCCTCCTTGGAGAAGTGTCTGTTCAGGTCCTTTGCCCATTTTAAATTGGATTGCTTATCTTCTTAGATTGGAGTCACACGAGTTCTTGACATATTTTGGAGATTAAACCCCTGTCTGAGGTATCATTGGCAAATATGTTTTCCCATACAGTTGGTTCTCTTTTTATTTTAATACTGTTTTCTTTAGCTGTGCAGAAGCTTTTTTATTTTGATGAGATCCTATTTGTTTATTCTTTCCTTTATGTCCCTTGCTCTAGGGGACATATCAGTAAAACTGTTCCTGTGTGAAATATCTGAGATTTTCCTGCCTATGTTCTCCTCTAGGACTTTAATGGTGTCACAGCTTATAGTTAAATCTTTTGTCCACCTTTAATTTGTTTTTGTGTATGGTGTAAGTTGGTGCTAGATTTTGGGGGTTTTTTTTTTTTTTTTTTTTGCACATAGCTGTCCAGTCTCCCAATGCCATTCATTGAAGAGGCTATTTTTGCTCTATTTCATGCTGCTTCCCCCTTTGTCAAATATTAACTGACCATAGAGACTTTGGTTCATTTCTGAGCTCTCTGTTCTGAACCACTGGTCTATCTATGTGTTTTAATGCCAGTACCAGGCTATTTTGATTACAGTGGCCTTGCAATACAGTTTGGTATCAGGTATTATGATCCCTCCTACTTTGCTTTTCTTTCTCAAAATTGCAGCAGCTATTCGGGATCATTTATGGTTCCATATAAATTTTTGAAGTGTTTGTTCTATGTCTGTGAAATATGCAATTGGTACTTTAATAGGTATTGCATTGAACCTATAAGTTGCTTTAGGTAGTATGGACATTTTGATGATGTTAATTCTTCTGATCCATGAACACAGTATATGTTTCCATTTGTTTGTGCCTTCCTTGATTTCTTTCCTCAGTATTGTGTAGTTTTCTGAGTACAGGTCTTTTACCTCCTTGGTTAGGTTTATTCCTAGGTATTTTATTTTTCTTTTTGGTGTATCAAGTGGGATTTTTTTTCTCCTTCTGCTGTTTCATTGTTGGAATACAAAAATACCTTTGATTTCTGGATATTGACTTTGTATCCCACTGTTTTGTCAAATTCATTTATTAGGTCAAGCAATTTTTGGCAGAGTCTATAGGATTTACTATGACACTATTGTGTCATCTGCAAACAATGACAGTTTTACTTCCTCCTCTCTTATTTGGATGCCTTTTATTTTCTTTTCTTCTCTGATCACTGTGGCTGAAACTTCCAATACTATGTTGAATAGAAGTGAAAGTGGACAACCTTGTCTTGTTCCTGATCTTAGTGGAAAAGATTTTAGTTTTTGCCCATTGAGTATGATTTTGGCTGTAAGCTCTCATATACAGCCTTTATTATATTGAGGAATGTTCCCTCTACTCCCACTTCGCTGAGTGTTTTTATCATAAATGGGTGCTGTACCTTATCAAGTGCTTTTTCTGCATCTATTGATATGGTCATGTCATTTTTGTGTTTGCTTTTGTTTAAGTGATGTATTACATTTGCTGATTTGCAAATATTGTACATCCTTGCATCCCTGGGATAAATCCTACTTTGTCATGGTGTATGATCTTTTTGATGCATTGTGGGATGTAGTTTGCCAATATTTTGTTGAGGATTTTTGCATCTATGTTCATCGGTAACACTGGCCTGAAGTTTTCTTTTTTGTTGTGTCTTTATGTGGTTTTGAGATTAGGATGATGCTCACTTCATAAAGAGAGTTTGGGAGTCTTCCATCTTCTTGAATTTTTTGGAATAATCTATGAAGTATAGGGGTTAGCTCTTCCTTAAATGCTTTATAGAATTCTCCTATGAAAACATCTGGCCAGGGCTTTTGTGTGTTGGGAGTTTTTTAATTACTGCTTCAATTTCATCTGCTGTTATTGGTCTGTTCAGGCTTTCTGCTTCTTCTTCATTCAGTTTTGGAAGGTTATATTTTTGTAGAAATCTGTCCATTTCACTTAGGTCTTCAAATTTCTTGCAATATGGTTATTTGTAGTAATTTCTTACAATCCTTTGTATTTCTGTAGTATCATCTGTAATCTCTCCTCTTTCATTTCTGATTGTGTTTATTTGATTCCTCTCTCTTTTTTTCTTGATGAGCCTACTTAAAGACATGTCAATTTTATTTATCTTTTCAAAGAACCAGCTCTTGGATTCATTGATCCTTAAAATTATGCTTTTAGTCTCTATGTCATTTAATTCTGCTCTCATCTTGAGTATTTCCTTCCTTTTACTTGCTCTGGGCTCTTTGTTGTTGTAGTTCAAGTTCTTGTAGATGTAGGATTGGGTTGTTTTTTGAAATGTTTCTATCTTTTTTTGGTAGGCCTGTATCACTATGAACTTCCCTCTCAAGACTGCCTTCAATGTGTCCCATAAGTTTGGGGTAGTTGTGAGTTCATTTTCACTTTTTTCCCAGAAACTTTCTGATTTCTTCCCTAATTTAATTCTTAACCCATTCATTGTTTAATAGCATGCTACTCAATCTCCATGATTTTGATGTTTTGGGTTTTTCTCCTTGGGGTTGGTTTCTAGTTTCAATCCCTTGTGGTAGGAAAAAATGCTTGATATGATTTCAGTTTTCTTGAATTTGTTGAGGCTTGTTTTGTGTCCTATCATGTGGTCTATCTTTGAAAATGTTCCATGTGCATTTGAAAAGAATGTGTATTTAGCTTCTTTGGGATGAAGGGCTGTCTATATGTCAGTTAAGTCCATTACATCTAGGGCATTGTTCAATGCCACATTATCTTTGTTGATGTTTTGTTTGGAAGATCTGTCCATTTTTGACAGTGGGGTGTTAAAATCTCCTACTATAATTTTGTTGCTGTCAATATCTTTCTTGAAGTCCTCTAAAATTTTCTTTATATATTTGGGTGCTCCTATGTTGGGTGCATATATATTTACAATGTTTATGTCTTCTTGGTGGATTCTTCCCTTGAGTATTATGAAGTGACCTTCTGGGTCTCTCTTTATGGCCCTTTTTTGGAAGTCTATTTTGTCTGATATGAGTATCGCTACCCCAGCTTTTTGTTCCTGTCCATTTGCTTGGAAAATTTGTCTTTCCAAGCCTTGCACTTTCAGTCTGTATAGGTCTTTTGTCCTGAGGTGGGTCTCTTGTAGGCAGCATATGTATGGGTCACTCTTTCTTATCCATTCAGCTATGCTATGTGTTTTGATTGCAGCATTTAATCCATTTACATTTAAGATTATTATTGATAGATACTTATTCATTGCCATTTTCATACCTGTGTTCTCTCTCTCTCTCTCTCTCTCTCTCTCTCTCTCTCTGTTCCTTCCTTTCCTTAAAGCAGTCCCTTTAACATCTCTTGCTGAGCTGGTTTGGAAGAGGTGTATTGTCTTAGACTACTTTTGTTTGGGAAGCTCCTTATTTGGCCTTCTGTCTTGATTGAGAACCTTTCTGGGTAAAGTAGCCTTGGTTGCAGGCCTCTGGTTCTCATTACTTGGAATATTTCTTGCCATTCTCTTCTGGCTTGGAGCACTTCCATTGAGAAGGCAGCTGCTAGCCTTATGGGGCTCCCTTGTATGTTACTTCCTGTTTCTCCCATACTGCCTTTAAGATTCTCTCTTTGTCTTAGAATTTTGCCATTTTAGTTATGTGTCTTGAAGTGGGCCTCTTTGGGTTCCTCTTGATTGGGACTCTCTGTGTTTCCTGGATTTGTGTGACCTTTTCTCTCATCAAATTAGGGAAGTTTTCCATCATTACTTTTTCAAATAGATTTTCTATCCCTTGCTCTTCTTCTTCTTCTTCTAGTATCCCTGTTATATGGATATTATTACATTTCATATTGTCTTGCATTTCTCTTAATCCCTCTTCATTCCTTCTGAGACTCTTTTTCTTTTCTTGCTCTTTCTGGGTGTTTTTTTCTACTTTGTCTTCCAGCTCACTGATCTGATCTTCTGCTTCATTGATCCTGCTTTTGATTCCTTCTACTGTGTTCCTCAGTTCAGAAATTGTATTCTTCATTTCCTCTTGGCCCTTGTTGATAGTTTCTATTTCCTTTTTCATGTTGATATAGTTTGTGGTGAGTTTATTGTAGTTTCTCTGTATTGTCTGGTAATTCACTGTGAACTCCTTGAGCTTCCTGATAACCATTGCTTTGAACTCACTATCTGACAGTTGATTTGCTTCTATTTCATTTAGCCTTCTTTCTGAGGCTTCCCCCTTTCCCTTCATTTGGGGATTGTTCCCTTTGTCTTCCGATTATTTGTAATATTCTTCTTGTTATCCTCACCTTCTTAAATTTATGTGTTCTGACTCCCTGGGTTTATGGTGTGAACTTCTATGGTATTCTATAGTAGAATACCTGTGAGATTCAGTTGTACAGTCTCCTTGATCTCCTGAGTTCACTGGTCTTGGGCTGTCATTTAAGTTGGCTCTGTGTTTTTCTTTGGATTTTCATTGTTGTTGGGTCTTTCTTTGGTGGGTGCTTCCCACCAGCTGACTAACTGAGGGTCCCTGTGCCCACCATTTCTTGTATTTCATTGTGCTGGTGTGGGAAGTTTATGTCGAAGCTTGTTCTTTCATGTGTATAAGGTTTTGAGGATTCTCTCTTGCTCTTGTTCAGGTGTTTGTTTTGGGTAATTTCTCCACTATTTAGTTGTATTTCCAGATAGATCCTGGATTGAGGTTAGTGTGGCTCCCACTCCCTCCTTCACCTTCTTCTGTTGTTATCTGTTGGTGGTTCCTTTGTTGTTGAGTTTCCTCTTCCAGCAGGCATCCTGTTGTTCACAGCTTCTACCTACTTGTCTAGTTTTTCGATGTCCACTACAATTTTTGGTCTCCTATCTTCATATGTGCTGGGGTACTGTTGGCTATTTGCTCTGTTTCTCCATAGACTGGCTAGATTTTTCTCCCATGTGTAGGGAGATGTGGAATCCACTTCCTCCTACCTTGCTGCCATCTTCCAGTACCAGATGTTGTTATGTTTCATGTTATCTGAAATGTTTCTTAAGCTCTCCTCATTTAAGGAAATTTTTCAAACTGAGTATCATTTTATAACGTGGGGACTAACTTTTAAAACTAATAATTGCTTACACAGAAAATTAATCTATGACACAAATACCAAGTATCTACTTCAATTAACTCAGCTTATGCATTGCAATCACCTGAAAAAGTTTATTATTTTACAATTCACAGCAAATTCTTCCAAATAGTATGAGCAACCTTCTCTAAATATAGTAAACATCTGTTGCCATTTAAATAAAATTCTCTAAACAAGCTCACACCTTGGTAGTGATGACTCACCACTCTGGTTATTAGCAGGTTATAGGTGAGTCATATCATCAAGACTAATAAATCACCTCAGATCATTATGTTGAAATGGATTCTGATAATAATATTACTATCATAACTATATTACTTACTCCATCTGTATTAACTTGTTTCATGTATGCTTCATTACATCCTTTTCCCCAATTACTCATTGAGAAGGGACATCATCTTCTTTATGTTATGAAAAACTAGGTCACAAATAAATGAAAGTCAAAGGCATGTAATGGAAACAAAAACTCTTCTGTGAATGCAGTGTTAACTTTCACTTGATAAACAAAATGCAGTATAATTTTCACCTGAAAAGAAACTTTTCCTTGAGAATAATACCTCTTAATTATGTGGCACTTTTGTCTCTTAGAATTCAAAGCTCCTCATTACCTAGAAAGAGACAACTAAAGAACAAGAATGATAAGATGATATATTTTAAAGGAAATGCTAGGACATCTGATTTAATCAAAAGATAATAAAATGACATTATAAGATCTTTCAGATAAGAAGTAACTTGTTTCAAATTAGGTATCAAACAAAAATTGCATAATGGAACTCCAATATGGAAACATGATTTTTTAAAATATCCACCCCTTTGCTAAACAAATATTGGCCCACCAAACAGTTATTGAGCCCCACCATATGCTATATGTACAAGGAACTGGGAATATGTGTATAAATAGGACATAGTCTCTGCCTTCATGATGTTTGGAGTCTATAGAGAAAAAGATGAGTGATAGATTCTGCAATACTGAGAAATAAGGACTTTAATAAAAGCATATGTTTTTTAGAATATTATTTAATTACCCTCATAATAGAGATGTTCTTTTATTCTATTCAGGCTTCTGTAACAAACTACCTTAACTTACAAACAAGAGAAATTTATTGCTCACAGTTCTAGAGTTTGGAAACCTGAGACCAAGGTGCCAGCACAGTCAGGTCAGGGTCCTCTTTGGAGGGTACAGACTTCTATTTGTATCCTCACATGGTGAAAGGGTCAAGGGTGCTCTCTGGCTCTCTTTTATAAAAGCACTAATCTGCCCTGGCTGGTGTGACTCAGTGGTTGAGTGCTGGCCTGTGAATCAAAGGGTTGCTGGCTCCATTACCAGTCTAGAGCACATGGGTGGGTTGCCAGCCAGGTCCCCAGTGTGGGGCACACGAGAGGCAACCACACATTGATGTTTATCTCCTTCTCTTTCCCTCTCCTTTCCCCTCTCTAAAAAATAAATAAAATCTTTTTTAAAAAACTTTAAATAAATAAATGAAAGCACAAATCTCATTCATGAGGCCTCTAACCTCATGATATAACCACCCCTTACAGGCATCACCTACTAATAATATCACCTCTGGAGGTTAGAATTTCCACATATGAATTGGGGGAAGAACACAAACATTCAGACCATAGGAGGTATGCTTCAGTCTCTTTTCTTAAAAGTGCTATTGAATAATGAGTTCATGTTGGAGGTGAGGAAGGGAAAGCAAAGTGTCAGTCTATGTTTTGGAAATTTTATCATCATATGCTATTAATATCACTTGTTTTAAGAAAGAAATAAAAGAGGTTGATGTTTTGTGAATCTTGATAACATTGAAGTGATAAATAAGAACTGAAAAAATATGAAGTTTTGATAACCAGATTCTTTCTTGAGCAATTAGACTCCTTCTTCTGTGCCTTAAATAGAAATGGATAGAAGGTAAGCCTACTCCATTCTATCCCACAGGTGAGATATAATGACCTTGAGGTTAGAAGAACCAGTTAGGAGTTAACATGAGTATGTGGTTTGAAGAAGGGAATGGAGAGCTCTATAAAGTAGTCCAAGTCCTGATCACAGAGACAATGAACCTCTACCATTCAAATCATTTCTAATCCTCTCTCCTATAATATCCTCTAAATTGGATTTTGGTCAGCACCACAGGAGGGAGTTATTAGTCTTTACAGCTGGTCCTGATATTGGCCATGGCATTACTGTGTCTGATTCTGCTGCTTCTCTGGGCCTGGATCTGAAACACAACTGACACCTAAATGTCATCTCCAGGGGTTAATGCTTATGGGAGTTGTTGTGCCAGGACTTACAGTTTCACCTGTTGCTAGGTACCCGGGGCTCTCCACCCTGGGAAACCCTCTGCACCACCCTGGTGACACTCTGCACTGGGCCCATCGTTCCTGTTCTGATCATGCGTATCCAGATGCCTACTACAGTGAGACCCACTCCACATTTACCAGGTTGCAGATCTCATAGACATCATCAACTGTTTCCATAAGGTTTAGTCCAGAAGGAGAGAAGAACTGATTCTCTCTCTTTGCTACTGATGTGGTATAAAATATGGATAAGTTCATACACATCGTTCTAAGTTATGGCTTCTGGGAGTATTCTGATTGACTGATACAAAATCAATAGGATTATAGCCAGAATGTGGACAACATGGAAAATAATAAACTCCTACTAAAATTGTCTCAAATTTTTCACTTTTCCTCTAAGAACAATGGCAAGCTACAAAATGTCAGGATTCCCACACGACTATGCAAATGTAATCTGATTGGGGTGGCGTTCATCTCTGTATCTCCTCCCCTATCTTCTCACTCCAATCCCATCACAGGACCTAGGACAGTTTCCAGGATACAATGAATCTCATAACAGTTCGTCAGATGAATGGCATTTCTTTATAGCTAAATAAGTGATGGGAAAAATATATATATATTCTTAGAACTCCTCATACTTTTTTATTAATTTCAGAGAAAGAGAGGAAGGGGGAGAGACAGAGAGAGAGAGATTGAGGTTGGTTTGTTGTCCCACTTATTGATGTATTCATTTGTTGATTCTTATATGTGCCTTGATCAGGGATTGAACTCACAATCTTGGCATATGGGAGTGATACTCTAACCAACTGAGCTACCCAGCCATGGAAAAATCCTTATACTTTTGAAAACATCATGAGGCCACTGAATGAGAATTCAGATGAAGTCCACACTGAAAAACTTTAATAAGGAAAATAAATCATCTTATGATCCAAAAGTAACTGCTTGAGTCTGTTGCAAACATATTTTTATTATTTTATAGGGTTCCCTTATAATTATACTCCATAATAGTAATAATTGAGGAGAGAGCTGATTAAGTCATCTAAATTCAACTGCCCATTTGCTCAAAGAAGATATTTATGTAGTTGTTTATTTGTTTCACCAAAAGAAATAACTGCTCACTGCATGTGAATTGAATTCATTTGATGGCATTTTGATTCCTAAGTATATCTAAAGGATAGAATTATCTGACATTTCATTGGAGTTTTATTGAATTCTTTGATTCTATCTATGCACATTATGGGTATAAAGGTTTTCTTGCTATACTATATATCATTCATATTCACACAGATAAGAAATTGGGTTAACCACAATTCACTTTTTCTTCAAAAGTCATGTCTTTTAAACATTGGAATGAGAAGTCCATATTTTAGTTTATTACTCAGCATGTCTTCTAGTTATTTCTCTTTTGAATTCTACATTACAAATAAATCAATTGTAATTTTCTCAAAACTAAAATTACTCAAGAAAAATTTCAGTGATAGCAAATATTGATCCAGCATGAAAACTGAAATAATTTAAAATTCATTACTTGATCTGCTTTCTCAACCATTCAATATCAGAAATAAAATAACTCTTCATACACCCCAAATTCTATGCCAGTAAAATTGAGTTGCTTTATCATTTTTACACTACATTTTTCAAACACAGTTATGCAAGACAGGAATATCTTCTCAAAAATACAATTATGTTAAATAATTATTTAATTACTGTAATTTAAGCTGTCTCAACTTTTAGTTAGTATTATTTATTTGGTGACACACGATTTTTTATGCTAGGTGAAATAATTTGAAACTTTCAACATAGCTTAAGCTTCTTTTATAGATCCTACTTTGAGCCCATCTGTTAAATTAGATTGGCTGGGAAAGTCTTTAAAACATGTTAAAGTTAGCACAATGTTTTGTTCTAAATTTTTTAACTCTAATGGCTTGAAGATGTTATCTAATGCGTATGTTCATGTATATGCTAAACATCTCTTTGACATATATAGAGACATTGATTGTAATGACATGTTATTGACAGAGAAAGTAAAAAACTAATGAATTGTAAAAATTTGTGTGAACTACAAGAAATAGGATATGCTTTCCCAATTCCCAGTGAAGTGCATCTCTTCTGATTATTAACTTTTAAAGATTCTTATCATGCACCTGTTAACTATGATGGAAGTCACTTGGGACACAAAAGCAGATTTGAGTAGGGAGTAGATGTCAGAATCTGTCAGGGTCCAGTTAGGGCACAGAAACTCCATTAGTTATTTTTAATAGAGAGAATTTAATACAGATCATTGTTAATTCTATATTGAATAGCTGAAAAGATTAGAGAATTCCAAGGTATCACATAAGTAACAACTGTAGAAAGTCACTACTGGCCTCAGAGTTGGGGAAACAAAGGGAAGAGGGTGGGATTATTAAAATTTAGAAGCTTGGAGGAGAGCCCAGGTGTGCCTGGAACCCAGACCTCTGAGGAACGGGTGCTTCTTGCTTCATTCTGGTGTGTCCAGGGGTTGGACAAGGCTGATCCTGCTGGTTTAGAGAAACTGCAAACTGGATTTGACTGTTTCTATTGGATTCAATTGCCTCTACTAGGGTAAAGTGGGACAACAGTGACCCCAACAAAATGAGGACGTCTACATGAACCTAACTGAAAAGATCCAAGTCCCTCTCCCTCCATCAGTTGTACAGGTTCCTAGGCACCCCCTGTTGGCAGAGCCCCACCTGGAGACTGCTGACCAAGCAGGAATGTGGTTTAGAGTCCTGGTTTCAGCAACCCAGAGTAGGGTATAGAACACTGAGAGGGCTGATGGTGTGACAATAGCTTAATAACTGACACACAATGGTTTATTCCAACTGGGAGGAAGAACAACATTTTGATAGATGAAATTGAATTGAATCATAGGTGCTACCATTTATTGAATAATTACAATGTGTCAAGCATGTTATTAAGTACTTTACATCCATTAACTCATTTAACTTAATCCTCACAACAACCATTTGAAACAGGTACTATTATCCTCAGTTTACAGATAAGTAAACTGAAGTTCAGGAACAAGTGAATTGAGCAAAGCTATATACTTAGTAGTTCCACAGGTCTGAATATTCATTTTCCTTTATAACTTGTAGTAGTTTTCAAACTGTGGTCTGTGGACCCTCAAGCTCCAACAGGTCACCTGAGGGGCCACAGTGGGCATGACAATCAAGTGAGGTGAGGCTCCCATCTCTGCTTCAAACTGTGGCTACTCCGCTCTTATCTATTTCACAAATGAAGGGGAACAGAAGGAATATGAGAAGCTATGTAAGATTTCAGTTGGAAAAGCAGTTTGGTGCTAAAAAGCTTTCGAACCTCTTCCTTTTTTTTTTAGTGTTATTTTTTAATTTTTTTGAATATTTACTTTTTTTATTTTAATCATTGTTCAAGTACAGTTTTCTCCCTTTTATCCCAATCCAGCCCACCCACCCAACCCTCCCCACTTCCCTCCCATTACCACCCTCTCCCTAGTTTTTATCCTTGTGTCCTTTAAATTTGTTCCTGTAAACCCTTCCCATTCTCCCCTGAAATTCCCCTGAAATTCCCTCTCCTCTCCCCTCTGAACACTGTCAGTTTGTCCTCTTTTTCAGTGTCTTTGGTTATATTTTGCTTGTTTCTTTGTTTTGTTGTTTATGTTCCTGTTAAAGGTGAGATCATATGGTATTTGTCTTTCACTGCCTGGCCTATTTCGCTTAGCATAATCCTTTCCAGCTCCATCCAAGCTGTTGCAAAGAGTAGGAGCTCCTTCTTTCTTTCTGCTGCATAGAATTCCATTGTGTAAATGTACCATAGTTTTTTGATCCATTCATTTACTGATGGGCATCTAGGTTGCTTCTAGCACCTAGCTATTGTAAATTGTGCTGCTATGAACATTGGGGTGCATAAGGAGAACCTCTTCCTTAAAAGCAGATTAGCATTTCATTTTTACCCTATAAAGTTGTTCCCAACAATTCCTAATTGCTTAGTCTGCCACCCTTTTTCTCTTGTTTTAGTTTGACTCACAGATAAAAGGCAAGAATTGTTTTCTTCATATCTTACTGGTACCATTTACATGCTCCTTTCCTAAATTAATGGCCCCTACTAAGGAAAGATGTTTTTAACTTATCTTAGAGTTTGACAGACTTAGTATTCTCTCTTGGCCATCTACATTCTATCTCCCTAGTCAGGACTGAGGCCCAGAAGAAACCCTTTTTCCCAGCCAGCTACAAAATCACCTGCTCACTACCTCTCCCAGTTGACCTTTGATTTCTCCATTTTATAACCAAACCTCCTTTTAAGTCTCTGTGGCTCCTCAAAGGAGAGAAATTATTTTGTTTCTCTAGACAGTCTAAAATTACAATACCTATGTAACAACTTTCAAATTAAGTCCCCCAACAAAGTCTGTTAAAACCCTGATGGGTCAGCTCATCTCTCCTAAATCCCAGAGTCAGGTTGCAGCCCAAAGGGAGCCATGTATCAGGTGGTGTGTCTTCAATTCACAGGAGAACTTTGCGTTAAGTCAAATCCAGGCATTAAATGAAGAGTTGCTAACGAGTAGTTGTCCTTGACCTAGATTTTATAAACATTTTCATTTATAAAAAAAAAATGAACTTCATTTCAATTCAGTCTAGTGTTTTAGCTATTATGTGAAAGCTATAAATGATTATCCTTTGGGGATGAGGTAAGGTATAAAGATTAAAAATTTTGGATCATACTGGTAATCAGTTATTAATATGCACATAAAGAAAATCTTTGTGCATGATAAGCTTTGTAAAAGAGTTTTTGCAAGTTATCAAAGAGCCACAATATGACATTGGGTAAGTATGAAAATTAATTTTAAGCCATGTGGAGCCATTAAGAATGAAAATGAACATGCCATGGAGAATTAAGAGCAATTAAAAACACTTATGGCTTTTTAATCTGTATAAAGCAAACTATAACATTTATCTTCATAAAGCAACTAGTCTTCATAGTATTTAAATGCTCACATAAGAATTAGAATACCTTAAGCTAAAGGAAAGTAATTCCCTGGAGTTAATGTGTGTAGATTTATCACTTCCAAAACACTTTTTCTGATCACTCATTTATGCTAGAGAACACTCCTTACCAAGGAGAAGTATCTATGTCCTCCACTGACAATGCCTAGAGATATTTGGTAATAAGCCCAATATCACACAAAAAGGTAAAGAGAGAGAGGGACATCTAGATCTTCTGACTTCATTATGTCACACACAGTATCCAGCCAGGCAAGTGGACAAAGCAATGTGCTTGCACCTGCACACCAGTGTAAACCCATGTTCATGTACACACATGGGTTCTCCTTATAGTTTATATATAAAATAACCAGGAAATTTTTTAACCATTCCAGAAATGACATTTGGAACAGCTTTATTAATGAAACCATAAACTCACATTGCTAAATTTAATTATGTTATACAGTTGACCCTTGCACAAATCACAACTTAGAAGTGCTGACCCCTTGTGCAGTCAAAAATACAAGTACAACCTTTGATTCTCCCAAAACATAACTAAGCCTACTATGGACCAGAAGCCTTACCATTAACATAAACAGTCAATTAACACACATTTTGTATGCCATATGTAGTATACACTGTATTCTTATAATTAAGTAAGCTACAGAAAAGGAAATGATATTAAGAAAATCAGAAGATCTAAGATAGTGGAAGAGCAAAAACAAAAAATATCCAGAACTGACAGAAAATTGAACTGTATGGAAGTCTCACAACCAAGGAGTTAAAAGAAGAGGCATTCATACAGACTGGTATGAGTAAAGGAGACAGGCAGTCAGGGTGGAGAGGCTTCCCAGAAAGGTGGCAGATGGGGTGGGTGAGGTGGCAGTCCCATGTTCACATCAAAATAAGCTGGAAGGAACAACTAGGGAGCGAGACAGGCCATGCAACCCAGGATTCCAGTGTAGGAAACTAAAGCCTCAAAACTTCTGACTATAAAATGCTGTGGGGGTTGCACTGGCAGGAGAAATTCCCAACATAACAAGAGAGTTTGTTGAAGAGACCCATGGAGTCCTAAAGCATATACAAGCCAACCCACCTGGGGATCAGCACCAGAAGGGCCGAATTTGCTTGCAGTAGCACAGGGAGTGACTGAAAGTAGGTCAAGAGTCAAGCAAATGGCATTGTTCCCTCTCCAACTCTTCCCCCACATACAGTGCCACAGAGTGAAGTTGGTTGCCCGCCATGACAAATATACAAGACTCCACCACTTACAATATAACAGCTGCACTGAGACAAAGAAATACAGCCTAAATGAAAGAACAGAACAAAAATCCAGAATATGAATGAAGTAATGAGGAGACAGTCAACCTATCAGATGCAGAGTTCAAAACACTGGTAATCAAAATGCTCATAGAAGTTACTCAGCATAGACACAAAACAGAGAGAGAAGTGAAGTCAATAAACAGTGAAATAAAGAAAAATATATAGGGGACCAACAGTGAGGGGAAGGAAACTGGGACTCAGATCAACAAATTGAAACAGAAGGAAGAAATAAACATTCAACCAGAACAGAATGAAGAAAAAGAATTCCAAAAAATGAGGAGAGGCTCAGGAACCTCCAGGACAACCTTAAATGTTTCAGCATCTGAATCATTGAGTTCCAGAAGTAGAAGAGGAAGAGTAAGAAATTGAAAATTTATTTGAAAAAATAATGAAAAGAAACTTCCCCAATCTGGTGAAGGAAATAGACTTCCAGGAAGTTCAGGAAGCCCAGAGAGTCTCAAAGAAATTGGACCCAAAAGGAACACATGAAGACACATCATAATTAAATTATTCAATATTAAAATAAGGAGAGAATCTTAGAAGCAGCAAGAGAAAAGGAGACAGTTGCCTACAAAGGAGTTCCCATAAGACTATCACCTGATTTCTCAAAAAGCAAGAAGATTCCTCTCCAGGCAAGAAGAGGCTGGAAAGAAGTATTCGAAGTCATGAAAGGCAAGGACCTACATCCAAAATTACTCTATCTAGCAAAGCTATCATTTAGAATGGAAGGGCAGATAAAGTGCTTTCCAGATAAGGTCAAGTTAAAAGAGTTCATCATCACCAAGTCCCTATTATATGAAATGTTAAAGGGACTTAACTAAGAAAAAGAGTAGATCACAACTATGAACAATAAAATAACAACAAATGCAACTATCAACAACTGAACCTAAAAGCAAAAACAAACTAAGGAAACAACTAGAACAGGAACAGAATCACAGAAATGGAGATCACATGGAAGGTTATCAATGGGAAGAAGGAGGAGGGAAAATAGAGGGAAAGGTACAGGGAATAAAAAACATAATTGGTAGGTACAAAATAGACAGGGGGAGGTTAAGAATAGTATAGAGAATGAAGAAGCCAAAGACCTTGTATGTACAACCCATAGACTTGAACTAGGGTGGCGAAGGCAGGGGAAAACGATGGTGGGAGGAAGGTTGCAGGGTGAAGGGGGAGAAAGAGGAGAAAAAATGGGACAATTGTAATAACATAATCAATAAAATATACTTAAAAATAATAAATGGATTAACAATGAGATCAAGGAAGAAATCAAAACGTTTCTGGATACAAATGAAAATAAATGTAAAACAGCCCAAAACTTATGGGACACAGTGAAGGCAGACCTAAGAGGGAAGTTCATAGCAATATAGGCCTGCCTATAAAAGACAGAAAATTTTCTTTTTTTTTAAATAGATCAGTTATTTAATTAGGTTTTTCAAAAGAAATTTAGAACTTCATTTTGTGAGGATAGAGGCCATTTGTGAGGGCAAACACCGAGCGGAGGTAGCCCTGGAGCTGGGGGATAGCTTTGATTTTTGGCAGAATTTGTGAGTCCACGGCTTTCTGATTGAGCCTGCGCTACTCCGTAACCTCGTATTTCTCTTTCTTGGTGTCGAAGATCTCCCCCTCCTGGTGTCTGGGCTTGCACAGCTTCTTCTTGAAGTAAGCATCAGTAAGATGCTTGGGAATTTTCACACCACTAATGTCGATTTTGGTGGAGGTGGCGATGGCAAATTTCTGGTGTGTTCTACACAGAGGAACTCGATTATAGGACAGAGGTCCAGTCACAAGTAGCAAGCCACTGCCCAGCTGCTTCAGGAAAATCAACCTCTTGCCCCTGTGGCGCCCAGTGAGGATGGTCAGGATGGTCCTGGGAGTGATGCTGGCCCGCAGTTTTCTCTTGTGCTGACTGAAGGGCTTCTTGCCGTGGCTCAGCAGCTTTCTTGGCATGTCTTCAGTGGGATAGTACCTAGGCATTTTACAAAGTTTAACCACCCGGGTACCACCATTCTTGTTGCCACCAACTGGCTTAGTGACAGTAGCCATAACTTTCTCCTTCTTTTTCTTTTCAACCCTGGATTTAGCTGCGGAGTATTTCCTCTTGTACATGGCTTTTCGGAAATACATGGCTGACCGGGAATACCTGCCAATCCCTCTGATGAGGACAGGGTTTCGGCTGCAATGGGGCTTCCCCTTCTTAGGCGTCTTAGCCTTGAGGTTCCCCTTCTTAACCTTGCCGCCAGCATCAGCCTTCTTGACTTGGGGTTGCTTCTCCTTAGTATCCGGCTTTTTGGTTTTTTCACCCACCATCTTGCAAGATGGGAAAGAGCAGAAAATTTTCAAATAAATAATCTTATCTAACATCTACAAGAACAAGATGAACAACACCAAACAAAGCCCAGAGAAAGTAAAAGGAAGGAAATCATCAAGATCAGAGCAGAATTAAATGACATAGACACTAAAAGAACAATTCAAAGAATCAATAAATCCAGGAGCTCGTTCTTTGAAAAAACATAATCAACAAGCCTTTATCCAGACTCATCAACAAAAAGATAGGGCCTAAACAAATAAAACCAGAAACAGGAGAGGAAAAACTACAATGGATATCACAGAAATGCAAAGGATTGTAAGAAATTACTACAGTAACTATATGCAAAGAAATTTGACAACCTGGGTGAAATGGACAAATTTGTAGAAACATATAAGGCTCCAACACTGAATCACAATGAAGAAGAAAGCCTGAACAGACAGATGACAACTAGTGAAATTGAAGCAGTAATCAAAAAACTGCCAGCATACAAAAGCCCTGGACTGGAGAGCTTCACAGGTGACTTTTAACAAACATTTAGGGAAGAGCTAACTCCTATTCTTTTCAAACTATTCCAAAATGTTCAAGAAGAGAGTAGACTCCTATATTCATTTTATGAGGCCACTATTACCCTAATTCCAAAACCAGTAAAGACACAAAAAAGATAACTACAGGTTATTATCACTGATGAACATAGATGTTGAAATCATCAACAAAATATTGGCAAACCAGATCCAGCCATACATTAAAAATATCATACACCTCATATCATACCATACACCTCATTCATATCATACACATATGATCAAGTGGGAATCATCCCAGAGATGAAAGGACAGTATAATATTGGCAAATCAATAAATATAATATGCAGCATTACTGAAATGAAAGGCAAAAAGTACATAATCATATCAATAGATGCAGAAAAAGCAATTGATGAAGTACAGCACCCATTTATGATAAAAACACTCAGAAAAGTGGGAGTAGAGGGAGCATCCTTCAACACAATAAAGGCCATATATGAGAGACCTACAGCCAACATCATACTCAATGTGCAAAAACTAAAAGTTTTTCACTAAGACAAGGAATAAGACAAGGGTGTATGCTTTCATCGCTCTTATTCAACATAGTATTAGAAGTTCTCACCACAGCAATCAGACAAGAAAAAGAAATTAAAAATATCCAAATTAGAAAGGAAAAAGTAAAACTCATTTGCAGATTACATAATAGTGTACACAGAAAACCCTATAGGCTCCACCAAAACACTATTCAACCTAGTAGGTAAATTGGGCAAATGCATATTGACATGGGATACTAAGTCAATATTCATAAATTGAAGGCTTTTTTGTATACCAATGTTTCAAAAAGAGTAACTACAGAAAAAATCCCATTTACTACAGCAACAAGAAAACAAAGTACCTAGGAATATATTTAACCAAGGAGATAAAAGACCTGTACTCAGAAAACTACACAACACTGAAGAAATTAAGAAAGACATAAACAAATGGAAGCATGTACCCTGTTCATGGATTGGAAGAAATAATATCATGAAAATGTCCATACTGCCCAAAGCAATCTGTAGAGTCAATGCAATCTCTATTTAAATGTCAATCACATACTTCACAGATTGAGAACAAATATTTCAAAAATTTATATGGAACCGAAAATGACCCCAAATAGCCTCAGCAATCTTGAGGAAGAAGCACAAAGTAGGAGGGATCACAATACCTGATGTCAAACTATACTACAAGACCATTATAATCAAAACAGTCTGGTACTGGCATAAGAACAGACACATTAATCAATGGAACAGAATAGAGAGCCCAGAAATAAACCCATGTGTCTATGGTAATTAATATTTGACAAATGGGGCAGGAACATAAGTGGAGTAAATATAGCCTCTTCAACAAGTGGTGTTGGGAGAACTGGAATGGTACATGCAAAAAAAAATGAAACTAGACCAGCAACTTACATCATACACCAGAATAAACTCAAAATTGATAAAAGACTTAAACATAATCTATGATGCCATAAAAGTCCTAGAGGAAAACATAGGAGGGAAATTTCAGATATCCCATCAATACATCCCCTATGGCAAGGGATATAAAGGAAAGGATAAACAAATGGGACAACATCAAAATAAAAAGCTTCTGCATTGTTAAAGAAAATGTTAACAAAATGAAAAGAGAATCAACCATCTGGGAAAACATATTTGTCGATGATAACTTGGACAAGGGTGTGATCTCCAAAATATATAAAGAACTCCACATCAGGAAGAAAAACAATCCAATTTAAAAATGGGAAAAATCCTGAACAGACACTTCTCCATGGAGAACATACAGAGAGCCCAGAGACATATGAAAGGATGCTCAGCATCAGTAGCCATCAGAGAGATGAAAATTAAAACCACAATGACATACCACTTCACACCAGTCAGAATGGCCATCTTAACAAATCAACAAACAACAAGTGCTGGCAAGTGCTGGTTGTGAAGAAAAGGGAACCCTAGTGCACTGTTGGTGGGAATGCAGACTGGTGCAGCCACTGTGGAAAACAGTATGGAATTTCCTCAGAAAACTAAATATGAAACTGCCTTTTGACCCAGCAGTTGCACTGCTCGGTTTGTATCCTAAAATCCTGAAACACCAATTCAAAAGAACCTATGCACCCCTGTGTTCATAGCAGCACAATTTACAATAGCCAAGTACTGAAAACAGCCTAAGTGCCCATCAGTAAGTGAGAGAATCAAAAAACTATGGCCCATTTACACAATGGAATACTATGCAGCAGAAAGAAAGAAGGAACTCCTACCTTTAGCAACATCATGGATGGAACTGGACAACATTATGCTAAGTGAACTAAGGCAGGTGGTAAAAAACAAATACCATATGATCTCACCTATAAGAGGAATCTAATGAACAAAATAAAAAATTGAAGAAAATAAAACTAGAGGCATGGAAACAAAGAACAGACTGACAGCAACCAGAGAGGGTTGGGGAGGAGGATAAAGGGGGAAAGAAGGGGAAGCATCTTATCCACAAACAGGGATACATGACCCATGGATATGGACAACAGTGTGGAGATTGACTGTGGGAGCAGGGGGTGGTCATGGCAGGGGAGAGCAACAGTGGGAAATTAGGACAGCTATAATAGAACAATGATAAAAATATTTTAATCATAAGGAAAAGAAAACACACTTACATTATTTATTGAAAAAATCCATGTATAAGTGGACCATTGCAATTCAAAATCATGTTGTTCAAGGGTCAACTCTATATGCATTTATCACATTCTTCCAGGTATCATTGTATTTTTATACATCTCAATTTCCCAGTTGTGGTCCCAATTGAGACTACAAACTCTGAGAGAGGACAATTACCTTATATTAAAGGAATTTTTTTTCCTTAGAGAATATAACAAAATGCTTTACACATAGTATGTATTCAGTCCATGGGATGAATTATAATTCAAGCATAACTATCCCACAAATGTTTTAAGGATAAAACAAATTTAACATGCTTTTCAAAGTAGTCAGCTGAGGCAAAGTCTTTGTGTTAGGTAACTGAGACCAGTAAGTTTCCAATCTAAACTCTAAAATCTAGACAATCGAATAAATTTTTGAGATTTAGAAGCCTTTTCATGGGCTTCTGATTTACTTTTTTACCTGTTTTAGGTAGCTTTTTTGTGACTGAACTTATAGTCAGAATCCTAAATCAATGTACACATCCAGCTCACTTGACACATGTTTATTGAGTCATGGCTAGATTCTTGGTAAAATATAATGTGTGAATGAGTGAAGGATGCTGTCAGTGAGTAGCTCAGTGACACCAGAAAGATGCTGAGCTGTGTTGCTTGGACTCCAGGCATTGATTTTATCTTTATTTTTATTTGTATTCTATTACAATTGTCCCAACTTTTCCCACTTAGCCCTCCTCCACCCATCCCACCCCCCACTACAGGCACTGATTTTCACATGGAGCCAGAGCATCAGTTGTTCCTCCAGCTCCCTTGAGTCTTCCACATGATCTGAAAAGTGAGCTAGTTGCATGATACACAACATACATCCACATCAGCCCACAAAAAGGAGCCATTGAGGCCCTAGTAAACTGAGGTCTTAGTTTTATAGCAAAGACTCATCTCAGAGCCCACTAGCTTCACTCACCAGACAGCCAACGTAGGAAGAAATGCTCCCTTACTCTAGAAATCTCATCATAATTCCACTTCTGTCATTGTCCTAGTATAAGATCATAGTATCTGGAACATCATGGCCAGGCCAAAAATAAATGACTAAAGGAGCATTCTACCCAGAAATGAACATTTTGTATACAACATACATCCCTGGACTTCAATAATATAAAATGTTTTTCATATTACATTCTCCAGTTACACTCAAATCCAATAGTTAACAGCTTTTCAATAATTTGGAATTTCATTTTAGGATAAGAAAAAGTAGCTCGACTTTATTTCTGAACACGTAGACATAAAAGCCATCTCTATTTTTTTAATTCCCTGTTGGAAGTTTCAAAAAGTTCTTTGATTTTAACTTATCCTTTACATTTTTAAACCTAATACTAAAGAATCACTGTAGCTTATGTACCTTATGAAACTATACCCAGTATTTCTTAATTGTTCTCTGCAATAAAATGTTTGGCTGTGTGTATTTAAGTAAAAAGATTAAAAAGCAAAAAGATTAAGGAGCTAACATAATATCAGTAATTGAATCCTTCTCAAAAGCCAATTTGAACAAACACATACATTACATCCTTATCAATAGTATGTCATGGACAGTTTTAGAACCATCCAAGGTCTTCTCAGAGATTGGTTCAAGCCATTTGAACTGTAGTGTATAATTGCATATTCTCTGCTGTACTGCCATGGTATTCATTTTGTCTCATGTTACATGTTTTGGAAGAACCCCAGTTTTCAGATATTTTCCTGCCAAGCACAGCACATTACAGTAAATTATATATATCCTGGCCAGGTGGTTCAGTTGGTTGGAATGTCATTCCACAAACCAAAAGGTTGAGGGTTCAATCCCCAGTCTGGGCCCATGTCTGAGTTGCAAGTTCAGTCCCCAGTCAGGTTGTGTACAAAAGGCAACCAATTGATGTTTCTCTCTCTCTTTTTTCCTTCCTCCTCCTCCTTCTCCTTCTTTTCTTCTTCTCTTTCTCCTCCTCCTCCTCCTCCTCCTTCTCTCTCTCTCTCTCTCTCTAATCAATAAGGATGTCCTCAGGTGAGGATTAAGATAGATGATAGGTAGATAAATGATAGATAGATACATAGATAGATAGATAGATAGATAGATAGATAAAAATAAACTGAATGCAAGTAATTTTAAAATTTGGGAGATAACCACACATAGGTAATATAATTTCAGTGCTCTCCTGAGCATTTACAGACTTGTCCTCAATGCTGGGCTTATCTGTGTTACACTTAATAAAAACTAATTTATTAACAAAGGTATAATCCTACACTCTCCCACAAAGACTTTTCTCCCAAAGGAAACTTTGAAATAAAGGAAAGAAAAGTATGACTATTAGTTAATATAACAGATGGCAGAATGACATTCCAAACAAGCATGGCTGTAATTAATGTATGTGAAAATACCCATTCAATAGAAAAATCTCTACAGCACCAAGTAGAAATTCTAACCAAATCATGGCTTTTTATAACAAGTCCTCATTATTTTTATAACCCCAGAGATTGTTATCCAGTTGGAATCTAATGATTCAGCCACACCTACTGGATAGGTACCCCTAAACAAAATATTTACATTACTATTTCAGGTCTCCTCTGAAAATGGCCTCTCTGAGCCCTGATAGCTTTATTTCTATTGTGTAAATCATAATTGGTTGGATGAAGAATAAATACTCAACACAATTAGCATAATCAGATTTCTTCAACTGAAAAATTTGAAACTGGAATCAAGTAATCTAGTAAGCAACCTGCCTATCTGGGCACTCTGGATCACAGCAGAAAATGAATCAGTGCTGGGGCTGGAGGGAGGAACAGAGAAGGGAGGTGCTAGCTTTCCAGTCTTTGTAGCTCCTTTGCAGTGCCTGCTGCTTTCCTGCTGTTGGTGATATGCTTCTGTCTCCTTCTAATAAATTTCCTCAGCTTGTTTAATTCTCCTTGCATTGACTTGTTATCTAAAACCCACCGCCTTAAGTAATAATTTATCTTTACATTAAATTAGTTACTCTTGTAATTTTATTTATCTACATCTTATCTCCTCACCCAAAGCTCCCTGAGAGCACAAACTAATTTTTATATTCCTTGCATCTACATACCACACATACTAATAATATATTGAGTATATAAATTTACATTCAATATATTAAATGAATTTTAATATATTACTTAAATATAGTAATATATTAAATATAAGCAGACTTTAAATACTTGCTCATTAATTATGATTCCATGTTGACATTTTCTTTCTATTCAAAAATGTTATTGTTTATAGTTATGATCCATTGTATGACCTACATACAAATACATATGTTGTTTTTGAAGTGTTTCCTCAGTATTTGCAAACACCAGAAATTAACCTCCTAGCTCTGTTTTTCAACATTTTGGATGACAGATTGTGTTATGTGCAGTCCCTTATTACCACAACTAGTCCATGCTAAAATGCTAAGTAAGAAAACCAAAGAGTATCTCTTGGGAGAATAGAAACACTGCCCAGAGGGGCAGTGAGATTCCCTCTGTCTGGGAAAAAGTTTGTGAAGCCATGTCAGAAAGACTTCAGCTAAGTGAACTCTTTGCTGGTGGTGAGACAGACAGGGGCCAGCTTTAGTGATCTTCCACCTTTTTTGCTTAAGGTTTCTTTCCAGCCTATGACCATCATTTCTTCTCTTAAAATTACCTCTCTCAGCTATTTGACATGGACCCCTGATGGGTCTATTTGTATTATCTAATCCCAAAAAAAACAGGGTCAGGTCTTTGCTTATTTGCTTGAGGTCCTCATATTTATACTTTTCTAGTCCCAATAAGAGTGATATTCTCATTTCTTCACCCTTAGATCAAACAATAATCTCCTAGCAGTACTCTTTAGTTTATCTCATTTATTTTCAATTTGTGTTCCCTAATGCTACAAGTTCTAAAGTTGTGTATTTCTGTATCACTGTTGTTCTCAGAAATCAATATAGTTCTCAGAGGCCAAAACAGATCTCATTTACCCATTTAACCTAATTTCATACTATGCTCATTCATCCATTCAACAATGTGTATCAGTCACCTGCAAGGGCAGGCATTCGCTAAGCACTAGGAACACAGTGAGGAACACAGACAAGTGAAGAGGATACAGTATTGTAGTGCTAACTGGTATAACAGAGATATGCATAAGATGCTAAGAAAGCATTCAAAGGGAATACCAAAACCATTCTGAATTGGTTTGCCAGAAAAGTTTTTCTAAAAAAGAAAACGATACCCAAAAATGAAATCTAAAGAGCAAGTAGTTATTACATCATTGTGAGCAAGAAAGTAGTCTTGGGAATGTAAGTTGTAGGAATATGGAGAAAGGAAAGTATTGTAGGCAGAAAGAAATATGTGCATGGGCCAGTAAGCAGGTGGTGGCAGTGGATATGAAGAAAAGTGGATAAAGATAGGTAGAATCAATGGGACTTGGTAACAGATTGAAGGTGGGAGGTGAGGGAAAGGGAGGTACCAAAATGACTACCAGATCTCTAGCATGAGCAATTGCATGCCCAGGAGTATCCTATTGTAAGATGAAAATAAGTGCTTGATAAGAAGATCATAAAGTCTAAAAACTTTTGTTTAATATGGCATCTTGGG
The DNA here is from genome assembly GCF_004126475.2 of Phyllostomus discolor. Classification (NCBI taxonomy): domain Eukaryota; kingdom Metazoa; phylum Chordata; class Mammalia; order Chiroptera; family Phyllostomidae; genus Phyllostomus; species Phyllostomus discolor. The sequence continues at coordinate 129,523,366 of NC_040903.2, read as the reverse complement.
TACAGGTAAGAATATTTTAAAAGTTAAGCTCTTGCAAAGAATGAATCAACATTTATAGGAAGATATGCACCAAAGAGTTAACATTTTCTAAGTCATTGTGGTGATCTATTTCCTTTTCTATATATTCTAAATGTTTGGGGGTAAATATATATTATTTTATAACATGAAAAATAGAGCTATTTTCAACAAGGTATTATTAAAAATTTTTATATACATGTGTTGTTAATAAGGCTTATGTGAGATAGCAGATTGAGACAAGACTGCAGCAAAATAAAGTAATTTTTACATTTTTCTGGAGCCAAAATGATCCCTATTTCTTCTTTTAAAAATAAAAGAATTTTATATTTGTAAAAATACAAATGAGGTAGCACCATCTGGTATTCAGAACTCATCTGGTGAAATCTGGCAGAGTAATATTGCAAGACTCACAACATCTACTTAAATGTTCCCTATGGTGTTAACTTCCTCTACACTGGAGAAAGCAGCAAGCAGGGCTGATGCTCATGGCTCAGCATAGATCATCAGTAGCACTGAAAAATTAAGGCAAAATTATTTTTCATGAAGATCATGAACTTAATTATTTAAATTTGTTCACTTCCACCCCAGGCTTTCTGGCTCACATCAGTCAAGTTATTTTACCACTAGAGGCATGAATGTATTTATTATCATTTATTCATTATTTCTTGCCTTCATCTCAAAGTGCTTGAGGTCATTACTCTCTCTACCACAGGAAGTATTTTGAACTTCACATGAATGAGAGAAAAACTAGCATTGTGTTAACCCACTAACTTCAGGAGGTTTGTCTCTTATGAGCTGATACTTACTAATGCTCTCTATCAGTCCAAAAGTAAACATCTGTACCTAATTAAATTATATTAGGACTGTAACAATACCTTCCTCAATTTTGTTACTAAAAAATTGCTCTACATAATAACCTGTAATAATATTCTAAAAATGTTTACTAATGATAATAAGGGCATCATGTTAATGATAGAACAATAGACAAGAAGTATGTCAAAACTTTATTTTAGCTAATATCTTCAAAATTTACCCATCTAAAAACTTGAACCAGAACTTTTCTTTTATATATATATATATATATATATATATATATATATATATATATTATGGATTATGTTATTAGAGTTGTCCCCATTTCACCCCCTTTTATTTCCCTCTGCACTGCACCATCCTCCCACCCACATTCCCCCCTGTTGGGAACCAACCTGCCTGGTATCAGAAGCTGTAACCCCCACCTAGGCTAAGGCTAACCGTAAGCCAGCAAGGAGACAAGCTTATCTCCCTGACAAGAATGCTGCTTCTGTTCCTTCATACCTCACCCTGCCTGGACCCCAATGCTTGGTCAGTTAGCCAATGACAAGTAAGATTCCCTAAGGGGTGAACGACCTAAGACAGGCACGATCATGTGGGAGGCCCCCAGAAGAAGGACTTTGGGGGCTACGGCAAAAGGGAGTGATGGACTCTTGCCCTTTGGCTTTGACAAAGCCTGAGTCCTTCTTCTCTGCAAGAAAATCTCTTAATCTCTTGGCTGCCTTATTTCCCTTGCTCCACCTAAACCTGAAACAATGACAGGGTGGTGCCACCCTGTGCTGGAAAGGGCGGATTCCCCGGGTGATCAGGCCTAAGAAAGAACATGTAAATTCCTGTGAAAACTTCTTTGTTTAGAATGCTCTCAGCTGAATGAGAAGGGTCCAAGGAGGAAGTTAGTTTGTTCCTTAAAGTCTTACAGCTCTTTGACCCTGACTCAAAATGGACCCTCAGAGTTCCTTGTTACCTATCGTTTGATCCTTACTTCCTCACAATGAGTAATGTGCTTTACCTGAATTCTTATGCAAAATGAACCCAATAAAAGCCAGTTTGGATACTAAATCGGCACGCTCCCCACTAGAAGGGGTAGCCATTCTGTCCCTACTCCACAGAAACTGGTCTGTCTCTGTGCCTGTTTTTTCTCCCGTTTCGACGAGCCATCCACAGCATTACATGATCACTGCTGGCTGGTGACCCACGCATCACCCCCCCCTCTCACCTTAGTTCATATCCACAGGTGGCACATACAAGGTCTTGGTCTTCTCTATTCCCTATACTATTCTTAACCTCCCCCTGTCTATTTTGTACCTACCAATTCCCTATTCCCTATTCTTTTCTCCCATTCTCCTTCCTCCCCCCTGATAACCCTCCATGTGATCTCTATTTCTGTAATCTTATTCCTCTTCCAGCTATTTACTTGTTTTTGTTTTTGTTTTTAGGTTCAGTTGTTGATAGTTGTGAGTTTGTTGTCATTTTACTGTTCGTGTTTTTATTATCTCTTTCTTAGATAAGTTCTTTTAACACTTCATATAGTAAGGGGTTGGTGATGATGAACTCCTTTAACTTGACCTTCTCTGGGAAGCACTTTATCTACCCTTCCATTCTATATAATAGCTTTGCTGAATAGAATAACCTTGGATATAGATCCTTGCCTCTCATGACTTTGAATGCTTCTTTCCAGACCCTTCTTGCCTGCAAGGTTTCTTTTGAGAAATCAGCTGATAGTCTTGTGGGAACTCCTTTGTAGGCAACTGTCTCCTTTTCTCTTGCTGCTTTTAAGATTCTCTCCTTATCTTTAATCTTGGGTAACTTAATGATGATGTGCCTTGGTGTGTGCTTCCTTGGGTCCAACTTCTTTGGGACTCTGAGCTTCCTAGACTTCCTGGAAGTCTATTTCCTTTGGCAGATTGGGAAAGGTCTCCTTCATTATTTGTTCAAATAAGTTTTCAATTTCTTGCTCTTCCTCTTCTCCTTCTTGCACCCCTATGATTCAGATATTGGAACATTTAAAGTTGTCCCAGAGTTTCCTTAGTCTCTCCTCATTTTTTGGAATTCTTGTTTCTTCATTCTGTTCTGGATGAATGTCTATTTCTTCCTTCTGGTTCAAACCATCAATTTGGGTCCTGGTTTCCTTCCCTTCACTGTTGGTTCTCTGTACATTTTCCTTTATTTCACTGTGCATAGCCCTCACCTTTTCCTCCATTTTGTGACCATACTCAACCATTTCTGTGAGCATTCTTTTTATCAGTGTTTTGAACTCTGCATCTGATAGGCTGGCTATCTCTCCATTGCTTAGTTCTGTTTTTGGAGGTTTGATCTGTTCTTTCATTAGGCCATATATTTTTTTGTCTTGGCACAGCTGTTACCTAGTAAAGAGTGCAGCCTTAGGCATTCATGAAGGCCAGGCAATCCATATTGCTGTGTTGTGGCACTGTATGTAAGGAAGGGGTCCGAGAGGCAACAAGCCACTTGCTTGGCTCTCCACCAGCTTTCAGTAACTTCCCCCACTATGCACAATCAAATTGGGCCCTTTGGTGCTGATTCCTGGTTGGGTGGGTTTGTGTATGTTCTATAATCCTATGGGTCTCTCCAATAAACTCTCCTGTGAAGCTGGGAGTGTTTCCTACCACCACAACCCTCACAGGTTTTTGCCACCAGAGATTTTGAGGCTTTATATCCCCATGATGTAACCCTGGGTTGCATGGACCATCTCACTTCCCAGTTGTTCTTCCCAGTTATCCGCACATAAATGTGGGGCCATCCAGTCTGCCAGCCTCTGCCTTGCCTATTCTGTGAATTCGAGCTTTTAAAACCTAAAAAGTTTTATGTTTCAGCTAAAAATTTTTCTAAAAGTTTTAGAAAATTGACTAATTTACATGTTGCCTTCCTTTGCCTAAATAATTTCTGGTAAGGTGATACCAAAAAATAAAACCATACAAAAAGAAACAAAGACATGCAAACATGCACGGGAACCCAATAACTCATGGACAGTCTAAGTAATCACACACTTAAAAGTTTTTTCTCCCTTTCATGAAATGTAGGACTGTGGAGTTACTGCTTTGAGGCCAAGTCAACTTCAGTGTCCATGTATTATACTGTTACAAGCTTCATACTGTTACTGTGTCCATGACCAAGTTATCACCAAATGTTGTTTTTATTTAAAAAAAAAACTAAAAAAAAATGAGATATGGTCATGTTTCCTTTAGACATTTATTACCAGGACATTTCTTATTACTCTAATGAGTGTCCATTGGAAAAAAATTAATGTGCTGTCATGTTTTCCAATTTAGAAAAAGAATAAGACTTTAATATAGATGCATTTTTAACTTTTATGTGCTGTAGGGAAGCTGCTTTCAGAAGAGAAATGTAATGAATGTTTTTAATCATATTAAAATGGTGTACCCAGAGTCTGTGGTTTAATTTAACTTTTCAATGGTAACAAAATAGAAAAGATTTAAAGTACATTACCAGCTAAGGCTTCTCCTTTCTCAACAATTCAAATATATATGAAAGATAAAACTCATTTAGGGCAATAGGAAAAATAAGCCTTCCTGGTTAATTTTTACAATCTCTTTTTACTCCACAAAGATCTATTTGGATCATTGCCACTATTCTAAGAACTCCTGACCCCACCCCTTCAAGCTATTCCCATCTCCCAAATATACCGTACCCTGTCCCACAGATAGATGCCCTTCCCCTTTTTCCTAGTTTTATTTTTATGTGCCATCAGGTTTTCAATAAGTTCTTAATGTCATCGATGAAAATGTCACTGCTGAGATTTAAGTTCACTGTTTTACTTAGACTTTTAACCACATAGTAAGCAACCTGCTTTCAATAAGTGTGTCCTTAGACTTAAGCTAAACAGAAGTCAAGAAGAATTTCTGTTACATTTTTTCCTTGATTTGAATCATATTCTCAGAGATTTCATCTAAATATCTCCCTGAGGATGCTCCAATTACCTCACCATCTCCACATCTCACTGCTTTCTGAAGTGCTGCAAGCAAACATCAATGATATTCTAATATTGCCTTATCTTTTCAGTCTAAAAGGTATCAGGTAACAATGGGAGACTGAGTTGAAGACTATAAAAGGAAAGTGGTAAGGTTTCTACACACCATGGAGAATTCATCTGTAAATATTACTGGTTCTTCAGAAGGGAAGAGTGAAATGTTGTTTTTATAAAAAAAAAAAACTAAAAAAATGAGATACGGTCATGTTTCCTTTAGACATTTACAATGAGACATTTACATTTAGACATAGACAATACAGAAAATAAATCATCTAAAAAATAATAATAATTAATTTTAAGAAAAGGAAAATAATCTGAAAGAAGGATTTTTCTCCCACATACACCTATCATCACCATAAGATATCTGTGTAACTTCACTACTGATATCCATAACTGCAATGAAATTTCCAGGAAAAAAGTTTTAAATCATTATTATATTCTACCATTAAACATGCTTCAGAATATATATAAGAAGTCATATTATATGATGTCTGTTTTCAGTTTTTTTAACTAAAAATATTTAAATGTAGGAATTAACATATTAACATACACTTAGGTGGTAAAATTCAGTGACAGGTATAGGATAAATATTAAATAACATCATACTTCTGGTTTAGTAGAAAACATAATAGTGTGACAGTCATGCTTAACACCTTGGTTAAGTAAAGGGGGAAATGGGCAGGGGTGTCAAAGGGGTATGCCAAGGTTGGACAGTTCACATAACCCTTAGTCCCTCTGAGAAATTATACTTGGGAAATATGTGACAAATGTTCTGTAATATGATGGCTTCAATCGATCAGTGATCATTCAGTTCATGTGTTTTCAGCACTGAAATTTACATTCAAAGTGTGTTTGACAAGTTAATAATACTACAAATTCCTTATATTCAAAAATATAATTTAAATTTAGAAAGTCCAAGATAAAACATACTTGTTTTCAAAATTACTTTTAGATCAAATTGAGATTACACTACTGTTATCAGGTATACTGTTATGCATAGTTAATTCTAGTTACCATATTTTACATTTATTGGTTATCAACTGCACAGATTTTGCTCCAGAAGAAATTATATCAATCCAGCAAAATGGTTACATTTAATTTCTTTTAAAGAGAAATAAATTAAGCATAAGGAAGAATAGGCTTTTCTTGACATCTCATTTTTAAATTGTTAATACAAACTTATCAAAAGAAATAATTGTATATTTTGCCAAGCATCAAATAATCTGCAGGAAGTTTACAAGTTAGCCACATTTCTTGTTCAATTTCCAAAAATAAATAAAGGCTTCACAAAGCACAAAAAGTAACTTTTCAGCTTCTGAATAGCCCACTTAGTTACATAAAGTATTTTCTGTCCCAACACTTTCTCAAATTCAAAAGATATTTACAACCAAAATACATGGCAAAAGACTTACAATCAAGATAGCAACATAGGTAAACATGGTACTCACCTCCTCCCACAATCACATCAAAATTACATCTAAACTACAGAGCAACCATCATTCAGAACCATCTGAAATCCAGCTGAACAGAAGTCCTACAACTAGGAAATTAAAAAAGAAGCCAGACCAAGACTGGTAGGAGGGGTGGAGACATCCTCCCCTCCCCATAGAAAAGGATAGTCCCATACCCACATTTGGCAGATGAAAATTGGAAAAATTTTCTCAGCTGTAGAGGTCCCCACTGATGAGCAAGTGTTCCCAAACCCATACCAGGTCTGCCAGCTCAGGATTCCAGTGCCAGGAAGAGAAGTCTCCATGACTTCTAGCTGCAAAACCTGGTGGGGGTTGAGGCTGTTGGAGACAGAAGGCTACTGGAGTCCTAGGCAGTTCCTTTTAAAGGGCCCATACAGAGGCTTACTTGACTCCCACCCTCTGAGCTCCAGTGCTGGAGCACAAACTTGAAAGGCACTAGAGACCTATGAGGAGGAACTGAATTGTCTGGCATCAGAAAGAGCTGGGAAGGGCATTATCCCAGACAAAAGTGTTGGCAGAAGACACTGTTCTTTTGTTGAGTCCTCCCCAACACAGAGGTGGCCATCAAGTGCCATATCTAAGATGCCATCAATCCGGCCCACCCTGTTGGCCCCACCCTGCTGATTCCCTGGGGCCTTGACCCACCCAATTTTCAGGCTTATACAAGGTGCTTCCAGTGGTTTTTCCATACAAATGGCCTGTCCAGGCACAAGCTTCAGATTTTCCTAAAATCTTTCAGAGAACTTCTGGCCAAGATGGAGGTGTAGGAAGATACATCTTGCCTCCTCACACAACCAAAAGAAGGACAACAACAAATTTAAAAACAAAAACTAACCAGAACTGCCAGAAAGTCAAACTGTGTAGAAGTCCAACAACCAAGGAGTTAAAGAAGAAACATTCACTCAGACTGGTAGGAGGGAGGAGACAGGCAGTGGGGGCAGAGAGGACATGCAGCAAGAGAGCTGCCGGAGGACCAGAACAGAAAAGGCAGAGACTTGCAGACTGAAAGGTCTCACATTTGCATGTAGATAATGAGGAAGAACAAATGGGGAGTGAGACAGACCTCTTAACCCAAAGTTCCAGTGCTTGCACATAAAGCCTCAAAACCTCTGGTGGTAAAAATCCATGGGGGTTGCAGCAGTGAAAGAAAATCCCAGGCTCACAGGAAAGTTTGTTGGAGAGACCCACAGGGTCCTAGAACATTCACAAAACCACCCAACCAGGAATAAGCATGGGAAGGGCCCAATTTGCTTGTGGGTAACAGGGGAAGTTACTGAAAACCAGCCAAGAGCCAAACAAGTGGCATTGTTCCCTCTTGGACCCATTCCCCATGTAGAGTGCCACAACCCAGCAATGTGGATTGCCCTGCCGGGGCAAGTGTCTAAGGCTCTAGCCCATACTATGTAACAGCTGTGCTGAGACATAGTGCTGAAAAAAATATATATGCCCCAAATGAAAGAATAGATCAAAACTCCAAAAATAGAACTAAGCAATGAAGATAGCCAGCCTATCAGATGCAGAGTTCAAAACACAGGTCATCAGCATGCTCACAGAAACGGTTGAGTATGGTCACAAAATAGACAAAAAGGGAGGGCTATTCAAAGTGAAATAAAGAAAAATGTATAGGGAAACAACAGTGATGGGAAGGAAATGAGAACTCAAATCAATGGTTTGAGTCAGAAGGAAGAAATAAACATTCAACCAGAACAGAATGAAGAAACAAGAATTTCAAAAACTGAGGCAAGACTTAGGAAACTACAGGAAAACATTAAACATTCCAACATTGGAATCATACCTGTCCCAGAAGGAGAAGAGCAATAGATTGAAAACTTATTTGAAAAAAATAATGAATCTTCCATAACTCAATGAAGAAGAAGCAGAAAGTCTGAACAGACCAAAAACAGCTCATGAAATTGAAGCAGTAATCAAAAAACTCCCAACACACAAAAGCCTTAGACCAGATGGCTTCCCAGGAGAATTCTACAAAGAATTTAAGGAAGGGCTAATCCCTATCCTTCACAGAATATTCCAAAAAATTCAAGAAGATGAAAGACTCCAAAACTCTTTTTATGAAGCAAACATCATCCTAATCTCAAAACCACATAAGGACACAAGAAAGAAAGAAAACTTCAGGCCAGTGTCACTGATGAACATAGATGCTAAAATCCTCAACAAAATACTGGCAAACCACATCCAACAATACATTAAAAAGATCATACACCATGACCAAGTGGGATTCATTCCAGGGATGCAAGGATGGTACAATATTTGCAAATCAGTAAATGTAATACATCACAATACATCTTTTGCTTTAAACAAAAGCAAAGACAAAAATCACATGATCATATCAATAGATGCAGAAAAAGCACTTAATAAGGTACAGCACCATTCATGATAAAAACACTCAGCAAAGTGGGAATACAGAAAGAATCCCTCAACATAATAAAGGCCATATATGGGTGACCTACAGCCAACATCATACTCAATGGGTAAAAACTAAAACCTTTCCCACTAAGATGAGGAACAACACAAGGCTGTCCACTTTCACCAATCCTATTCAACATAGTATTACAAGTCTTAGCCACAGCAATCAAGTAAGAAAAGAAAATAAAAGTCATCCAAATTGGAAAGGAGGAAACAAAACTGTCATTGTTTGCAGATGATATGATAGTGTACATAGAAAATACTATAGACGCCACCCAAAAACTGCTCTACTGAATAAATAAATATGGTGAAACAGTAGGATACAAAGTCCATATTCAGAAATCAAACGCATTTTTGTATACCAACAATAAAACATCAGAAACAGAAATCAAGAAAAAAATCCCACTTGATATAGCAACAAGAAAAATAAAATACCTAGGAATAAACCTAACCAAGGAGGTAAAAGACCTGTACTCAGAAAACTACACAACACTGAAGAAAGAAATTAAGGAAGACACAAACACATGGGAGCATATACTGTGTTCATGGATTGGAATAATTAACATCATCAAAATGTCCATACTACCCAAAACAATTTATAGATTCAATGCAATACCTATTAAAGTATCAATGGCATATTTCACAGACATAGAACAAACACTTCAAAAATTTATATGGAACTATAAATGATCCCAAGTAGCTGCAGCAATTTCAAGAAAGAAGAACAAAGTAGGAAGGATCACAATACCTGACATCAAACTGTATTACAAGGCCACTGTAATCAAAACAGCCTGGTACTGGCATTAGAGCAGACACATAGACCAATGGAACAGAACAGATAGCACAGAAATAGACCCAAGTCTCTATGGTCAATTAATATTTGACAAAGGGGGCAGAAGCATGAAATCGAGCAAAAATAGCCTCTTCAACAAATGGTGTTGGGAGAGCTGGACAGCTACATGCAAAAAAAATGAAACTTGAGCACCAACTTACACCACACACAAAAATATATTCAAGGTGGATAAAAGATTTAAATATAAGTTGTGACACCATAAAGTGCTAGAGGAGAACATAGGCAGGAAAATCTCAGATATTTCATACAGCAACATTTTCATTAATATGTCCCCTAGAGCAAGGGACATAAGTGTAAGAATAAACAAATGGGACCTCATCAAAATAAAAAGCTTCTGCACAGATAAAGAAAACAGTATCAAAATAAAAAGAGAACCAACTGTATGGGAAAACATATTTGCCAATGATACCTCGGACAAGGGTTTAATTTCTGAAATATATAAATAACTCACACAACTCCACTCTAAGAAGACAAGCAACCCAATTAAAAAATGGGCAAAGGACTTGAACAGACACTTCTCCAAGGAGAACACACAGAGGGTCCAGAGACATATGAAAGATGCTCAGTATTGCTAGCTATCAGAGAGATGCAAATTAAAACCACAAGGAGATACCACTTCACACCAGTCAGAATGGCCATCATAAACAAAGCAACAAACAAGAAGTGCTGGAGAGGTTGTGGAGAAAAGGGAACCCTAGTGTGCTGTTGGTGGGATTACAGACTGGTACAACCACCATGGAAAACACTATGGAATTTTCTCAGAAAGTAAAAATGGAACTGCCTTTTCACCTGGCAATTCCACTGCTGGAATTGTCACCTCAGAGTCCTGAAACACCAATTCAAAAGAGTCTATACACCCTAATGTTCATAGTAGCACAATTTACAATAGCCAAGTGTTGGAGGCAACCTAAGTGCCCATCAGTAAATGAATGGATCAAAAAAACGATGGTACTTTAACACAATGGAATTCTATGCAGCAGAAAGAAAGAAGGAGCTCCTACCCTTTAGGACAGCATGGATGGAACTGGATAACATTATGCTAGGGGAAATAAGCCAAGTGGTGAAAGGCAAATACCATATGATCTCACTTTTAACAGGAACCTAATCAACAAAACAAACAAACAAGCAAAATATAACCAAAGATGCTGAAATTGAGAACAGGCTGACAATGACCAGAGGGGAAGGAATTATACGGGAAAAAGGTGAAGGGTTTGCAGGAACAATTATAAAGGACACAAGGACAATAACAAGGTGGGTGGAAACACGGGAGGCCTGGGTGTTGGGGAGAGCTGGTGGGGGAGGGGAGGCAGCAAACTACTCAAACAACAACAAAAAAATGTTTAAAAAAATAATAATAATGAAGGAGACCTTTCCCAATCTGCCAAAGGAAATAGACTTCCAGGAAGTCTAGGAAGCTCAGAGTCCCAAAGAAGTTGGACCCAAGGAAGCACACACCAAGGCACATCATCATTAAGTTACCCAAGATTAAAGATAAGGAGAGAATCTTAAAAGCAGCAAGAGAAAAGGAGACAGTTGCCTACAAAGGAGTTCCCACAAGAATATCAGCTGATTTCTCGAAAGAAATCTTGCAGGCAAGAAAGGTCTGGAAAGAAGTATTCAAAGTCATGAAAGGCAAGGATCTATATCCAAGGTTATTCTATTCAGCAAAGCTATTATATAGAATGGAAGGGTAGATAAAGTGCTTCCCAGAGAAGGTCAAGTTAAAGGAGTTCATCATCACCATGCCTTCATTATATGAAATATTAAAGGGACTTATTTAAGAAAAAGAAGATGATCAAAACTATGAATAGCAAAATGACAACAAACTCACAACTATCAACAACTGAACCTAAAAACAAAAACAAACTAAGCAAACAACTGGAAGAGGAACAAGATTACAGAAATAGAGATCACATGGAGGGTTATCAGTGGGAAGAATCAGGGGAAAGGTACAGGAAATAAGAGGCATAAATGATCAGTACAAAATAAATAGGGGGAGGTTAACAATAGTATAGGAAATAGAGAAGCCAAAGATCTTATGTGTGACCCATGGACATGAACTAAGGGAAGGGAGATACAGGGCAGTGGGAGTAAAGTGGGGAAAATGGGACAGCTGTGATAACATAATCAATAACATATTTTAAAAATAAATAATAAAAATAAATAAAATAACACTAAAAATTAAAATCTCTCAGATAAACATCATCTGGCCTTGGAATGTCTTGTATGCCCTGTTAGGAGGCTCCAGGCCTGGAACTAGCAGCAGCAAGCCTTGGTTCACAGGTTTGACCTCTCCTAGGCACCTCCATGCCCAGCACAAGTAGCAGTCATCTGCAGATTGCTTTGTAGTCCATTCCATGTGGTCCTGGGCAGAACACAGTTGGTACCTGACTTTGGTCTGCACCTCCAGGGAGGCCCCAGAGACAGCACATTCAGTGGACAGCTTCAGACCATGTCGAAGTACTACACAGCATAATCTACAAGAGACACAGTCAAGGAGCAAACTCAGTGGGCACCTGTGCCCTGCAGAAGTAAGTCCTGCTCTGTGAGATGGGCCCCTGTACAGCTGATCATGTATGGTGGCTGAAGATCAGTGATCGGTGGTCACAGCTAGCCCTTACAGCTGATTGGCCAAGAGGTAAATCTCTCCCATTCACGTGCCAACAATCAAGGCTCAACTACAAAAGGAGGGTGTACACAACCACATTGGGGAAGGGCTCATTTTGAATGCCCAGTTTGGGTGATCAGGAATGCTGTGCCACTGATCCCTATAGAACACCTACTACATAAAGGGCATGCTATCAAGCCTGGGAAATGCAGCCGCTCCTCTTAATACATAAACAAATACATGGAGGCTGCCAAAGTGAGGAAACAAAGAAACATGTCCCAAATGAGGGAACAGAATGACACTCCAGAAAAGGAGCTAACAAAATGGAGACAAGCAATCTACAAGATGCAGATTTCAAAACACAGGTTATAAAGGTGCTCAATGAATTTAGTGAGAACCTCAACAGCATGAAACAAGAATCAGTCAGAAGGGAAGGATACACTAACTAAAATGAAGAATAATTTATAGGGAGTCAACAGTAGAGTAGATGGAGCTGAGAATCAAATCAGTGATTTAGAATATAAAGAAGCAAAAAACACCCAACAGAACAGCACCAAAAAAATGAATAAAAAGAATCAGGATAGTGTAAAAAGCCTCTGGGACAACTTCAAGTGTAACAACATTTGTATAATAGGGATGCTAGAAAGAAAAGACTAAGAGCAAGAAACTGGAAACCTATATGAAACAATGACAGAAAACATCCCTAACCTGGTAAAGGAAATTAGACATACAAGTCCAGGATGCACAAAGAGTCCCAAACAAGATGAACTAACAGAGGCCCACACCAAGACACACCACAATGAAAATGCCAAAGGTTAAAGACAAAAATAGAATCATAAAAACAACAATGGAAAAGCAGTTAGTTACGCACAGCAGAGTTCCCATAGAAATCAGTTCAGCTGATTTCTCACCAGAAACTTTGCAGGACAGAAGCAATTAGCATAAAATATTCAAAGTAATGAAAAACAAGAACCTTAAGAAGAAGAAGGGGAAAAAAGATAAAAAATTTGAACAACAAAATTGCAGTAAATACATGTCCATATCAACAATTGAATCTAAAAATCAAAATAAATGAGCAAGCAGAACAGAAACAGATTCATAGATGCAGAAAACATTTTAGAAGTTGCCGGATGGGACAGGGGTTGAAGGAATGGGTGAAAAAGGTGAAGGGAATAAGAGGTATAAATTGGTAGTTATCAAATAGTCATGGGGATGTAAAATGCATCATAGGGAATATAGTCAATAATATTTTTAAAACTTTGTATGGTGTCAGATGAGTGCAAGATTTATCAGAATAATCACTTAGTAAGTTATGCAATGTCTAATCACTGGGATGTACACCTGAAACTAATATAATATAATAATCTATGTCAAATGTAATTGTAAAATAAAATTTATATTTAAAAAAAGAACATCGCAAGCATCATTTCAAATCCAGTCGGTCTGTTTCCATAGTAACACTGCAGGATTCCTTGGCTACCAAGAGTTGCATCAGTTGACCATGGAATTTCTCAATCTTCTTTACATCTTGAACCTTGTCTGGCCTATACACCAAGCAAACTAAATCATCTGTTACTTTAATACCTATAGAATGCCTATATTTGAGAACCACACTTGCTTTCATAAGGTTGGCAAGGTAGAGTTTCTTGGCTCGGAGACTGAACTTCTTGCAGGTCTGGTACTGCGGGTCGGTGGGCCCCTCCCCCAGCAGAACAGAAGTGAGAGGCAAGGCGAACCTGAAGTGGCCAGACCTCGTTCACTTACCTACCCACCTCCCACTACCACCCTAACCTTTTGATTTTAAAAAGCTCACAAATTAGATTCTGAAAAATTAAATGGAAGCCTGATGCAATCAACTGGGTAATTTGAACAAAATCCACTGGCCTCAATGATGGAAATTTTGAGTAGTCTCTCATCTCTTCACCACTCTTTTGGTTCTCTAGCATCAATTTCCTGGTCCATACCTCTTCATGGAAAGAAAAGAGGTATCATGCAAATATGTCCTAGACAGTAGTTGGAGGCACTCTGAATACGGTTCAGGAGATTCTTTTAGTTGCACCATCCAGTTCTGCCTGGTTCATACCTCTTTGGATCCCCTCTGGGCAGTGTTTCCTCTTGTTTCTGCACCCTGGAATAATGTGACAAGGTAGCTCCAATAAAACCTGGTAAAAATCTAAATGTAGCAGTTACAAAGTAGCTCTAATACCTCCCCAACAATTTAAAAAACACTTTACGGATCATCTCTTTTGTCATTGCATCTGTTAACTTCCCCCTCTCATAAACTACCCCCAAAGACATTGGACACTAGACTTTACTCTAAGAATTTTGGAATTCTTGACTAAAAGGTATGATTAAGTACAAAAAAATATTACAATCCAAACTAATTAGAGGGAGTTATGGTCTAATTTAGTTCTATGATGTGAAGCTGTGCTCAGTTGGTTTAATTGGAAACACAAATTCCATTATATTCTAAATTCAATTGCACAATTCCACAGCAAAGAATGGGGTAATCCATATAGTTCTTCAATTTTCTTGCTAAGATTCAAAGTTTTGCTTATTCTGGGTCATGAAATATGAATTATTTCAGTGAATCAACCTCTAATTTCAAGGAGATTTGAGGAACAACTCTTTAATTAGTCTTTATCGTGCTTCCTTAAACCTTGCCAGCCATCTCTCTTCGAAAGTAAATTAAACTAAGAGAAGAAAGAATCTCAATGACCTGCCATAACACAGCTGGCTACTTGACAGATAAGTCTTCATAAGACCCATCATTTGAAGAATGACATAATTTTACTTCCAAGTACTAAGCGTGCTCAGAAAAAGTTATAAGGCCATGCAAAGAGAAGTGAGAAATAATTGTGTGTGTGAATAGACTGTCTAGGTAAATATTTACATCTTATAATTTATGCATACACATTATTGTCATTTATTTTAATATATTTCTGCCCTGAGAATGATTTTTTACCCAAGCAGATATTCAGCTTGCCTATATCTTTAATTATTACCAATATAAGGCATACTAACTTTTACTACTATTATATGTATTTTTAAATAATTATTATGTTTACACCCATAATTCACAAAACAAACATCTAAAAACCAGTTCTTACCAGTTCTGGAATGTTGGTTTTAAAAGTAATGTTTAGTTTCTTTTAGCCATGAGAAAACATTAGGAACAGAAAAAGACAAAGTAAATATACTGACAAATACTTCTATTCTGTGACTCATAGTAGCTAACATGATGTGCTAGCAGACACTGTGCAAAGTACTGCACATGGGTTAACTGAACTAATCCTCATTAAAAACTAAGGATGCTCTATATTATCTGCATTTGATCAATGACAAAACAGAGGCTCAGAGAGGTAAAGTAATTTTCTCGAGTCTCATAGCTAGTTAGTAACTGACCTACAGTTTAAGTATTTATCAGGACAATATGCTCAATTACCATGCTGCTTCTGTGCAGACACAGGTCTACCTGCAAATTGGCATGTTATACCTGCTTGCATGCTGAGGCAGAGATGGTTAGCTGCCAATGTCCAATGCAAAACATTGATGTTGATATTTGTCTACGCAAGAACTACATTTTTAAACCCCCTTACATCTAAGTGAGGCTATAATACAGACAGGTTGTTACCAAGGGAATACGGGAGAGCTGATGTCAGATCTAGCCATAAATAAACCTTCTCAGATATCTGCCCTGCTCAGCTGCCATTCCATCTTCCATTTGATGTCAACTAGGGTTGCCAGATAAAATTCAGGACATTGGGTTAAACTTGAATTTCAGAAAAACAACAAATAATGTTTCACTGTTAACTACATCCCATTCAATATTTAGGACATACTTATACTTATCATGGGTGTTGACATTCAGGTTGCCAGATTTAGAGAATTGAAATACATCAAAAATATGAAAGGCCCAAATATTCACATTACATGGGCCATGTTTATATGTAGAAGTTTGTCTTAAATTCTTTTTTTTTTTTTGGTTTTTAAAAATGTATTGATGGAAACATTATTATGTCTTTCAGATATAGGAGATTTTTTCATTTTCTTTTTTTTATTGTTGTTCAAGTACAGTTGTCTCCATTTTTTTCTTCTTTTCCACTACCACTTCCCCCCTGCCCCACCTATCCCCACTTCCCGCCCTTGATCCTACCCCTTTGGCTTTGTTCATGGGTCCTTTATACTTGGTCCATGAATGACCCTTCCCCTTTCCCCCAGCCCCCATTATCTCCTCCCACCTTCCTCTGGTTATTGTCACTTTGTTCTCTATTTCAGTGCCTCTGGTTATACTTTGCATGCTTCTTTGCTTTATTGATTAGGTTCCACTTATAGGTGAGATCATATGGTCTTTGTTTTTCAAGACCTGGCTTACTTCACTTAGCATAATGTCCAGTTCCATTCATTCTGTCACAAAGGGTAGGAGCTCCTTCTTTCTTTCTGCTGCATAGAATTTCATTGTGTAAATGTACCATAGTTTTTTGATCCTCTCACTTACTGATGGGCACTTAGGTTGCTTCCAACACTTGGCTATTATAAATTGTGTTACTATGAACATTAGGATGCATAGACTCTTTTGAATTGGTGTTTCAGAATTCTTAGGGTATAATTCCAGCAGTACAATTCCTAGGTCAAAAGGAAATTCCATTTTTACTTTCTGATGAAATTCCATACTGTCTTCCATAATGGGAATGCACCACTCTGCATTCCCACCAAGAGTGCACTGGGGTTCCCTTCTCTCCACAGCCTTGCCAGGACTTATTGTTTGTTGATTTGGTTATGATGGTCATTCTGAGCAGTGTAAAGTGGTATCTCATTGTGGTTTTAATTCTCATCTCTCTGATGGCTAGTGATGCTGAGCATCCTTTCATATGTCTCTGGGCCCTCTGTATGTCCTCCTTGGAGAAGTGTCTGTTCAAGTCCCTTCCCCATTTTTTAATTGAGTTGTTTGTCTTCCTGGAGTGGAGTTAAGTGAGTCCTTTATATATTTTGGAGATCAAATCCTTAGCATTTTCAAATGTATTTTCCCTTATGGTTGGTTCTATATTCGCTTTGCTGTCTTCTTTAGCCATGCAGAAGCTTTATATTTTGATGAGATCCCATTTGTTTATTCTTACATTTATGTCCCTTGCTCTAGGGAACATATTGATGAAAATATTGCTGTGTGAAATATTTGAGATTTTCCTGACTATCTTCTCCTCTAGGACTTTTATTGTGTCATGACTTGTATTTAAGTCTTTTATCCATCTTAAGGTTATTTTTGTGTATGGTGTAAGTTGGTGGTCAAGTTTCATTTTTTTGCTTGTAGCTGCCCAGATCACCCAACATCATTTGTTGAAGAGGCTATTTTAATCCATTTTATGCTTCTGCCCCCTTTGTCAAATATTAATTGACCATAGAGACTTGGGTTTATTTCTGGCTTCTCTATTTCATTCCATTGATCTGTGTATCTGTTTTTCTTCAGTACCAGACTGTTTTGATTACAGTGGCCTTGTAATATAGTATGATGTCAGGTATTGTGATCCCTCCTACTTTGTTCTTCTTTCTCAAAATTGCTGCAGGTATTTGGGGACATTTATAGTTCCATAGAAATTTTTGAAATGTTTGTTCCATGTCTGTGATATATGTCATTGGTATTTTAATACAGATTACATTGAATCTTTAAATTTCTTTGGGTAGTATGGACATTTTGATGATGTAAATTTTTCCAATCCATGAACACAGTATGTACTTCCATTTATTTGTGTCCTCCTTAATTTCTTTCTTCAGTGTTGTATAGTTTTCTGAGTACAGGTCTTTTACCTCCTTGGTTAGATTTATTCCTGAGTGCTTTATTTTTCTTGTTGCTATATCAAATGTGATTTTTTCTTGATTTCTGTTTCTGATGTTTCATTGTTGGTATACAAAAAATGCCTTGGATTTCTGATAATTCATATTAAGCATTTTCTGAGACCACAAGGGCCTGAAACTAGAAACCAACCTGAAGGAAAAAACTCAGAAACACTCAAATTTCATGGAGATTGAATAGCATGCTATTAGCAATGAATGGGTTAAGAATAAGATCAAGGCAGAAATCAAAAAGTTTCTGGGAACAAATGAAAATGAACTCATCACAATCCAAAACTTAAGGGACACAGTGAAGGAAGTCCTGAGAGAGAAGTTCATAGCAATACAGGCCTATCTGAAAAAGATGGAAACATTTCATATAAACAGCCTAATTTTACATCTAAAAGAACTGGGGGAAGAAAAACAAATGAAGCCCTGAGTGAGTAGAAGGAAGGAAATAACCAAGATCAGAGACGAATTAAATGACACAGAGACTAGAAGAACAATTCTAAGGACCAATAAATCCAGGAGCTGGTTCTTTGAAAAAAATAAACAAAATCAACAAGCCTTTAAGAAGACTCATCAAGAAAAAAAGAGAGAGGAACCAAATGAACACAATCAGAAATGAATGAGGAGAGATTACAACTGATACCACAGAAATACAAAGGATTGTAAGAAATTACTACAAAGAACTATATGCCAAGAAATTTGAAAACCCAAGTGAAATGGATAAATTTCTAGAAAAATACAATCTTCCAAAACTCAATGAAGAAGAAGCAGAAAGCCTGAACAGATCAATAACAGCTGGCAAAATTGAAGCAGTAATTTAAAAACTTCCAACATGGAAAATCCCTGGATCAAATGGTTTCACAGGAGAACTTTATAGAGCATTTAAGGAAGAGCTAACCCCTATCCTTCACAGACTATTCCAAAAAATCCAAGAAAATGGAAGACTCCCTAA
Organism: Phyllostomus discolor; assembly: GCF_004126475.2. NCBI lineage: Eukaryota > Metazoa > Chordata > Mammalia > Chiroptera > Phyllostomidae > Phyllostomus > Phyllostomus discolor. The sequence goes on along the minus strand of NC_040903.2, from coordinate 129,504,385 downwards.
CTCTTTTTCTGAAGCCACAACCATCCTAATCCTAAAACCAGACAAAGACACAACAAAGAAAGAAAACTGCAGGCCAATATCGCTGATGAACATAGAAGCTAAAATCCTCAACAAAATATTGGCAAACTGCATCCAGCATACATTAAAAAGAGCATACACCATGATCAAGTGGGATTTATCCTGGGGTGCAAGGATAGTATAATATTTGCAAATCAATAAGTATAATGCATCACATAAACAAAAGGAAAGACAAAAATCACATGATCATATCAATAGATGTGGAAAATGCATTTGATAAGGTACAGCACCCATTTATGATAAAAGCACTCAGCAAAGTGGGAGTAGAGGGAGCATACCTCAACATAATAAAGGCCATATACTGGAAACTTACAGCCAACATCACACTCAGTAGGCAAAAACTAAAAGCTTTCTGACTAAGGTTGAGAACAAGACAAGGGTGCCTGCTTTCACCAGTTCTATTCAGCATAGCATTGGAAACCCCAGACGCAGTGATCAGAGAAGAAAAAGAAATAAAATGCATCCAAATTGGAAAGAAGGAAGCAAAACTCTTGTTTGCAGATGATATAACAAAGTACATAGAAAATCCTATAGACCACCAAAAAAACTATTCAACCTAATAAGTGAATTTGGCAAAACAGCAGAATACAAAGTCAAATTCTAATTTAACTGCTGTATACTGGTTCACAGACTGGACCCTGTATGCTAAGAGCAAGGAGAGACTGAAGAAAAAGACAGAACACTCCAGATTGGTAGTGGTAGGTTTAATAAGCAAGGTAATTTACCAGATTTGGCTTTAGCATGACACAAAACAAGTAGATGTCTGCACCCACCCACCAGAATCTCGAAATTGATCAAGAGGCTTTAACTGGGTTCATTCATTTATGCTCTCCAGATGTTCTCAACAACACCTTGTTCTCTAAAGGCAGCATCCTTGAAATCAGCTCCCCCTGTGAGAAGAGTAGTCAGAACAGTACCTTCCAAGAACAGGGGAGAGAGTGGGTAACCCTCTGTGCCCAGGTCTAGCTCAAAGGGCAATTAGTGATTATTTCCTCTCAATGACCTCCTCCAACAGTGTCCAGTATTTTTATTTACTAAGTCTGGCAGCCCAAATGTCAGCATCTCCAGTAACATTAAAACCAGCCACATGTTGAAGGTAGCAGAGCCACCATCAACATGATTCTGATGACTGCAACCTAAGCACCTTCTCCTTTGAGATTTATATGAATGAGAAATAAAGCTCTACTGTATTGTTAAGCTACTAAGATTTGTAAGCACAATACAAATAGTATTAATATGACTAATTCTAAGTGCCATGAATTTACTATTCAGGCCCTACAGGGAGGCAGCACAGAGAGTAAAAATACTTTCTTTGGATTTGGAGTCACACCAACACATCCTGGGTTAGATTTCTGCTGCATCACCTCACAGCTGTGTGGTTTTAAAAATTAGTCTCAGTTTCTTCACCTATAAAATGGTAAAGCCAATGATTTCCTGAGAAGACATAAAAATTAAATCAGATATATGCAAAAATGTAGAATAACATTTGACACACAATAAATTTAGTACTGGTTTTAATTATTTAATAATAAGCTAATTTTCTATTTTAAATACTTTTGAGGTACAAAATAATTAATTATATACCTTTTGTTATTAAAGTTTATTTTCAGCAGCCCAAGTATCCAACAGTATATGAGTGGATAAAATAGCTATAGTACATTTGAACAGTGGAGTTCTATTCACCTATAAAAAAGAAGAAAATTTTATCCTTTGCAATACCATGAATGGACCTGGTGAACATTATGCTAAGTGAAATAAGCCAGTCATAGAAAGAAAAATACCATCTAATTTTACTCATATGTGGAATCTAATGAACAAACTGAACTAACAAGCAAAATAGAGGCAGACTGAAAAAAAGAGAACAAGCTGACTGTTCTGGGGAGGGTTGGGGGAATGGAGGAATTGAGCAAAAAGGAAAGAATCAAGAAAGAACTCACGGACATAAATAAAAGTGTGGTAATTGTGGGATAAGAAAGAAAGGTGGAAGTAGAAGAAGTCATGGGGAGATAAATGGTGATGAAAAATAAATATTTTTAAAAGTTTATTTTATTCCTCATAATTGTTTAATCTGTAAGACTTGATTTATAATTAACTAATTATTATCTCACCTTCTTTGACCTCATTAATTGGCTTTGCTGATTTTTAAGCCAAGATCAGTCTCTTTCCTGAGGTTTCTGATTGGACTAGCTCTACTAAATGGAACCAGCTTCTGCTCACAGCAGAAGCCCACCAGGCACTCTGGACAAAACCTGAAATCTGACTTTCCTCTTATTGCTGAGCACATCTCAAATTGATCAGCTCGATTTGAAAGTCACTTTCATATAGAATCAGAGAATCATCAAGTCATCCTATTAAAAAGCCAGGATGCTCGCCGTCAAAAATCCCAGGGCTGCGGCAAGCTCTCAGTACATTCAGCACCTGACTGCGCCTAAAACCCAAAATTTTGTCCCTCTTTCAGACTTAGCTTGCTGTCTAACATACAAAGTGAAGCCCAATTTGAAATCACTTTTTAAAAATAGTACTTGTTGAAACAACATTTTAATCAATTTTTTTACATCTTGAAGGTGATCAGAATTAAGCTATGTTTTCAGAACTAAATTTGTTCCCATAAATCTCTTCTCCTAGAGAGAACAGAAAATGAAAGTGAATCTCTGATCTTTTACTGGTGTGGAATTTAATCATTTTGTGCCAGTTTCTAACTTCAGATACAAACCATAGAAACCACCAGTTTAACGAGAGGGCGTAACCTAAAGTGTATGAGCCTTCTAAAGTTGTAGGCAAAGCTCTGTTTCTTCATACTTATGCTTTTCTTAGATTCCAAAGGGGATTCATAGGGTTTATTTCATTGAAAGCAATAATGGCATGTTTCAATTTCTACTTTTTAAAAAAATCAATAAATAAAATAATTAACAGCATTTTGAGAGTCTTCCAGATATGATTCAACTAATCATAGGTAACAACAGTAGTGGAGATAAAAGAGTACACCCATAATCTAGTTTCCCACAGAGCAGACTATGGTCAGCTGTCAGAGTGCATGTAGTCAGTAAACAGTCATAGAGTTACTGTGGTTTTTAGTATTCAACTGCTTAATCTACACCCATAATAGACTACTGATTTTACTCAGGAAGTTAAAGGAACATCAACACTAACACCAAATTTTAAAAAGTGCATAAAACTGATAATTCTCAAATTTTACCACAAAAATAATTTTTTCCAGAATTTTAAATTGCATTCACCTGGTAAGATTTTTATAGCACCCCAAGATGTCCCCAATACTTTAAAAATAAAGAAGATGAAATAAAGTAACAATTACCTTAAATGTTTAATTAATTGGAAATAGAAGTTATCCATACCTATAAAGCATTACAAGAGAAGGGCTCACAAAATAGCAGGCAAAAATTTTGGTATCTAATCACATGGAAACAAAACACACCAATAAGTACAAAATAAAGGAATTAATTTTCATTTAAAGCACAAAATACAAGACCTGCAAACATCAGATTTTTTTAAACACATATACACACACACACACACACACACACACACACACACATTTTCTTCTATTTATGTTTTAGATCTCTCCAAATAATGTGACAGGGCATTATGTCTGCCTCTCATTCTTTGGGTGGTCTGAATGGGGAGAGTTCCCATTTTTACAATTACTGGGAAGGTTCAAAACTTATTTAAATTTTTAAAATTAACCTATACTTAAATACTTATTTTATTCTAAAAATCAAACACAAGGTAATATCATTTTTCATTTATTTCTTGAAAAACCTTACTCTAACATAAATTTAAGTAAACAGTGTATATTTCTTACTAAATAATTGTAGACCATTTACATTTAGATGTATTACATTTAGAATGCATTAAAGATACTACAATTTTAATATCCCCATCTAAAATAAACTTTACCTATTTTATTCTACTCTATCATATAACTGCCCTATCATATAGCTTTCAAAAATAATGGAATGAAATGATGAGAGTTTGTATTACCATAAAAGAAGTTGGAGTATCACATCCTGGCTGGCGTAGCTCAGTGGATTGAGCGCAGGCTGGGAACCAAAGTGTCCCAGGTTCGATTCCCAGCCAGGGTACATTCCTGGGTTGCAGGCCATGACCCCCAGCAACCGCACATTGATGTTTCTCTCTCTATCTCCCTCCCTTCCCTCTCTAAAATAAATAAATAAATAAATAAAATATATTAAAAATAAAAGAAGTTGGAGTATCACAAAGGTTCACAGATGCCCAAGCTCCACTATTCATTAGGGATGACCTACAGGATAGAGAAAACACAGTTGCAGTGTCTCAGCTCCACCAAAGAAATTTGTATCTCTCAGAGCAAAGTATGCAAACGTGGATTTAGAGCCAAGAGATCATCTTTGCAACTGATGTAATTGGAATCCATAATTTGGAGTTTCCCAATGGGTAAAATTGTTCAATTTTCTCCAATAAATGACCTTAGTACACAGATGGTTATATTGGTCCAGGGTTGCAAGTTTCATAAGCAGGTGCAGTAGAAAACAGGGGGCAAGAGAGTTGCAATTTCTGGCGAGAGAGAAATTCAAACTATTCACCAGATAGCACAGGTCCTAGATAGATTTTTTTCTTTAATGGAGAGAAGCCAGGTGGTGAATAATAGATAGAGAGAAAGTGGAAGAACAAGAGCAGAAATATTAAGAATGAGGTATTTAGAGAGGGAGGAAATTTGGTAGTTGTGTGTACAAAATGGGATTGTGGTTGTTAGTTATTTGAAGGTAGAGAAAGATTAATGAAAGACCCTGTGAGTGAGATAGTGAGGGGATTTGGAGGTAAAAATCATTATATAAAGGATGTCAAGAAAACTGTAAATTAGGGAGTTGGAGGGATTGTCCACATATAGATTTAAAATATGCAGATAGACAGGAGTTAGTGCAGAAGGATTACTGTAATCCAGATGTCAGAGTTCTTAATGAATTCTGGGGATTAACCAGAATACTTGGTTAAAAGGAAGACTTTGGATTTTAAATAACAAGTCCCCTGGGGAGGTAGGGGGAGATGGAGGAAAATATAGGGGGATAAAGGGTGATGGATGAAGACTTGATTTGGGAAAAAAAAGAAAAAAGAAAGATAGCAAGCCTTCAGTTCCAGGTTTTTCCACTTACCAGCTGAGCTTGGACAAATTACTTACTTCCTGGGTAACTTTTCCCTTATCTGTAAAATGTCACTAATAATATAATTTTATAGGATTTGTGTGATGTTTAAAGAAACTTGCAACTGTGTGTGAATAGAGAAATCTGAGTTTCTCTTCTATGCCCTTTCATTTCTGCTTGCACACCTGAGCTCATTTCTTTCTTGTAATGCTTTGACAAGTGCACCAAGTAGTTATCAACACAGTCTACTAATGTTCTGCTTTCTCCTATCCCCGTGCAGTAGCAAGCTCATTGGATACACATCTGCCTTCTAAGTTAGTGCAGGACCTATCTTACCGAGTATTTTATCAAATGTATCAGATGGGTCTGCATTTTCCAGCCTCCAGTCTCAGTTCTCACTTCCCACTGATCAATTTTAAACCAATATACCTACATGTTTTAGGTGTTTTTATGGCACACTCTGCTTCTGGATGCAAATTATCTTATGGTTAGGATATTTAATGCTCCCGCCAGCATTTAATGTTCTGAGAGTAGTGGGAAGTGTTGGGAGAGAGGAAGGAGAAAAGAAAGAGCAAACCTGAAGAACAAGCAGAGAGGTGACACAATGGGCTTACATTCTGGGCAGGGACTGAGATATCAGGAGTGTAATTAACTAGCCTTGAGTTCGTCTTGGAGTCTGAGGACAAATGAACTTGGATGTTGAAACTGGATGGAGCTTTAGACATTGTTTGCTTTGATGGCTGAGATGTTTCACATATCAGAATTCTGGTTCCATTTCCTCTCTGCGTCCTTCAATTTTGACTTCAAAGTCAGGGCATCTGCAGCACTTCTGATCCCAACCCAAGTTTGGATGCCCAAGCCCTTTGGACAAAGGTACAAGAATCATAGAAAAGAGGGTAAAACTGATCTCTATGAGATAAAACATGGAATTGAGCTTTATCAGAAATAATTTACTGTTTGAAAGGAAACTGAAAGTCTATTCCAGAATTATGCTTTTCAGCAAAGTTTCCTAATTCTACCATAAAATATAAACACTTATTCCTTAACCTTTCAAAAATAAGAGGATTATTATCATCCCTATCATATTATCATCACTTCCATCCATTGTTTCCATGGCTGTCATAATCACCATTCTCTTTCCACTCCCTTTTCATCATTAAATATTTTTTAGTGTTTACTGTCTTTAGGACATTGGGCTAGGTGGTGGGCTTGCCTAAGCACATAGGTGTAGTCTGAGAGAGAACTAGTTCCCCTAGTATACACTGCTAATGAGAAATGTTGGTAAATAGTCTTTTTTATTTTAAAGCCTTGTGTGCTCAAGAAGTGCTGACAGCAGATTTCCCCATCCAACCCCAGGGCAGACACACCATTCTATTGTTTCAAGTAACATTTCTGCATTTGTTTTAGGAGTCAGGCAACACTTTTGCCAGTTACATTAGTTTCAGGGTCACTGGAGTCACTATTAAGTTGAGCTCTCCCAAGCCCTGGCCAGTGTGGCTCAGTTAATTGGAACGTCATCCTGGAACATCATCCCGGAACATCATCCCGGAAACCAAAAGGTCACAGGTTCATTCCCAGTAATGGCACATGCTTGGATTGCAAGTTCAGTCCCCAGTCAGGGCACATGTAAGAGGCAGTCGACTGATGTTTCTCTGTCACATCTTGCCCTTTCTTCCCCTCCCTCTAAAATCAATAGGCATGTCCTCAGGTGAGGATTTTAAAAAATAATGAAGCAAGGGAGGGAGGGAGTGGGGAAGGAAGGAAGGAAGGAAGGAAGGAAGGAAGGAAGGAAGGAAGGAAGGAAGGAAGGAAGGGAGGGAGGGAGGGAGGGAGGAAGAGAGGGAGGGAGGGAGGAAAGAATCTCCCAATCCCCCCAAAGCTATGATCAGGAGGAAGGGAGAGAAGGAGGGAGGAAAGGAGAGAGGGAGGAAGGGGGCGGGGAAGGATCTGATTTAATGTGTGTTCAGGAAAATAAGAGGTTGTATTCAAGTGAGAAAAGTGACTATCTTTCAAATTATGAACAAAAAGGCCCATAATTTTCCAACCCACAAATTCCTTAGAACCCAAGTATATTACCTCTTTAGAAGAATAAATATTAAATATGCACACATATCACAATTTGTGTGGCTTTGTTCAAAGAATATATAAAGCCATTTACATCATTCGTGCTAATTTAGCTTTCTTTACATTGAAACTAAATAACTAAAATCTGGTTACTTTCTATCTTTTGTCACTTCTTTCTATTTACCTGGCTTCTACCTAAAGAGATAGGGCAAGTCTCATCCCTCAGCTCTTCTAAGTCCATTATTGTGACTCCCAAAAATCTGTTCTCAGAGACAAACAACGCAGGTTCCTTCTACTCTCCTTGACTGATAGGACTTAGTTCTCTTGTCTGCTTTTCTCCAAAACATTCCATTTTGTTCACCTCTCAGACAAGACTGATCACAGAGCACTTGTGCAGAGTGGACTGGCATCTCAAAATCAGATACTACACTGCCAGCATTATATCCAAGGATGGTACTATTCTTTACTTCTTTTTGAAATTTTCAGTGGGAGATGTAGTTTTGCGTTTGCTGTAAAAATTGTCACCCCAGCACTCAAAGTTCTGTGCCTGATGAGCCTGCCAGTGGCTCTCTCGGCAGTTTTCAGCTACCCCCTGTTGTTCAAAGATGCACTGCAGTATATTTAGAGTGGTGGGTTAGATCACAGAGTTTGTAGTTATGCTCCGCAAATAAACTGTTGTTGTGGCTGTTTGAACTTTCACAAAGGAATTGCTCTCCAGCTGCTCTTCTTTGCCTGAATTAATTAGCTTTGCTAAGGATGTTTAATCTCAGGAGCTCATTCTCAGAGGTATGCAGGATTAGTCTCTACAATGTTGTTACATCTCATACATTAGGTCAGAATTTTATTGTTTGGGGCTGTTGCAAGATTCAGAAAATAAAATAGATACAGAGTATGATTTGGGGGGGAAAGGATAAAAGTCAAATAGAAAAATCTTTGTCTACAACTGAATTAGGAGGCAACAATACACAAGCCGGCAAGATGATAATATTTGACCAATGTCTCACCACATCACTTAACTATATAAAAAATAAACGACTAATGTTTATTTACTGCCTTTTAGTTCCAAAGGCTATTTTAAGTGCATTTATATCTATCATCTCATTTAATTATTGGAATAACACTATTGGATGATTATTATTATCTGCAATTTTCAGGTGAGGAAATGGAAGCCCAGAGAACTTGAAAATGTGCCCTGTGTTACACAGCTAGTGAGTAAAAGAATTAAAATTTGAGCCAAGCTGTGTTACACCCACACCACTCTCATCTCCTGGTTCCCATTAGTTCTAATCAAAGGCACCCTGGGTGAAAATACCACTGATAAGAAGCATGGGAAGTGTGTGAAAACAGACTTCAAAAATGACTAGCAGGAGTGTCAGCTGGCATCAGCTTCCCTAGAGTAATTCGGCACCCTCTGTCAAAAGCATTGAAGCATACACGTTCAGCAAGTTCAGTTGAGGGAATGTCAATAGTAGCAAAAAAATAAAAATTACCAGCTGCTCAACATAAGGGAATTGGTATATAAATGATGGTACATCATATAGTGAGATTATTGTACAGTCATTAAGAATTATGATTTAGATGTCTGTTAACATAAAAAGTATAGATAACATTTACTGAAAATGCATATGCATTACAAAACAGAACCTAGGATATGATATTACTTAGAAACATGTACACATATTTTTACACATATACATATTTATTTTGAAATTTCAGAATGATATAGACTAAAATGATATCAAAACATCTCTCCATGGTTACATCAACAGTTGTTTTGTCATTAGAATCACCTATATTTTTTTACTTTTATACTCAATATGTATTTTTATTAAGGAAATAATAAAAGTTTTAATTCCTACGTTTAATGATAGTTTTAAAAATAATGACTAATTAGAAATGGCTGGTGTGGCTCAGTGGATTGAGTGCCAGCCAGTGAACCAAAGGGTCACCAGTTCCATTTCCAGGCAGGCCACATGCCTGCGCTACAGGTCAGGTCCCCAGTAGGGGGCGTGTGAGAGGCAACCACACATTGATGTTTCTCTCCCTCTCTTTCTCCCTCCCTTCCCCTCTTTCTAAAAATAAATAAAGTCTTTTAAAGAAATAATAATGACTAATTAGATGCATCCGATCTCAAATAAGAAGAGTCCAAAACAAGATAATGTGATCTCATGTTTGTAAAAATCTGAATCATTTATATTAATATTATATTACATATAAGAATATACAATAAATTCACCATTATCTCTGAGTAGCAGGATTAAGGATAATTTTTTTCACTTTGCTTGTCTGTATTTTTACTTGTATGCTGCTTATATAATTAAATATTCAAAGTGTCTATTATTAATGATAAATATTAGTGAATTGTATGAAAATAAAGTTCAAAAATTACATAAACACAGCATTAAAAAGTACCAATGTTCAAAATGGGTTAAACAACTATAAATTGTTAATTCTCTCCTAGCACTCAGAGGCTCGCCCACTGTGATGTCCAAGGAAGAAGGTTAAAATTATAGAATTAACACAACTTGAAATGATGCAGATTTTAACAGCAACCCTGAAATGTCCTTAATGCACAACACACAAGGAAAACCATCAATTTGTTTGTTTCTGAGATAGTTTTAAAATAGCAAATATACAACCTTATAGCTTTGTTATCATGTGAACGAGATACATTCGATAATAGCCTTAATATTTACTAAATGAAGCTTCCTTGAGATTTTTATGACATAAATATTAAGCTTTTCAATCAAATATTTAAAAACTGCATATTATACATTTGTGTCATGATAATTCCATGTTGCACATGTAAGAAACTCATCAAAATAAGGAGTTATAACATATTAAAATACAGACTCTAATTAAATACCAGTATACTTCATTATATTTCTTCCAATAGTTCTATACTAAATTGATGAACAGAAGGCAGAAACAAGAAGATCTAAATGTAAGCTGAATAAAACTTGTAAAAGGGAAAAAATTTGCTGTCAGAGAATAAGAAAGACTAGATTTTAAGGTTAAATAATAAACAAGAAATGCTAATACAGAATCAAGAGTTTCAACAAATTATGGCAATTACTCTAGGAAGAAAAGAAATATCATATGAGATAATTAAAAATATTTAACAATAATAATTAGAAATTCAGTGTTACTTGAGTCTCATTTTATTCTAATAAAATACATAGCAAAAATGTGTACTTTAAGCATGAGAAATATAATAGCAAACAATGAAAACACTGAAAATGCAGAGTAGAGGACAACTCTAAGAGAATGGACTTTGAATTTTCTCTGGGCTAGAAGGTACAATCAATACTCTCTCCAGTCATTTGTTTAAATGATTAAAGAGTCACCGTAATATGCCCAGATACTAAATGCTTCACTTGCCTATGATCAGTGTGTATCCTTGCCAGAAAACAGATCACTTCCAAAAATAATGAGTAAGTGGGACCAACAGAGGCTGACCTGAGCAAAATTTTGTTGCCTTATAAACAAAGAAAAGAAAGGCTTTGATAATATATGTTTTCAAGGCAAAGCTTTCATTTCCCCCCAAAGAAACAATCTTATGGTTCAGTCCAGGGATACAAGTCACATAGAACACAACAGTGCCTCTGGACCAGAACGGTGACCTGATCCTGGGCATTATAAAGAAAAAGCTGATAAAACATATCCACTTACATAAAATAAATGCCACAAAAGAGAACACTCAAGTTTAATGTCCTTAACTACAAAAGATTGAACTCTTTATGGACCAAGTTAAGTATCTCAATACAAATCTTTGTTTAAACACACAAGAGGATTATTTTTGTGTGAAAAGGTGTATTGTATTTTTTGTCATACAGGGTCCAGCATAAATAACTCCCCTTTTTATTACAAAATCTTTTATTACAAAATCGTAAGCATGTATTCTGTAACATAACAATATCACACTAAAGAATACCATATGACATTTTAGTGAAGTGTTCAAGTTAAAACTATAAATTATTACACCCATATTATTACCCTACCAACCACACTCAAGCAGGTGTTACTTTTCCCAGACCCTGTATAATTTAACCGATTATCTGTTTCGTCAGCTAGCTTTAGCATAGAAATGTAACTAACTACATTAAGAAGCAATCACAGGGTCAGTTCAGACAGAGGCCTGTTCTATCTTCTGACAGTCAGCCATACCATGAAGGTTGAAGGACACCAAGCACCCCCCCAAAGTTTCCCTTCAATATGTCCACCATTAGAATTGCTCCATAGAACTAAGTCATTATCCCTGTCAAATGCCCTTATTAAATGGAACTGGGAGACAGCTGAAGCATTCATCAGTTAAGGTTGCATTCAGCACAAGTACCAGATGCCTAACTCACCTGACAGGAATTTATTTATTTCATGCCACAAGTCTTGGAGGTATGAGCTTACATGTCACTGAGGACTCAGGTCCTGCTATACTTTTGCTCTGTCTTGGTATTTGACTTTCCTCCTCAAGTTCACAGGATGGTCACTGTAAGTTCTATCAAGTGTTAAAAAGCTGAAAAACAACAACAAAAAGCCTAGTAACTCCAGAAACCAAACTTTTAAAAAGGCACCCTGAAAGTCACTCTCACCCTGGCTGGTATGGATCAATGGATTGAGTGTTGGTCTGTGAACTGAAAGGTTGCTGGTTCAATTGTCAGTGAGGGCACATTCCTGGATTGCATGTAAGAGGAAACTGAGTGATATTTCTCTTGCATGTTGATGTTTCCATCCCTCCCTTCCCCTCTCTCTAAAAATAAATTTAAAAATTTTTAAAGGCCCCTCTCCCATTCTTCCCAGACAAGAGTAAGACTAACGTCTAGTGTGTATGATTACTGCCTGTATCAGTTTCAGCTGTGAACCTGTGAAAATTTGTGAACAAATTTTCCCTTTGGGTTAGCAATGATAATGACATTATAAATAAGAAATTTAAGAGTTCAGTTATCGATGCCTCACCTTTCAAGACTCTTTAATTTGGAAATGGGGACAGACCTCTAGGTAAGTGCCAAATGTCTCACAGCAAAGGGTAAAACACTTACATCTGTTACCACTTAGGAAAGGGCCAATAGGGCGGGCCTGGAATACTGTCCTGCTTTCTAAGTAGACTAATAACAATAGCATATCAGGTCCTGTGTTAAGCACTTTATATTTACAGCACGAAATCTGAGCAATATCACTATGTCTCAGGTATTTCTGTTAACCCCATTTTAAACGTGAAGTGCCTAAGGATTAGGTTTGAGTAACTTGTCAAAGACTTTGGGAGGTGAACACACAATGCAGAAATGGATGATGTATTATAGAATTGTACACTTTAAACTTATATAATGTTATTAGTCGATGTCACCCCAATACATTTTTAAAATTTAAAATAATAATAATAACAATGCAAAAAAATCACACAACCAGGAGACAGAGCTGGATTTACACCTAGATTATTGAGTTGAGTAGGAGGTTGAGACTCAAATATTCAGGCCCTTTCCCAGATAGACTGTGGTTACAGGCCAAAGGCTTTCATAAAACATCTGTTTCTCTTTCAGAAGCTGAGAATTCTTTAAGCTGAATTGGAAGGAGCTGGGCAATAAATTGCAAAGTCAACACAGACCTTTAGGTGATAAAAACCATTAGTCTGTATAACACCTTTCTGTGGGCCCAGGGATCCTGAGCCACAGGGCTTTAGAAGACTTTTTAAAATGTTAGTCACTAAAGCTTTTGCATGGACTATTATATCTCCCGATAGATTTAATATAGGTCAGTACAGATCACTACCATCAAGTTAGCTTAGATATTGCACTCACTAACAATTTCTCGACTGCTGTAGGAAAAGTCCCTGTTTGATCACCACACCAAAAGGATGGATGCCATTGATACTACATTTCATTTTCCATTTTAAACAAGTACATACCCATAACATGACAAAGGGAAGAAGCAATAGTAAACCAAAGAATATGCATGGTGAAAGTTATTAAAGCCATGTCACCACAAACCAAGGTTAAAAGAACATAGTAATACAATCAAATCTATCCTCATAAAGATAAAAATATTATTTCTTGAGTTCAGACAACATATTGGTGCATGAACACCATATAGGCAACATAAGAGAACAGGATTGTTGATACGCCCTTAAGTCAGCAAACACTTCACAAGAAGTCTCACAGGTGGCAACGTCATGTTATTTTTTCAAAATAATAAACAAGCCTAATAATTTTTAATGTTAAAGAAGAACAAGATTATTCTTCATTTTTGTTTTGTTTTGTTTATAAGCAAATGGCATGCCTTTCTGTGAGGTCATAGCTTTGGAAAACTGGGACTTGAAGGTTTTTCTTGTGTATGTTTTTTTCAGATTTTTGCCAAATTTCACCTATTGAGATGAAATTCACATGTCATAAGATTGGTCACTTTATAATGAACAGTTCAGTAGCATTTAATACATTGACAATGTATGTAACATCACCTCTACCGAGTTTCAAAACATCTTTAGCTCTGGCCAGTGTGACTCAGTTGGTTGGAATGTTGTCCCATAAACCAAAAGGTTACATATTCAGTGCCTGGTCAGGGTACATCCCTAGGCTGCATGTTCTATCCCCAGTCAGGGCATGTACAGGAGGCAAACAATGGATGTTTTTCTCCAACACTGATGTTGCATTCCCTCTCTCTCTCTCTCTCTCTCTCTCTCTCTCTCTCTCTCTCTCTCTCTCTCTCTCTCTTCACCCCCTTCCTTCCTCCTTCTCTAAAAAAAGCAATGAAAAACATATTCTCATGTGAGGATAAAAAGCAAGCAAAGAAAACATATTCATAACCCAAAATAAAACCCTGTACCAATTCAGCAGTTACTCCTCACTGAGTGCTCCCACCTTCTCCCACTCCCAGCGTTTGCAACCACCAATCTGCTTTCTGTTTCAATAAAGAGCTCATTAAATGTTTTTTTGTTTGATAATTTACCCAGATGTTCTAAATATTTTTATAACTCTTTATTAGATAAAATGGACAAACTTACTAAATCAGGGAAATGGTACAATTAGATGCAACTTTTTTTTCTTTCAGCATTTCTACCCACAAAATAAACCCAGAGTGCCATATACTCTGGATGTAAGTAACTGTTCATGTTCAGTGAGAAAGGTAGAAAGGCCATCCACGTCATAAAAATACAAAGATGAGTTTCTGTCTTTCCATGTTGATGTCAGTGGTCCAGAATTTTGTTTGGCAGATTCTGACAAGGACACTTTGTGGGCTCTTAAATTGTAGTCCTGTACTTCACTTTACAAATGTCAAACCATCCACCAAAACAACTGGAAGCTCAATTGTTTACCATAATAGTCTCTTACAGAAACTATCAAAGTAAAAGCTGGCGGAAAGGGATAATGGGGAATAAAAGGGGAAGGGCCATCAAGGAACGTGTATAAAGGACACATGGACAAAACCAGAGTGGGTAGGTTCAAAGGTGAGAGGTGGGATGAGTGGGACTAGGGGGCTCAGTGGGATGAAATGGAGACAACACTACCTGAACAACAATAAAAATTTTCAAAAAAGAAATAAATTAATTAAATAAAAGCTGTTACCTTCTAGGCTCAGTTCTCCCCAAAGAGCATAGGAAATAGTAGTCATAATATAACACCTTCCTTCATTGCCATCCCCATGTACAGATCATATGGTCACACATGCCTAAAAGATATTTAATCACTAAGCAGGAGCTTATGCTCTACGGGCTGAGAGCACAGCCTGGTGGAAGGTACTTGAAAGGGTATCAGAAAATAATCCCAAATCTTAAATAGTGCTTACTTGCTCCTGGTACTGCTCTAAACATTATTTATTTGTTTGTTTGTTGTATATTTAATTAATTATTTATGTTGTATATTTAATTAGCATACATATGTTGACTTAATTTTTACAATCATTCAAGAGAACTACTATTGTCATCATCCCCACTTTACAGATAATAAAACCGAGACACAGAGAGGTTATATAACTTATCCAAAGTCACACAGCTCCTACAGCCAGGAGTTGGTCCAGGCCCCTTGGTGCTGAGGTCTATGCTGTTAACCTCAAGGTTATTCTAATGTTCCACTTGAGTAAAGGCTCTTAAAGAAGCCTACTATCTAGTGCTGAACTACTAACAGCACCATTGTTTACATCCTACAGAATTAAAAAAAAGAGAAAGTCCTATTTTATTTGTACTTTGATCTATACAAAAACTACCATAAGGAACATTTTCATGAAATGTAATAGATACAGTCTTCCAAAGTATATGGTATAGGAAGTTAGATGAGCTGTGGATGGGTCCTGATTTTATAAGTAATTTAGAAAAAGTATGTTTTTACCCATAAACAAAAACCATTGAATAATAAATTTGCTAAGCACTCACCAAAAATAATGACTTACAGAAGCATTTAGTTTTAAAGTAAATCTGAATTCTACACAGAGTATTGTGAGATAATAGGAATATATATACACACACATACACACATATACATACATATGTATATTGTTTTCTGCCCCAGTTCCTGGCACAAAACTTTTAAAACCCTTAAAATTTCCCAAATGATAAGATTGCCAGAAGTATCTCTTGTTTTAATATTTGTCTTTGACCCTGCCCCTGACACAGGCTCCTAAAACCCTTGAAATACCTACGTGGTAAGAGCACTAGGAGAACCTTTTGTTCTAATTAGCTGATTCTGGGTGGGCTCTTGGGTTGCTCCTGAATGGGGGCTGGTCTCCAGAAAGACTGGGCTATGATTAGAAGTTTGGGGTTTTTAGCTACACACTCACACTTCTCCAGAGATTGGAGAGAAGGACTAGAAATGGAGTTAAAAACTGGTCATGCCTATGTGAAGATACCTCCATAAAAATCCCAACAGCATGTGTTTTGGGGTGTTTGCAGGTTAATGAACACACACTAGGAAGGTGATACACTCCAACTCCACTGAAGCTCCTCTAAGACCTCACTTTGTGTATCTCTTCATCTGGCTGTTCACCTGTATCTGTATCCTTTATCATAACCTGTAATAAACTAGTAAACATGTTTCCCTGAGTTCCATGAGCCACACCAGCAAATTAATCAAACTCAAGGAGGTTGTCATGGCAACCTCCACTCTATAGCATATCCGTCAGAAGCACAGGTGACAACCTGGACTTCTGACTGGTGTCTGAAATAGGAACAGTCTTGTGGAACTGAGCCCTTAATCTGTGGAACTTGACACTGTCTCCAGGTAGATGGTGTCAGGATTGAGTTAAATTGTAGGACACCCAGGTGCTGTCACAGAATTGCTTGATGTGGGAAAACCCCACACATATCTGGTGTCATTAGAGTTGTGAGTGTGGTAGTAGTGTGAGAGTGAAGGATACACAGGACAGAAAGACACAGGAGGTAAAGAACAGGGGTTTTCCCTACTCAGGAGGGAAAGACTGGGTGCTTTTTCTAATACAAATATATATTTGTTTCCTGAATTTTCCAGATCCTCTAATTTCTATTCTGTCCTTCTTTGCTCTAACTTGGCCATAAGGTTCTAAATATTCTACCACACATGTGTCCTTGCTTCAAGCAGTTTTGAAAGCTTTTGAGTAAATCACAGGTAAAGGCAAAAGTTGACATCTGCAATTTACAAACCATGCTGTCTGGCCACATAGCAATTATAGTAGTTGTTGTTGTTGTTGTTGTTTTGTTTATTGGTAGATGGAAGAATCTAAGAAAAGCCTGGAAAAATTGTTAGTACTCCAGCATTTGATAAATTCAACTGAAAAAAAATAGTCACATCATTTTAAGGATATTCCAGGAATGTATTTTCATTTTCTAATTGATTGTTTGAGCATCATGTCATCTAGATTCCCAAGATCACCATCAATATCCAAAATTCCTTCCTGCCCTTTTCCAATACTTTTTCATGTTCCCTCTGTTCTAGACCAACCCTATCCAAAGAATTTTCAGTGATGAAGTAAATGTATTGTATCTGCATCACACAATACAGTAGCCATTAGACATGTGTGTTTACTGCTTACTTGAAATATTGTTGGCTAAACTGAGGACTTAAATTTGGAGTTTTGTCTAATTAATTGAAATTTAAACAGCCATGTGTGGCTAGAGGCTAGTATATGGGACAGAGTAGCTGTAGACAAAGATACCCACCTGTCTTTTCCCACCCTTTACTTATTCCATAAATGTTTTTGCCCATCTTCTCTGAGTGAGGAATTATGCTAGGCTATGGGCATATAATGGTGAACAAGACATTTTTGCCTTTATGAATGCTGAAAGAGAAAACTACTTATTTACATAAGTTAAATTCTTAATTCCAAGTCACAGTACTATATATTGTCAATTCTAAGATGTTCAGTTTTTTTCAAATATTAACATTTTTAAAATTAACACATGTGCTTTACATCAATGGCATCTATAATCACTGTCAGCCAGGACAGTCATGACAAATTGTCATCGCCTACACATCAGGAACTTAGTCATTACTCCTAGTGGTATGACCAGACAACATGCAATCCCTTAACATTTCAGCCAACAAATTATATAAGGGCCATTTTAAGAAAGAATATGAGTCCTGGTCATTATCAGAATATATTCAGTTAACACTTTTTGGTAAGATTAAGAAAGCACCTTATGTTGATAGCTCATAGTAAAGTCAAGATGACAACAGAATGAAAACTGGTAGATTAGATGTCAGTGGCTTGGAATAAAATTCCAAAGACAAAAGTGATCACTCTGTTAAGAACTGCTGCTGCATCACTGATGCACTTTAAGGTACAAGAATAACACAGTGTAGCAGAACATGGGCAACCTCATCTCTACATGGAATAGTAACTCAGATTCTACATTTCCAAACCTATTAGGAATATCTTACTCAACTTATTTTATATTTTCTTTTTAACAAATGCACAAGAATAAAATATGAAAAATTCATGTCTATATAAATCAAAAAGAGTTCTCTCAATAAGCATAAAATAAAATTTATTAAGAAAAGACATATCATGGACTAATTAGGAGTGGGGGTTTTCTTTGCTAATAATACATAACATGACACAGCTCAGCATTTTTCAACAAAAGGCATCTTAAATCAGTAGAATTCAGTAAATGCAATACTCAAGTGTTCAAGCTTCCAATCCTTTCTCTCTTTTTTTTTTTAATATTTTCCTCTTTACCTGGAATGCCTTTCTTATTCATCTTTCTGTTCCAGGTCAGATCTCTGTCTGATTTGATCTCTGATCATCATCTCTTTTCCATCACAATGAAGCCCCCCGCCCATCCACCTCACTGATGAATTCTGAGAGTACCTTCTCAGGACCTACTATTGAGCACCTAGCATTTTTGTGCACATTCTTAACTCCCTCCAGTAGAATACCCAGGTAATAGACTTCTTAAAGCCCAACTGCTTGTCTTATTCAAATCTGATATTCCACCTAGGATACTATTTTCCTATTGCAGTATTTAGCAAATGTACCAAGGGCTTTATGGTATATAATGCCACAAAGATCCCCCATAGCATGATATAAAGGACTGTAGACTTGGAATATGGCAGGAACTATTTAATAATAAACTTCTGAGATATGTGAAGATCCATCCTGACCAACACATGCAGTGGTCTGTGGGCATTGCCACGAAGATGTCAGATAGAATGTTTAACCTCCTACAAGGTTAAACATAGGTAATAGCACACATTTTGGGTCAATGTCTGCTTCCTCCCAAAAGACCAAAACGTAAAAGTAAAGAAATTAACCCTAATAAACCCAAAATACTAAACAGCCTGGTAAAGGAAGTGACAGCATATAATGCTCACAAGTTTTGGAAGCTGATAGTATACAGACAAGAAATGTTCAGGAATGAGAAACAAAGGCAGTTTTATGGGTGGGATGTGGCACAAGGCTAGCAACAGAAGACTTTATTGAAATTCTACTAGAGTCCCAGGTACATGCACTCCAGGCAAAGGGTGGCACCAGGTGTAAATAAAACAGAGGAAGAGAGTAGAGATCTGTATACTGAACAGTAGGACCTTCAGTCTTTTTCTTTCACTCAGCTTGGAGAATACAGACATGTCTCTCCAGAGGGAGATTGGTAAATTCCTCTTTGGGGAAAGTAATCAGCCTCTTAAGAATAATTCTGGGGTCCAAGATGGAGGCATAGGTGGACACACTGTGCCTCCTCACACAACCAAGATAGGGACAACAACAATTTGGAAACAGAATAACAACCAGAACTGACAAAGAATTGAACTGTATGGAAGTCAGACAACCAAGAAGTTAAAATAGACCCGTTCATCCAGACCTGTAGGAGGGGCAGAGTCTAGGAGTCGGGAAGCCGCACATAGGTCGTGATTCGGAGAGCAGAGAGCAGAGAGCATTGGGACCATGCATGTAGGGCTTCTGGGGCATGCAAGACCGCAGTGGTTGGACCCTGAGCGTGCAAGTGGCAATTGGCAGACCCCAGCCAAGAGGTGGCAACTGGCAGACCAAGCGAGGCAGAAATTGTGAAGCAAGGCACTGCAAGCAACCCAGGATCCCAGCGCTGGGAAAAAGAGCCTCAGAACACTGATTGAAAACACCTGTGGATGTTGAGGCATAAGGATAGACTCCCAGCCTCACAGGAGAGGTCATCGGAAAGTCCCATGGGGTGCACAAGCCCACCCACACAGGAATTGGCAACAGAGACACCCAATTTACTCAGGGGAAGCAGCAGAAGGGACTGAGGTCTGACGGAGAGCAGACCAAGCGCCACAATTCCCTCTTGGACCCCGCCCCCACATACAACATCACAACCCAGTGACTGGGGTGTCCTTCTAAGGCTCCGCCCCTCATATGTAACGAGGGCAACCAGAACAAAGGGGGAGGCGATGGCTCAAACAGAATTAAAAGGTCCAGTATCAGTACTTTTAAACAACTGAGAGATAGCCAACCTATCAGATGCACAGTTCAAAACACTGGTGATCAAGATGCTCACAGAATTGGTTGATTTTGGTCACAAATTAGATGAACAAATGTAGGCTATGATAAGAGAAATGAAGGAAACTGTACAGGGAACCAACGGTGATGGGAAAAAAATTGGGACTCAAAACAATAGAGTGGACCAGAAGGAAAAAAGAAACAACCAAACAGAAAACAATGGAGAAATAAGAATTCAAAAAAATGAGGGGAAGCTTAGGAACCTCCAGGACATCTTTAAACATTCCAACATCTGAATTATAGGGGTACCAGAAGGAGAAGAGGAAGAACAACAAGTGGAAAACTTATTTGAACAAATAATAAAGGAGAACTTCCACATTCCGGGAAAGGAAATAGACTTCCAGGAAGTCCAGGAAGCTCAGAGACTCCCAAGGAAGTTGGACCCAAGAAGGAACATACCAAGGCACATCATAATTACATTAGCCAAAATAAAAATGAAGGAGAGAATCCTAGAAGCAGCAAGAGATAAGGAGACAGTCACCTACAAAGGAGTTCCCATCAGACTGTCAGCTGATTTCTCAAAAGAGACCTTGCATGCAAGAAGGGACTAAAAAGAAGTATTCCAAGTCATGAAAGGCAAGGACCTACATCCAAGATTGCTCTACCCAGGGAAGCTTTCATTTAGAATGGAAGGGCAGATAAAGTGCTTCCCAGATCAGGTCAAGTTAAAGGAGTTCATCATCACCAAGCCCTTAGTTTATGAAATGTTAAAGGGACTTATCTAAGAAAAAGAAGATTAAAAAAACATGTACAGTAAAATGACAGCAAACTCACAATTATTAACAACCACACCTAAAACAAAAACAAAAACAAACTAAGCAAACAACTAGATCTAAGGAACAGAACCACAGAAAGGGAGACCACATGGAGGGTTAGCAACAGGGGAGTGGGAGGAGGAAAGAGGGGGAAAAGGTACAGAGAATAAGTAGCATAGATGGTAGGTAGAAAATAGACAGGGGGAGGGCAAGAATAGTATGGGAAATGTAGAAGCTAAAGAACTTATGACACATGGACATGAACTAAAACAGGAGAATGTGGGTAGGAGAGGGTGTGCAGGGTAGAGGGGAATGAAGGGGGGTAAAGGGACAACTGTAATAGCATAGTCAATAAAATATTTTTTTAAATTTTATTTATTTTTTAGAGAGGGAAGGGAGGGAGAAAGAGAGAGAGAGAGAGAAACATCAATGTGCGGTTGCTGGGGGTCATGGCCTGCAACCCAGGCATGTACCCTGCTGGGAATCGAACCTGCGACACTTTGGTTCACAGCCCACGCTCAATCCACTGAGCTATGCCAGCCAGGGCTAAAATATATTTTTTAAAAAGAATAATTCTGGTACTAGCTATTTAAAAAGCTATTTTTGCTAGTCTACACACACATGTATAGACTACATGTGCATACATGTATGTGAAGATGCTGTTGAGACCCAATTTGAAATTTGAAAACTTTATATAAATATATCCAAATATACTAGTTCTGTCCAGAAAGTACCCAGCCATGGAATATGAAAAATAGAGACATTTATTTCAGAAGATACAAGATACAAGAAACATTGTGCATAAGACAATGACACCCCAGCCCCCTTCAAAGTAGTAGGCACCTTGAGACCTCACACAGGTCTTCCAATCACCATCAGCTGCCCATTATATTTTTCTGAATCTTATCAGCAATCTGAAATGTCTTCCCTTTCAAAGATGATTTTAGTTTTGGGAAAATCGAAAGTCACAGGGCACCATGTCTGGACTGTGGGTAGAGGGGTGAGTTACCTGGGTGATTTGATGTTTCACCAAAAAACTCTACACGAGATGTGACATGAGTGGGCACAGTGTCGTGATGAAGCTGCCAGTCACCAGTTGCCCATAGCTGCAGCTTTCTGAGTTATCTGAATAGTTTCCACAGTGGAATGTTCCAGCTTAATGCAAAATTTGATGCAGATTCATTGCTCTACTTGCTCAGTCATTTTGAATGCAACACCCACACATACACATGCTCACTCAATGGCATCTACCACTCCCACTGACTAGTACAGTGAAGTCGTCATTGTTCACATATGTGCATTCCAGCCCACTTTCCTTGGCTGCCAGGTTACATCTATGTTGCACAAACTGTTCTCATTATATTAACAATGGTTGGATTTTTCCAAGCAGACCTCATGTACCCACTAAATGCTAAGCTCCTTCATGGCTAGATTTATATTCTATCCATATCTCTAGCCCATAATACAGAGTTTTGCCTACAATTACTGCTCAGTAAATATATTTTTAATTTAAACATGAAACTTCTAAGAATACAATATTTGTTGCTATATATACATGGAGTTTGATTCTTAACCACCAAAAGCTGTATGACCAAAACTTCCTAACTCCAAATAAAACCCAAAACAACGTGGCCATGAATACTTATGGTGCTCACCATGAATACATAACACAACCCCTCCTCTCAGCTCCCTCTAGTGTGGTGATCAGAAGTGCACTGTGCGTGCTTTGATGGGTCTGTAGTGTTGGTACTCAGACTCAAGGATGTGGGTGTTATAGTGCCCACATAATCCAAATAATCTTTCATATTATGTTGCAGCCCATTTGGCAACATTATGGCCACCTTATAAGACACATTTATAAATGAAGTTTTAAGTTTGAAAATTTGTTAAATTTTTTGAAATTTTTCTAATATGTTTTCCTTTCCTCGGTGTTCAACCAATTGCATTAGCTGCTATTATTATTATTATTGTTAAACAGGCAGGCATAGTAATTTAGTACCCAAAAATATAGGAAAAAATTATAAGATAAAAGCTGGAAAATATGCTGCTTTACTTCCACAATTTTTTAACATTCCCTAACAAGAAAGTGATCCACACCAGATTGATTTTATGCTGTCAGCTTCCAGGAAGACATCTGTGGTTTTTGTCATTTCCATTGATATTAACTGTTGATAAGCATCACTAAGTGATTTTAGGGTTTTACAAAGCAACTGGGGCCTTGAGAGTTTTCCACAATGCTGTGGATATACCAAAGGTTGGCAACAATTGAGGAATGGGGTAGCAAAATCACTGACCCCTTTTCTTTAAGCAAACAGTCAGTGGTAGAAAAGGAGAACCGCAATAAAAGGAAAAGGCAGAAGCCAAGAATCACTTTTCCCCCAAAGATGAGATCAGCTTCACTTAAAGAATAAACTTTTTCATTATGATGCACAGCTAGAAAACAACAGTTTTGTAACACAGATATGTCCAAGCAGGACAATTGTAGTTGATCTTCACAACAGCCTCACTGGTTACTCATTTTCACCTCCACTGATGCCCAGAGTGTGAGTGAGAACTCAGATACCTGTGAGCACCTTGAAAACCCTTTTCCTTCACCCTAACATCCAGTGTGCTGAGACTTCCTTCCTTGAGGAGTCATGTAGAAATAGCCTCTCTGAACACTGCTTTCATTTTCTGTCTCCCCATTAAGGACTCCATTTCCCTCAGAGTTGAGAATGGGGCTGGAGACCCCCTCACTCCATGTACCTCTTCTAGACCAATACTCTTCCCCTTACAATCCACCTTTACAGAAAAGCCACTGCTCCTGTGAGGCACATGCCACCTAGCACAATCTCCCTGGCTCTCTGTGACTCTATCATCTACCTACTTCCCAGTCAAACCCACCAAAGAAGACTTTGGAATAAGAACCACTAAATTCCACTCTAACCGTTGGAGGAATGATGCAGAAGAGAAAGTGAATGGGAACCAAAGCTAACTTCTACTTTTCCCTTTTCATTTTGTCTGTGACTCTTGTTCAATTATCACCACCTCAGACTTGGAGTGCTATGAGCTTTGGCACATGTACCAATTTGCTAACAAATGAGCTGCACAATACAGTAAAGTATCCAGAATACTTCACTAACACAAGTTATAGAAACTCAAGTTTCTAACATTCAGCATTATTAAGAGAAGTTAAATTTTTCAGTATTATCAGTAATCTTGATATAAAATGATATGGCTAGTTTCAAACTATAATCCCCCATCTGATATGTTGCTATTTCAAGACCCAGGGAGACAGCTGAACAGGGATTATAGGAGATGACTGGCTGAAAGTAACCAAGCAGCAACACAACTATAGCAACCCCTTTCTTCCCTCATATATTCTCTGCTTGGGACCCTCTACCTCTGAGATATTATTGATTGATAATAACATAAAATATCCTTCTCCAGCCACTATTTCTTGAAAAATGTTTATTTCTGCTTTTCATAAACATCCTAATGACCATATTCCTTGTAAATCTGTAAGCTCTAATCTTCAATTCCTAGCAGAAAAATTTCAAAATAATTCCCTACTTGAAATAAATCAAATTATCTATATAGGATCGTCTTATAGTGGGGATAGAGAATAACATACAATAAATGACATTGTTGAATTCCTACACACAGCTGTCCCTCCTTCTTCACAATCTCAGTATATTGAGTTAGTCAAAAGTTCATGTGAAAGACACATTTTTCACTTTCACCAATAACTTTATTGATTTGGATATTTTGAGTGTGCTGGCTACCTCCTACATGCTATACATTGATTGTTCTCAATTAATGTCTGGATTTGATTGCTATCAACTTCAACTGATCTACCTAACCATGGAGCACTGTCCAGCGAGAAATCTCCAGCATGATAGTTCACAAACCAATTTTGACACATTCTATCAGTGACAGCACCTTCTCCATACAAAGCACAAATCTTTGTCTGTGTTTCAGTGACATCTTTACCTTTCTTGAAGTAATACAGCACAATATGCCAAAAACATTATGTATTTTCTTCCATCTTCAATATTAAAATGGCTACACAAAAATTCAGTAATGTTGATTTTTTTAAATGCATGCTGGTAAGGCAGCAGTTATAATACAATCAAACAAAATTGTTTCAAATAAAGTTCAAGACAACTAAGCCCTAGTAGAGCCATCTTAAAAAAAAAAACTTTTTGACCAATCCAATATATTCATATCTTCCACATAAATGATGTCACTCAGAAGAAATTGACCCTATTCCAGCTCCAGAAGTAGATTCTTATTAGTCTAAACTGGCCATAGTAATCAAACACTTTCATCAGTGATTGGCCAGGAATCTACGTTCAAACCAATCAGCATGTGGCAGTACCCCATAACTCCTATGGATCCAGAGGTAAGCACAAGATTTAAATTGATCTAAATTGTTCTATGATTGAAGTAGTTTCCTCCCTGTCTGGCCATGAACAAGGAAGCATGTTGATGCTGTTGAGATCCACCTGGTCACCATCAGGGAAGCCATCTGAAGACTAGCTAACACATATAAGAGGCAGAACTAAAAAGAAAAAAAATAAAATGAATCCAACCCAGAGCCTTGATCATATTCTGCCCAGAGATAGCCTATCTTTGGACTTCCTGCTACTAAGGTGATAAATATCCTCAGGAATTAAACTGTTTGTATTAAGTTTTCCCTCACTTGTAGCTAAAAGCATCCTGATTAGCACTGTATATAGGCTACAGTTGTTTTACAAATAGAGATAGTTATATATTAAGGAAAATATCTAAATGCTACCTACAAATTGAATATTTAACTTCTAGTGGATGGCATTGGGGTGGTAATGTGGGGGCTGATATTGGCAATGGAGACTTTTAAAATATTTTATTTATTTATTCTAGAGAGAGGAGAAGGGGGGAAGAAAGAGAGGGAGAGAAACATCAATGTATGGTTGTCTCTCATGCACCTCTTACTGGGGATCTGGCCTGCAACCCAGGCATGTGCTCTGACTGGGAATCAAACCAGCAACCCTTTGGTCCACAGGCAAGCACTCAATCCACTGAGCCACACAAGCCAAGGCTACAATGGGAGATTTTTGTTTTACATTATATATTGCTGCTTTTTATTTTCACAATCAATATACATGAATTTTTTAACCCTCATCTGAGGATATGTTTATTGATTTTAGAGAGAGAAGAAGGGGAGAGAGAGAGAGAAACATTAATATAAGAGAGAAATATCAATATCAATCACTTGCCTCACACACAATCCCCTACTGGAGCTCAAACATGCAACCTAGGTATGTGCCCTAACCAGGGATCAAACCCACAACATTTTGGTGTATGGGATGATGCTCCAACCAAGTGACCCAGCCAGGGTAATAAATATAACTTTTAGTAAGAACACTTCTAAGCAAAGTAAGGTGAGGAGGCTGAGTAGTGTATTTTTCAAGAACAATTCCACACTCTAATATTATGACTTTCTTATTATGCATAGTTGCTTGAAACCACAAATTATGAAGGTAAAGCCATAATAAATAAAGTTTACAGTATCTGCCCAGCCCAAGCTTCTGTTCACTGGTAAATATCTCACTTTAATATCTGTCTCTGGGAAACTACCTTTGGAGATCTGATGTGGTCACTGACAAGCAGTGTCTGCTGCATTGTGGATGAGACATGACAAATTCACATGGACTACCGAGTCCTGTGGAGAAAAAGGGATGGCATGGCCACTCTCTCAAAGGGAGAGGACTCTGACTTTTGCCTTGACAAGCTTGACAAACAAAGGAGAGGATGTCGCTAATTACTTCAAAGAGAAGGATGTTGCAGACTAAGGGCAAAAGTTGTTGAACTGGTTACACTCCATACTGGCAAGGTACAGTAACTTTAGGAAGTTACAGTAAGCACTTGATGCCTCAGTTCAGGATGAGGGAGTTTTAGCAAAAAGCAAGTCTCAAAGTGGCCTGGGTACAATGCAGGCCTGATTCCCCACAGAAAAACCTATCTGTGGGTGTGGGTCCTGTGCATCACACCTTGCTTTCCACTGGGAGTTGGGCCCATGCCATGCAGAACAGCCTCCTATAGAGATCTAAAATGGTTGCAGAGTAGCTGGGAGCTTCATCCACTTGCTCCAAATCCTGGACCTATCTTACAGCTAAACCACAAGCAATCAACTTGAAAGAGATGAGAAGGAATCTTTTCTGAGAAATTTCAACTTGCTTTGACTGACCTCCATTTCTTCTGCTCAGTGAGAAATACATTGCTGCTCTAGCACTAGGAAGAAGGAAATGGAGGCCAAGTAGGTGGAAACTGAGTCCACTTGCTCTAATCCCCAACTGGGATTCTCAGCTGATCTTCCAACAAATAACCTTAACAATCAATGGAATCTTAACTGATATGAAGTTTTGGGCCAAGGTATACAGAAGAAGCTTAACAATATGTGCATAAAAGATGTGTGGGGCTTGTGGCTGGCTAGAGGAGAGAGCACACCAACAAACAAGCCATCAATAATCAAAGCCCAAGTATAATAAGAGAGCCCAGATAAACTGAATAAAGGCAGTCCCTAGAACAGCCAGATCAGGAGATCAAAGAGACAGCACTACTGAGTCCCACAGAATTCCTAACAGAGAAGGCCACCCCATGAAGACAGGCAGTCAAAGCAGAGCAATCTGAGATACAGAAACAAAAAAAAAAGAGTCACCTAAAATGGGAAGAAAAAGAAATAACTGTCAAACAAAAAGAGGAATCCCCCCCCATAAAGAGATAAATGAAATTGAAGCAAGTAATCTCTCAGACATAGATTTCAAAATAATGGTTATAAAGGTACAGGGAACTCAGTGAGAGAACTACAAGGAAGTTTATGACAGCTACAAGGAACTTACTGGGAACTACAGTAGCATGAAAAATGACATAGAGACTATGAATAAGAACCAGGAAGAAATGCAGAATAAACTAAAAGGAATCAAAAGCAGGCTAGGTGAAGTAGAGGACTGGATCAATGAGCTGGAAGACAAGGTAGGAAATATACCCAGTCAGAACAACAAAACAAAGAGTCAAAAAGAATGAGGATAGTTTAAGGGAGCTTCAGGACAACATGAAATGTAACAACATTCACATCATAGGAATATGAGAAGGAGAAGAAAAGGAGCAAGGGATAGAAAACCTGTTTGAAAAAATAATGACAGAAAATTTCCTTAAATTGGTGAAGTGAAAATTTATATAAGTGCAGGAAGCACAGAAGGTCCCAATAAAAAATGAACCCAGAGAGGCCCACTCCAAGACACATTATAATTAAAATGGCAAAATTTTAAAACAAACAAAGAATATTAAAGGCGGTAAGAGAGAAAGAGCTAGTAACATACAATGAGGCTCTGATAAGACATTTAGGTGATTTCTCAATAGAAACACTACAAGCCAGAAGGGATTAGCATAAAATATTCCAAGTAGTGAAAAGCAAGGAACTGCAACCAAGACTATCCTATCCAGCAAAGCTCTCATTTAAAATGGAAGGCAACATAAAAAGCTTCCCAGATTAAAAAAAAAAAAAAACGAAAAGAGTACAACTCCACCAAGCCAGCACTGCAAGAGATGCTAAGGGACTGGTACAGGAAGGAGAAGAAAGAGAAAGAAAGAGATGAATACTGGTATGGAATAAATGGCAATAAATATGTGCCTACCAATAATAGCTTTAAAAGTGAATGGATTAAATGCTCCAATCAAAAGACATAGGGTAGCTTAATGGATAAAAAAACATGACCTGCATATATGCTATCTAAAGGAGACTCATGGCAGAACAGAAGATATACACAGACTGAAAGTGAAGGGATGGAAAAAATATTTGAAGGAAACAGACATTTAAAAAGGATGGAGTAGCAATACTTATATCACAGAAAACAGACTTCAGAACAAAGGCCAGAACAAGGGACAACAAGGTAACCACATAATACTTCAGGGCGTAGTCCAACAAGAAGATATAACCCTTGTAAAAATATATGAACTCAACATGGGAGTGCCTAAACATGCAAGGAAAACCTTGTAGGACTTCCAGAAAGATATTGACAGCAATACACTCATTGTAGGGGATTTTTAACACCCAACTGTCAACAATCTATATAATCTTGCGAAGAATCAGCAATGATATTGTGGCATTGAACAACACACTAGATGAAATGGAATTAATTGATATATACAGAACCTTTCACACCAAAGAAACAAAATAAATACATTCTTTTCAAATACAGATGGAACATTTTCAAAGACAGACCACATGGTAAGACACAAAACAAGCATCAATGAATTCAAGAACATTGAAATCATACCAAGCATGAGATCAGATCACAAAGGCTTGAAACTCGTAACCAACACCAAGGAAAAAATTCAAAAACATTCAAATACATGAAGACTGAATAACATGCTATTAAATAATGAATGGGTTAACAATGCGCTCAAGGAAGAAATCAAATGTTTCTGGAAACAAATGAAAATGAACACACAATAGCCCAAAACCTATGGGGCACATTGAAGGCAGTCCTAAGAGGGAACTTCATAGCAATATAGGCATACCTAAAAAAAATAGAAAAATCTCAAATGAACAATCTAACTCAACATGTACAAGAATTAGAGGAAAAACAACAAACAAAGCTCAGAGTAGAAGGAAGAAAATAATAAATATCAGGGCAGAATTAAATGACATAGAGACTAAAAGAACAATCCAAAGGATCAGTAAATCAGGAGCTGGTTCTCTGAAAAGATAAACAAAGGTCACAAACATTTAACAAGACTCACCAAGAAAAAAACAGGACCCAAATAAATAAAATCAGAGATGAAAGAGAAGTTACAACTGATATGACAGAAATAGAAAGGATTGTAAGAAATTACTATGAACTATATAACAAGAAATTGGACAACCTGGGTGAAGTGGAAAAATTTCTAGAAACATAAAATCTTCCAAAACTGAATCAAGAAGAAGCAGAAAGCCTGAACAGACTGATAACACAGCTAATGAAATTGAAGCAGTAATCAAAACCTCCTGTAACACAAAAGCCCTGGACCAGATGGCTTCACAGGTGAATTTTGCCAAACATTGAAAGAAGAACTAACTCCTATCCTTCTCAATCTATAAAAAAAAGTCAATAAGACTCCCAGACTCTTTTTACAAGGCCAGTATTGTCTAATTCTAAAACCAGGTGATGAGAGAACAAAGAAAGAAAACTGCAAGCCAATATCAATGCTTAACATAGATGTTAAAGTCCTCAACAAAATATTGCCAAACTGTATCCAGCAATACATTGTATATGTCTATGTTGCTGGATATATGTATCCAGCAAATGTATTGATGGTATATAATGCCGTGGAAATGGAAGGAAAGAAACACCTAGGGAGTGAATGCACACAGAGAAGAGGTTTACAACCGAGCACTGCTGAGACCGTGCCACCACTGAGAATTAAGAAAAAGAGAAGTGACCAGCAGAGAACATGGAGAAGGACTGGCCAGTGAGGCAAGAGCATGTGATGAGATGGAAGTCAAGTGAAGAATAAATAATGTATACAGCAGTGGACCAGCAGCATCAACATCACCTGGAAACTTATCAGAAAACAAACTCTCAGGCCCCACCCCAGACCTACTGAATCCAAAAGTGGTGTTTTATTCAGCCTTACCTCAGATTCTAACACACACAAAAGTTTCAGAACCAAATAAAGGTGATAATGAAAAGGATATGATTCCCAAAAGTATTTTCTAAAACCCAAAATAAATACGTACTCAATTAAACTCTGTGATCAGTGCTAGATTTTGAAGTATTTTTTTTCAGTACCAAATGTTTATATAACTAGCCACTCCATGGCACAAATACCTCAAGCAGTCTCCCTCATTTTCCTTTTCACCAGATTTGTCTTACTGCATATCATAGCTATTGTTGCCAGGAACTTGTTCTTCAACACCTCTTTTTTAATTTTACTTTTCTATTACAGTTTATATTCAATATTAGTTTGATTAGTTTCAGGCACACAGCATAGGGATTAGACAATCATATACTTTTCAAAGCATTCCTCCTTATATTTCCAGTACCCACTTGGCACCATACATAGTTATTACAGTATTGACTATATTCCCTATGCTGTGCTTTACATTCCCATGACTATTCTGTAATTTCCAATTTGTAGTTTTTAATCCCTCCGCCTTTGTCACCCAGTCCACCAACCTCCCTCCTCTCTGGAAACCATCAGGCTCCAACACTTCTTTTGCAAACATATCTTACCATTTTCTTCCCTTTCCCACTATCCTCAACCACATTACAGTTCACATTACAAGTTGGAATATGAAACACACTCACATGAAAAATGTATCATGCAGGACACTTTAAAAATTCTTTAAAAATGTATTGCTTCTCAAATCTATCTGCTCATCAATATCAGTTGGGCAGTATTGAGGTGGTTCGTCTATGCAGGTTTCTGAGCGTCACTTCCAACTCAAAATAGAATCTTGGAAGTAAGACTCAAGAATCTGTATTTAAAACAAAATAAAATATAATTTTAAAGAAACCTGACCAGTTGATTTTAAAAATTAGCTGGTTTCAGGAGCCACTGTTATAAACAATAGGCACTTTAGAAATCCAGTAACCCTAAATCTGTAAGGGCCAAGCAATCAAGGAAAGCTCTGTAGCATAGACTCATTTGACTGAGCATAGCAGACTGTCAACTGCAGTAGACTATAGACTGACAGATGGGGAGAGGGCTCAGGTTCTTCAGGGATTAACAATAATATGACAAAGGCAACATGAGCAGATGCATTGATGGTCTTTTGAAATTATTAGGCTCACCAGAAAGCATAGAGGTTGCAATGAGAAGTGATAGGAGATAGGTTGCACAAGGATGCCCTTTTTAGTTTGTTTCAGTAAGTAATAGCTCAAGCTTCAAGATAGACGAGTGTGACAGGAAGAACAGGAGAAAGGAGTCCTGACCTCCCTGAGTTTTAGCCCAGCTCTGAACTAATAACAAGTGATAGCTCCTACACTGGCAATTCTGCACTGTGATTCTGAGCAAAAGGTGATTTTTGTCTCCATTTGTAATTCTCAGTAAAATGAAAAGACAGGACTAAATGGCATATAAGATTTTTTGCAAATCTAACCTTTATGATGCAATTTATAAGTCCCTCTATCTTATCATTTCCAATGAGTCCCTTTAAATGTTCTTTGCTGTTCTTTGAGTTTCACTTCTATCCATTATGGAAAGAATAAATTGTCCAGCAATGTGGGCAATGGAGGGTGATTATCTTTATTAATCTCACAATAGAAAGTCTTGCATTTACATTCTAGTAACAATCAGCCTGGGACAATACACACCTTTTTCCAAAGTTTGCTCTCAAGACTTTTTGACCTTAATAAAGTTTGACTGGGGTAAGGCTTTAAAACACACACACACAAAAGATCAATTCATATGCCACACTGTCCTAGAAGAATAAAACTCTGCATCAAATAACTTGTTAGATAAATCTGACATGACAAGCATTTCTGCAGTAGCAACGATTTTTCCAAGGGACTCAGTGATATATGAAGAATAATATACTCATGGGATAAAGACTACATCTTCTATTTCCAAGCACACTTGACAGAACCCAAAATCAATTTTCTCCTCTTTTTGAAGTAGTTCCAATCTGTCAAGATCCATCTCCCTTTGGCCTCATTGCAGCCATGTCCCTTTTTCCATCATATTATTTAATGACTACCATTGTAAATCACAGAGATGAAGTTTCAACAGAAGATAAAATCTCTTTCCTGAGATAGAGAATTCAGTATTAAACTGTCTTGCTGAACACTCTTCAGTTTATTCTAACAATTCTCAGGAACAATTCTGTCATTATCTTCCATAAAATATAGAATAACATCCAAAATAGATTTCAAAGCCAAAAAATATGATAAAGGTCTACAAACAAAGGAGAAAGCAAAATCAAGTTAATAAAGCCTCTTAAGTCTCCTTGGTGCTATGACTATGTACTATATTAGGAACATCTGATGGCTTATCTGAGTTCCAAATAAAAGATTTACAGGATGAAAGCTGTAGAGAAAACAGAATAATTTACTCTGGAAAGCCTGCTTCTGCTCCTCTTATGATCTGTGTCCTGACAAATGGTCTCTTTAAAGGTGGTGCCAGCATGTAGTAGAACTGACTTCCTATTAAAAAAAAACAAAAACAATAAAAAGCACCTGTACCCCTTTATTGTTTACTAACTTGTGTTTCTTATATTTAAGGATTTAAATATATTTTATTTATTTATAAGCTATTATACTAATATATAAGGCTATTATAATAAGTTTATATACACAAATAACAAAGTTTCAAAAGCTAACAAGCTGATCAATAAGGAAAATATTTCAAAACAATGAAAGCTAGTATATATGTGTTACACTGGACATAAAGCCGACCACATGTTTGATGAACAATGGTCTTTCTTAACTCTAAATTTCAAGGTAGTTTTGTGGAAAATCGGCTTTTAAACCAGACTTTCAGAAATCAGCAAAGCAAATTTTACATTTGTTCCCTTCTCCATCCGTTCTGCCGCTGCCTGCTACAGCCTGGTTCCTGCTTCCTCTTTGGCCAGCCCAGTTCACTGCTTCTGCCAGTCTGCCTTCCAGTCCCAGAGCACACCAAGTCGTTTCCAGTCATGGCCGCTGTCTGCAGTTTTCACTGCTGTAGAATTCCTGGCACATAGCAGCTGCCCAATTATATATGTTGAATCAGTGAATAATTGTTTCTTCTGGTCTGTAACTCCACGAGGATAGAGACTGTGTTGTCTAATTCCCCACTCTATTCCCAGAGGTCAGCATTAACTAACACCTAAAAACATGGTGAATATTCCACAAATAGTTTTTGAAGGAGGGAAGGAAGGGAGGCAGAGAAAAGGGGTATAGAAAGGAAAGATTAAACAAATACCAAATGTGCTACATGAGTTTTGCTTTAAGGACATGTTATTGTCCTTGTCATCATTATGATAATTCTTAGTTTCCTTCAGAAGCATATAACAACACCACCACACATCATGGAATAAAGACAGCAAAGTCTATGTTAGTATTTGCCCTATTAAAATTATTATACAGCTATTTGACTAAGTCTGCGGTTTTTAAAAATAATGAATAGTTATAAAAATTCCATAATTGCACCTAAATTTGCCCCAAAGCATTATCATAAATAACTGCTGTCTGTATTTCTAAATGCTAACTAATAACTAAATATGCAGGTTCTCAGTCATTTTAACAAGCCATAGCTGAATATTAAAAAAGACTAGGTACATGATAGAAACTATCTTATTAACATCCACATACAGTAGTTTGATTCCTATAAAATAATTGCATATGCTCAGAGAAACATCATGTTTCTAATGCTGGAGGTAATATTACCTCAGTGATACTATCAAAATGAATTATACTTTTTCTTTATTACATAAAGATATATGTCATTATCTGTTGGGTTTAACAAAATGCAACATTGAGGCTGTTTCATATTTAGTACACTGAGGTATACCATGGAGTAACAATGTATTATCACAGGAAAATTGTTTTACACTCTTCCTTGTGAATTATTTTTCTTTTCCGTTCTCCATGTGGTAACAGATTTTTTAAAAGTATTTTTAAGCATAGAAATATGCATGGCACTTGACAAAAGTTAATTAAAAATTATACTTTGTTAGGCCACTAGAAATTCATAATACAATGTAAAAACTTTATAAACACGTAAAAGAGGTGAGAGGACTTTTTTTTTTGCTATAATATCAAGAAAGCTGCAAAGACCTCCTTTGGATAAGGAATTTAAAATCCATTGTGGGGTGTATACAAGTTCTGCAAAGTACAAGTTTGGCCTCATTCACCACAATATAAATTTCAGCCTCATAAAGAACTTCATCAACTATTTTTCTCAAATCAGAAAAAACTGAATTTAAATGTGGAAATAAATGAAACCTGAATAAAGAAAATTGGAAGTAAGTTTCCAAAATTGAATAATCTGTGATTTTTGTTTTAAGAGTACTTGTCCAGCCCTGGCCAGGTAGCTCAGTTGGTTGGAGTGTCATCTCATACACCAAAAGGTTGTAGTCTCAATCTTCAGTTAGGGTGCAAATGGGAGGCAACTGATTGGTTTCTTTCTTACCTTGATCTTTCTCTCTCTTTCTCTCTCTCCTCTCTCTCTCTCTCCCTTTCTGTCTCTCTAAAATTAATAAACATATCCTTGGGTGAGGATCAAGAAATATATACTGGTCCAGTTTTTATGGAGCAAGATTTCTCCAAGAACAGCACATGATATCTCAGGAGTTAATTCTCTGAGATATAGTTGAATTTAATAATTCTCTGAGCTGCCAAATTTTATCATTGATATGCTGATATGAAAGGTCTATTAAAAACACAGACCTTCTATTATAGCAAACTACTCATTTTTATTATTTTCTTTGTGACCATTTAAAATAACAGTGTGCATGATTTTCTAAAATTCATTAAGTTTACAAATTAGGATCTTGATAGCAATTTTAATTACTCCCTTCTAGAAAAAAGATGGAAAATATAGAAGAGTTCTAAAATCACACCATTATTCTGCCTTCAGGAGTTAATCACTGATAACATTTTCATGCATCCTTTTCTATTAAATGTATTTTAAGTAGCCACTCATGCTACTTAATCATAATCAACAAATATTTATTGATTGCCTGCATTGTTCTAGGTATTGGCAATGCTACTATAAATAGAACTATTACAGTGTCTGTTCCCAAGGAGCTGACATATTGGTAATGAAAATAAATAGTAAACAAATAAGTATGTGTTATAGAATTGTACAACTGAAACCTAGATAATTTTATTAACCAGTCACCCCAATAAATTCAATAAAAATTAAAAAGTAAATAAACAGATAAATAAGTAAGGATGATAGCAGCACCTCCAGATTGTATGGGTGTATACATGTTATTTTTATAATATTTGTGGTATATTTTATGGATCTATAATCCATAACTGATTTTATTATTTAAAAAACAGATAAGGTGGGGAAGGATGGAGGGTGGCAGGTGGTGGTGGGTCAGGCAGGGGAAAGTGGTGATGGGAAAATAGAGATAATTGTATTTAAACAACAATAAAAAATGATAAAATAAAATAAAAAAACAAATAAGTATATAATAGAGAAATGTAAGTAGTCCGAAGAAAAAGAATTTCTGCTACATAGTGTCAATTATGGAAATGGAAACACTGAGAGAAATGTTGTAGACGTGTTCTTTTACAAGGGCCATTAGGTTATTTAGGTAGTGATGACATCATATTATTTCTTCTCTTAACTTTATTTTTATCATTGACATTATTACAGATGTCTTTATTTTTCCCTTCTTTGCCCACCTCTACTTATCCCCCACCCCCTCTTCCCTCTGGCCATCAGCACATTGTTGTCTGTGTCTATGGGTTATGCATGTACGTTCTTTGGCTAACCTCCTCATCTTCTTTCATCCACTCCTTCCCTGTCCTCTCTGACAGTTCTCAGTCTGTTCCATGTATTCATGCTTCTGATACCATATTGTTTCTAATGATTTGTTGTCAGCTTCTCCACTTGGCCTTTGGAGGGTATTTTCCTATTAGGAAATACGCATTTCTATATTATGATCTTAAAAACCCACCTAGAAATCCACTTATTTCTGGGTATTTGTTTCCTTTTCTATAATACATTTATAGATACTGTTTGTAGAAATTCTTTCACATGCATATTTATAGAAATGCCTGATTGTTTTGTTATAGTAAATCCTAAAAATGAAAATACTTGATCAAAGAATATGCACATCTTAATGTTTTTGATTTATATTGTCAATTTTTCTCCAGAAAGAGTATGCCAATTTTATACACACTAATTTGCCACTTAGTATTTTAGCATTTCTTTTTTTCTAAGATTTTATTTATTTTTAGAGAGAGGGGAAGGGAGGGAGAAAGATAGGGAGACAAACATCAATGTGTGGTTCCATCTCACACACCCCCTACTGAGGACCTGACCTGCAACCCAGGTATGTGCCTTCACTGGGAATCAAACCAGTGACCCTTTGGTTCACAGGCTGGCATTCAGTCCACTGAGCTATACCAGCCAGGGCTTAGCTTTTCTATTTTAAAAAATAAAGCATTTTTGCTATGTTTGATAGATATAAAAATTATAGCTAACATTTAGTGAGAAATTATTACTTAGCAAACATTGTGCTACACACTTCCATGTATAATTCCACTTAAAAGTTAAGAAATTTGAAGTTTAGCTTTTTTTTAGAAAACTGGCCAGGCAATCAGGACAGCCACTTTTTGTTTTGAAGGTATTATTTATTTTTAGAGAGAAAAAGGGAAAAAGAAAGGGAGGGAGATAAACATCAACGTACGATTGCCTCTTATATGCCCCCTTCTGGAGACCTGGCCCAAAACCCAGGTATGTGCCCTTGACTGGTATTTGAACCAGTGACCCTTTGGTTCACAGGCTGGTGCTCAATCCACTGAGCCACACCACCCAAGGTGGAAATTCAATGTTTTACAGAGCTCTAAATCAACAAAACTAGCAAAGTGACCTTTGATTAAATACATCATCAGAGATTGAAAAGTGTGCAATTAGAAGTGATTTTCTGAAAAAAAATAAATTGAAAAATCCCAGTCAATCCTACAAGAACAGAACACAAAAGGTGTCAGTTGAACAGACAGCTGAACAGAGTCATTAACACCAGGACAGACTTGAGAATATCATCTTCAGCACACTAAGAAGGTATTCTTATTTGCTATTCAGCTTGAAGAAATTAGTTTGCCAGATCACTGTATAGCCTATATAGTGTTGTATTTATCATTGTTTAGCCAATGTGGAGTCAAGTGTATATAGTTTCATTAGAAAATATTGGTTCAATCATTCTCATCACACCCCACTGTCATCTTCTTAAAATTTAAACTAAGAACCTCCCCCTCAAAGTATTATTTTATGTGTGTCCCTGAAAATGAAGTCAAGATTCTGGAACCTAAAATGAACACATTCAAGTACATAAACTCTCTCACAGAATGCTTTCTGCAGGTTTATTTCTCCTGGGCATGCTGCACTGCTTCTTCATAGTCATCATTTCTTTTCTTCCTTACTTAGTCTGGTGAATTATGTTGGAACAGATATTATTAAGCCCCGGTGAAGAATAAGGAAACTGAAAGTCAAAATGGATGTCTTGTCCAAGGTCATACAACCAATAAGTAAGGTCTAGAGTTCTGGCTTCTAATCAACCACATAACCAGTTCTTTTTCATTTCTCGAAGTACAAGACTTCTTGTACTTTATCATGATTTTGAAGTTTGTTTTTAAAAAGCATTATATTGGGCCTCTGAAGTTCAGTAAGCTTATCATCAAACTCGCTTTTTAAAATGGAGGTAATGTAGTTGGTCACAAAGGCTGTAATAATTCTCCCCATGGCTTTGTGAGCCTTGTTTACTGCTCATTGATCGCCATGACAATGCTACCATAAATAACCCCAGAGAGTTTGCTATGTATAATCACAGAAGACATCCATATGCATGAGTCACCTGTCAGCTCTCCCAGCTCATCATTTACAATACCTGTCAACATGTCATCAAGGACTCTGAGTTTGTGTAACAAGCAAAACCAACTCTCTCAAGAAGTTGAAAACCATGCAGTGCTACACAGATTTATGGCTGAAGAAAACAAAATGAAAAGTGTCCACTATTTGGGGGGAAGAATGGGTAGAGATGTGCCACGTCACTCTGAACTGTTCTTCGTCCCACCCCACAATGTAGGGATACAATCTCAAGAATAGAAATTCAGATCTACTTTTCACTTGTAGCTGAACAATATACCCACTAACTCATTTCATGTGAGCATAAGAGGCACAGAATTCTCTCAGAATCTTCAAAAAAAATCTACCAAATTAAGCCTGATGTAGTGTCTGTCAGCCACAGCAATGTTTCAGGAAAGGCTTTGGTCACTTGGGCAGGATTACTTGTGATGGTTCATTATGCCCAGGAAGATATTTAGACTGAGAGGCCATCAATAATATAAGAACGGGTAAGAATAAAAGTCAAGACAGAAAGGCCAGTCTCCAGTCCAGAAAGATAAGCAGCATACAATTACTTGAAATCAGGAACAGGACAAACAACAGGATTCCAACTGTCAAGACCCAGGAATCAAACAACTCACAGGGAGAAGAAGGCAGGAAAACAGTAATTCAAGTAGACAATCCACAGGTAGGGAAAGCAAGTAGTAGAGGTCCAAGTAAAAGACCCAAAATCTAAGGAGAAAAGTGAATCAATTCAAGCATCAGTAGTCAAAACATGACATTGTAAATCTGACCCTGGTATAAGATTTGCCTCGTCCAAGGGCCTCTTAGATGCTGACTACCCAAAGTCAGCACACAGCTGCAAAGAGACATACCTGTCAGGGAGATGGCCTCTGGTGTTTCTAAAAAACATAAACCAAAAATATAAACTCATATAAAACAGTGTTTGTATTTTTTATTAATCTAATGACTGAATAACAATAAATGCATATGTCATTTAAATAAAGTTAATAATGCACAAAAGTGTACCCCTGAGTGTGTTTCATTTATGTCTATAGAAAATGACTAATGTGGGTAACAATAATAATGATAGTAATGATAAAAACTAACATTGCTACATACCAAGCACTTTTTATGGATAACAAGGAAATAACCATAACAGAAGTAATAGCTAATTTTACTGAGCAGATATTAATCACCAGGATATTTTTAGGTACTTTACTT
Organism: Phyllostomus discolor; assembly: GCF_004126475.2. Classification (NCBI taxonomy): domain Eukaryota; kingdom Metazoa; phylum Chordata; class Mammalia; order Chiroptera; family Phyllostomidae; genus Phyllostomus; species Phyllostomus discolor. Next base: position 129,464,694 of record NC_040903.2, on the reverse strand, counting down.
GTCATGTCTTTTATTCCTTTCAACAATTCTTAGTTAGGTGACATTATTATCTCCATTTTTCAGAGGAGGCACAGAGGCATTAAATAATTTTTTCAAGGTCACACAGCTAATGATTCTGGATTTGAACCCATGTTTTCCAATCTCAGCAGCTATGCCTAGGAGAAAGGATTACCGTGACACTAGAAAAAATGTTCACTCCACTCCACATTCCAAATCTCCCTTCTTAATTATGATTCCATCTAGCCTGTAATTCTCAACTTGCCTGTACAATCATCTTTTCCTCACATCTGAAAATGCTAAGGGTAGAAAGGTGGCAAGGAATTTACATTACCGAAGTATATGGAATTACTTAGTGCCAAATTCTATAATAAACACTGTATAGGCCCTGGCTGGTGTGGCTCAGTGGGTTGAGTGCCAGCCTGCAAACCAAAGGGTCACCAGTTCAATTCCCAGTCTGAGCACATGCCTGGGTTGCAAGCCAGGTCCCCATTAGGGGGCACACAAGAGGCAACTCCACATTGACATTTCTCTTCCTCTCTTTATTCCTCTCTTCCTCCTTTTCCCTCTATCTAAAAATAAAGAAATAAAATATTTTTAAATAAAAATAAAAATAAACACTCTACATACGTGACCCCATTCAGTAGGTGCCTTTAGAACACAGGTGGCAAACACAAGGCCTGCGGGCCAAATCCAGCCCTCCACCTTGTTCTTCTGGCCCAGCACTTTGTTTCTACTCAGCAGCAGCACCAAGCTCTCACTTAACTGTTAAGGAGTAGCTACATTTATAGAGTTCTAAAATTACATTCAGCCCTTTGAAAACAACTGCGAGGCTCATGTGGCCCCCCATGAAAATGAATTTGACACCCTTGCTTTACAATGTTCAATCCTCCATTCATGGCCTTCCAGAGCTAGAGCAGATCAATGTGTGTCCCTTTATTAGCAGCCATTGTTGCACAAAGCCAGAAGGCAAGCCTCAAATCATCCCAAAGATCATAGGGTTTCAGAGACTGGGATAGATCAGAAATGGAGAGTAGAAACAAGGAGGGAACTTGTGCCAGTCTTCATGAACACTGCTGAAATGAGCTGTATGGCAGGTGCCTAGAATGCCTGTGTATGAATGATAGACCCTGGTTTGAGCAAGTGAACAATATTCAGAGGACCTAGAACAGAATAGACAAGCCTTTGAACTTCTTAAGGCTGAGCCAAACTTAGCTTTCCACATTTCCTGTGTGATGAGTGGGTTTAAAATTCACTCAAAACTATCCTTCCAACCAATGAAAAATATATGGGGGCGGTTACTCCAGGTCTATAATCAGACACTGAGAAAGTATAGCAAATAGAGAATATATGAAAAGAAAATGAGGAATGAATATCATGATAAGAGTGAGAGCAGAGGATAGTTAAGTGGCAGTTTTTGTTCAACTTGTCTGCTCTAAAGATTTTCATGAAGGCATCTCACACATTAAGAAGGGACAAAAAAGGAACCAATTAAACATCTGTCACTACTTTCCCTTTAGTTTTTTTTAAGTTAGTTTATTTTTTATTATTAAATTGTAGTTGCCATATAATAGTTTCAGTTGTACAACATAGTTATTAGACATTCATGTACCTTACAAAATGATCCTGCTCATAACTAGTACCCATCTGGCACTATGCATAGTTATTACAACATTGTTGACTGTCATTTATAAATTTCTTAACAAACCCTGTATTATTCTAAATTCAGCTTTCATGTCAAAGTGATTTACTCAAATTTTTAAACAGCAGAAATAGTTTAGTAATGAAATGAAATATAGATCTCCTTTTATGTTTTAAATTTTTATTTCTTTTTATTTCTTTATCTTCACTTTTTTTTACTGTTGTTCAAGTACATTTGTCTCCATTTTCACCCCAGAACTCCCACCACATCCCACCCATCCCCACGTCCCACCCTCAATCCCACCCCCTTTGGTTTTGTCCCTTTAATTTTCAATTTGAAAAACTTTCCATTTCCTTCTAAATGAGAGTTGATTACTCAAGAAAGAGCTGGCTGCATTGTATGTGACTTTGGCTTGGCCCACACTATCATTAGTCAACAAATGCATCAGTGCCAAAGCCAACAGTTTCAACAAGATAGGAAAGGAGCATTTTCTCAATGGTTCAGCAAAGCTGCCTGTGTGAGCATTTCATTCACTAACAGTAACAAGATTAACAAATGTAGTCACCTGGTGGGACTTTAAATGTTACCCTCAAACTGATTTTCAAATACAGCTAGCCAAGGAGCCAAAAATCACATAATGAAACATGTGATATCTTAATGAAACATGATATCTAATGTTTATGTAGCAACAAACCTTGTCTATTAGGGAATGAGGGAAATGCTTCATGTTTTACTTGAATCTTAATTTTTCAGGTCTTCGTTGTAAAGGGGTGGCTTACCCTGACTGTCTTTGTGACACAATTCTATTTTGATCAGTAGCTCTGAGCTGCCTGAAAGAGTCTAAGGATTTTTCCATCTCTGCTCCTTTTGCTCATGGGATCAATATTTATGAACCAAGAGGTATAAAACCCAGTGGTCCTTTCCTTCATGTTTATACAGTTATTCAAAGAATGCACTTAATTTTCTCACTGCAGCCTCATGGAGCTGATCATCTCTCCCTAAACACATCATGGTAGACTCTGTCCTCACATGAACTTTTTCCATGAGCACACAGAAGGAAAGAGAGCTCGGGTGTCTCTCCCTATTCTTATAAGCACACCTATCAGACTAGACTGCCCCATGCACTATGACCTCCTTCAACCTTGATTGTCTCCCAAAGGCCCTATCTTTAAATACACTCACATTGGGGGTTGGGGCTTTAATATATGAATTAGAGAGGAGCACGCTTCAGTTGATAATATTAATGTACTCTCTCTCACCAGCCCAGAAAGCTCTTCCCTCTCTTCTCAGAAAAATAGTCCACTCAAGCTTCCACATTCCACCTAAGTGGTAAGTTCTCCAAGAAACTCCAATTCCAGACAGGAATAGTCTTTTCCCATGGTGCCACTTATTTCATTCTCCTTCATGTTACTTTTTATTAGTTGCTCATGTCTCTCTCTGCTGATATATTGTGAGTTCCTTGGAAACAAGACTCTGGTAGACTCATCTTGCATTCCTGTCACAGTCTTGTTGGGAACTGTCCTGCCTGGTTTCAGAAGCTGTAACCCTGCTGACAGATGAAAACGCCCCACAGCTAGGGGACCTTGGGACCATAAGCTTCTAAGGAGACAAAACTTAATCCTCCTGCCAGGGGCACAGCCTCTGCCCCCTTTACATCACCCTGTTTGGCCCCTGGAGGATGGCTGGATAGTCAGTGACAGATAAGATTCCTCAAGGAAAGAACAACCGAAGACAGGCACAGTCAAGAAGGGGCCATCAGGGAAGGACTTAGGGGATTGTGGAGGAGGGACAAAAGACCCTCACCCCTCAGCTTTATCATAGCCTGAGTCCACATTCTATCTGCAAAACATCTCCTAATCTCTTGGCTTCCTTGCTTCCCCAACCTGATTCAGGCCTAAAACAATGCCAAAGGGGGTGCAGCCCTGTGCCAGAACTGATGGTTTCTGGTGGGGGGCAATCAGGCCTAAGAAAGAATGCACAAACTTCTGTGAAATCTGCTTTGCTAAGAATGCCCTCAATTTAAATGTTAAGGATCCAAGCACAAAATAAGTTTGTTTCCCAAGGTTTTACAGCCAACTGACATCACCCTATGTTGGCAACTGTCCTGCCTGGTTTCAGGAGCTGTAACCCCCCCATGGCTAAGACTGAGTGAGAGACCTCCAGACCAGGAAACACTAGGAGACAAGCTTATCTCCCTGGCAAGGGCGCTGCCTGCTTAATGCCTGGCTCCCATTGCTTGGTCGGTTAGCCAATGACAGGTAGGATTCCTCAGAGGAGGATGGACTTAAGACAGGCATGATCACATGGAGAGGCCCTTGGGGAAAGACTCAGGGAGCTTTGGAAAAGAGGGGGTGTTCAAACCCTGCCCCCCGGCTTTGACAAAGCCTGTGTCCTCATTCTGCCTTTGAGACATCCAAATCTCCCAGCTGCTTTTGTCTCCTCTGCCCGACTCAAGCCTGTAACAATGACCAGGGGTGGTGCAATCCACACTGGGGACAGCGGACTTCCTGGGATAATTAGGCCTGAAAAAAGGATATGTAAAATCCTATGAAACCTGCTTTGCTGAGGATGTTCTTAATTAGATTATGAAGGCCCAGACAGGAAGTGAATTTAGCCCCTTAAGTTTTGTGGTTTTACAGAAACTAAGGTGATAAGACCCCAACTCAGTGTGAGCCCTTTTTAGCTCTTTGAACTTAACTATTTGTTTGCTCGCCAATGGTTAATAAGCTGTATCCATATTCCTACCCCCCCAAAAATTAATAAAAGCCTGTTCAGGCAAGATGGCGAGGTGCTCTCCCTCCTTTACAGAGAGTGGTCATGCTGTCCCTATTCCTCCACAGGACTCGGTAGTCCATGTGTCTTTCTCTCCTATCTTGACCATCTGCAGTGGCCACAGGTACTGCTGACCAGTACCTGGGTCAACCCTGTCTACCAGACCCTGACTCAAAAAGAACCCCATGATTCCAAAAATGTTATCTATAAACCATACCTCCTTTCTTTGATATGCATCCCTGTGCAAGCTAAACTCAATAAAAGCCCACTGAGAGAGAGGTTTGACACCTTTCACTTCTGAGATACTGGTCAGCTTTTTCTCCTCAAGCAGATCCTGTCTTGATAGACCTATTCTCATCCTCAGCACCCAGGGGAGCTCTGCGGGACAAAGCCCCCCATCACACACAGGCTTGTGTGTTATAGCCATTCACTCTTTCTGTAGCTGCAGTGTCTAACACATGACTGGCTATATAGTAGGCACTCCATAAATAGGAATAAAGAATAAATAATTTTTTGCTTTCTGCTGTTGACATTTTCACTTATTCCCCTTTAATCTGTTTTGTCCTCTTCCTTTCCCTTTTTTCTTTCTCACAAAAGTAATTAACATTTTTTCAAGCCCCCTTAAAGGTATAGTTTGCTCACTTTTCCTTTACTCCCTTCCTCACATTCTTTGCAAACACAGAAGTCTTGAAGTATGAAATTATACCTATATCCTAACAACTCCCAGAGTCTGCAGCCCAGAAACTCCCTGCTAAGTTTCATTCCTGGATGCCCAGAATCCTTCTTGATGTCAATATTGAATATCCCGTGAGCAAGTCAAATACAACAACTCGTCTAAACATAAGCACTCCACAACAAAAGTCTCCAAAATCCTGCAAATTAGACTGCTTTAACATTTTTCTGTCACTTTCTTAATTAAGCCTAGCCTAATGTTACTTGCCAGGATGATGGTAACAAAGAGGGTAGGCATGAGGGTGAAGTTGTAGTGACACAGATAGTGATGGGAACAACTCGATTGTTTTGCTCAGTTGTGGGTCTAGGCTCATTGCCACTATCCCCCTACACTCTCTTTTTGATACCAGCAGACCAAATACAATTCCCCAATGACATGCAATATTTCCTGCTATGTTTCTTTCTATATACTGCTCCCTCAGCTCACAGGATCATCCTCCACTGTTTGCATCCAGTTAATTCTCACCAATCCTTCAAAACTTGGATTAGGCCACCACCTCCTGGAGGAAGATTTCCAGGATATCCTTTGTACTCCAGTGGCACTGCCAGCATGCCTTTATCATCACACTTGTCTTGGGTAAAAATTAAATTTGGAAAAATAAAGAGTTTTCTTGCTGACTCTCTTGACTTTCTATACCAATGCAGTGGTCTTCATTGAAAAAGGAACACAGGTGCACATACAACTAAAGAATCATTTGACTTTACAAAAGAAATTGGACACTATGTTGCTCCAATCACAAATTTGAATTATTCAGGGTATGTGAGAACTTAGGCTCAATTTTAAAAATATAAAACTGCATATTCAGTAATATTAGATGTCATTTTGTTACTTATATAAAATGAGCAGAGACCCTTCTATATATATCTTTATAGGTAAAATGAAGAAATTAACCTAACCTGAAAGTCATTCTAAATACACTGAAATGTTCTTGAGGCCATCATAGCTCCAGTTATTCTCAAAATAAATTTAAAAGCAATAACTTATCTTATAGGTTTAGGTCACATCCTTCAGATCAAAGCAATTGCAATCTGTACAAGCTGCATGGTTGGGAGAGCCACAAATGCCACATTGCTCCATGAGCAGTTTCACCAATGTCACCAAGTATAAGACAGGCCCTGGCTGTGGCTCAGTGGATTGAGTTCTGACCTGAGAACCTAAAGGTAACTGGTTTGATTGCCAGTCAGAGCACCTGTCTGCATTGTGGGCCTTGTCCCCTCTTGGAGGCATGGGAGAGGCAACCTTTCTCTCACACAGTGATGCTTCTCTCCCTCTCTTTCTCCCTCCCTTACCCTCTCGCTAAAAATAAATAAATAAAGTCCTTTTTTTTAATAAATAATAAGACAGATCACCACTATATTCAGGACCTGGAAATGTAATCAATACAACAACATAGAAACTAGGATTTCAATGAGGCTGGGTTTAAAGGGAAAATAGCAGAACACAAAAACAGTTTCTCACATACTTTTAAGGGGGGACATAGAAAAAACCCTTAACAAATGAGATAAAGTGCAGCTTCACAAGGAAGAACAAATTTTGACTGAACAGCCTCTCTCAGCTAGGTCTGGAGCTGAGATTTGCTGAAAAACATCAGGCAATGAGGAATATGGCAGATGTGGGTTCTATTTGATGATTTCAAGCTGACCACACATCACTGCACACAAACTCTTTGATAGAAATGTACCCAATAGCTCTGGCAGTTGGTTGGAGCATTGTCCCATACACCAAAAAGTTGTGGGTTCAATCCTCCATCAGAGTACATACCAAGGTTACGGGTTCCATCCCTGGTTGAGGTGCATACCAGAGATAACCAATTGATGTTTTTCTTTCATATCAGTGTTTCTCAGTCTCTCTTTTTCTTCCTTCCTCTCTCTCTCCAAAATCAATAAATACATCCTCAGATGAGGATTTTTTTAAATTGTACCTAAGAGAAAGCTATTCAGTTGTTAGGGGTTTTAGTGGGGATTTCATCACCTAGCAATTAATTTTGAAAAACAAAAATTTACTGACTAGTAATTGGGTTTTTATTTATTTTATTATTTATTTTTATTGAATCTATTGGTGTGACATTGGTTAATAAAACTGTACAGGTGTGGGTAAACAATTCAATAATACATTATCTGTATGGTGTGTTCACTACCCAAGTCAAGTCTCCTTCCATCACCATTTATCCCCCCTTTAGCTTCTTTTACTACCCCCATCCCACTTTCCTCTGGCAATCACCATACCATTGTCTATGAGTTTTATTTGGTTTTGGTAGATTTTTTTTTTTTGCTTAATCCCTTTATCTTTTCCTTTTTAAAACATATTTATTAATTGTGCTATTACAGTTGTCTCTTATGCTATTACATTTTCTCCCTTTATTCCCTTCTGCCCTGCACCCCACCTCCTATCCACATCCCCCCCGTCCCACTTAGTTCATGTCCATGGGTCATACATATAAGTTCTTTGGCTTCTACATTTCCTACACTATTCTTAACCTCTCCCTGTCTATTTTGTACCTATCAAGTATGCTTTTTATTTCCTATACCTTTATCCCCATTCTCTTCCCAACTTCTCCCCGCTGATAACCCTCCATATGATATCCATTTCTGTGATTCTGTTCCTGTTCTAGTCATTTGCTTACTTCATTTTGGTTTTGTTTAAGTTCATATGTTTATAATTGTGAGTTTGTTGTCATTTTACTGTTCATACTTTTTTATCTTCTTCAATTTCTTAGATAAGTCCATTTAACTTTTCCTATACTAAGGACTTGGTGATAATGAACTCCTTTCACTTTACCTGGGAAGAACCTTATTTGCCCTTCCTATAGGGAATCATTCTGTGTTGCATGGGAATGTAGCCCAGCCCCATTTGGAAAGGCCAGTGGGACACAAGGTTTGGCACACAGGAGTCAGGCCCATGGATAGGTTCTTCCGTGAGGAATCAGGCCTGCATTGTACCTAGGCTGCTATGAGACTTGCTTTTGCTAAAACTCCCTCACCCTGGATTGACGCAGCAAATGTTTACCATGTATTTTAACTTCTTAAAATCTGTGCTAAACCTCCCAAGTATGGAATGTAACCAGTTCAACCATTTTTCCCCTTGATCTATAACATCCTTCTCTTTGAAGTAATTAGCAACATTCTTTCCTTTGTTATCTGTAAAAGGTAAGCACCTACAGCGAACCTGTGCATAGTAAATGAGGATCATCCTCAATGTAATGTACCCAGAAAAGCAATAAAAGCCTGTTCAGGCAGGATCCAGGGCCCTCTCTCTCACTTAGAGAGTGTCCATGCCATCCCATTTCTTCCACAGGATTTCTGTAGTCCTTGTGAATTTGTCTCTTGTGGCCACAGCACATGGATCCTACCGGCCAGTATCTGCATCACCTTCCATTCTAAATGACAACTTCACTGGGTAGAGAAATCTTGGATGTAGGTCCTTTGCCTTTCATGACTTGGAATACTTCTTTCCAACAAGATTTCTTTTGAAAAATCAGCTGATAGCCTTATGGGAACTGCTTTATAAGTAACTGTCTCCTTTTTCTCTTCCTGTTTTTAAGATTCTCTCCTTACCTTTAATCTTGAGTAATATAATTATGATGTGCCTTGGTGTGTTCCTCCTTGGGTCCAACTTCTTTGGGACTCCCTGAGCTTCCTGGACTTCCTGGAAGTCTATTTCCTTTGCCAGATTAGGAAAGTTTTCAATCACTATGTTTTCAAAGAAGTTCTCAATTTCTTGCTCTTGTTCTTCTTCCAGCACCTCTATGATTTGGATGTTGGAATGTTTAAAGTTGTCCCTGAGATTCCTAAGCCTCTCCTCATTTTTTTGAATTCTTGTTTCTTCGCTATTCTGGTTGAATATTTATTTCTTCCTTCTGTTCCAAATCATTGATTTGAGTCCCAGTTTCCTTCCTGTCACTGTTAGTTCCCTGTACATTTTCCTTTATTTCACTTTGCGTAGACTTCCCTTTTCCCTCCATTTTGGGACCATAGTCAACAATTTCTCTGAGCATCCTGATGACTAGTGCTCTGAACTCTACATTTGATAGGTTGGCTCTCTTCATCATTTAGTTCTATCTTTGGAGCTTTGATCTGTTCTTTCATTAGAACCATATTTTTTGTCTCAGCACAGTTGCTACAATGTAAGGGGGGAGAGCCTTAAGTATTTGCCAGGGTGGTGCAACCCACATTGTTGTGTTGTGGTGCTGTACATGGAGGAGGAGTCCAAGAGGGAACAATGCCTCTTGCTCAGCTCTCTGCTGGCTTTCAGTCACTTCCTCTGCTACACACAAGCAAACAAGGCCCCTCCGGTGCTGATTCCTGGGTGGGTGGGTTTGTGTATGTTCTAGGACCTTCTGAGTCTCTCCAAGGAACTCTTCTGTGAGGCTGGGAGTTTCTCCCTCACCACAACCCCCACAGGTTTTAACTTCCAGAGGTTTTGAGGCTCTATTTACCCATGCAAGAATCCTGGGTTGTGCAGTCTGTCTTGCTGCACAGTTGTTCCTCCCTGTTATCTGGTTATCCACATGCAAATGTAGGACCTTCCATTCCACCATCCACTGCCTTGCCTTGCATCCTCTCCACCCCAGCTGCTTATCTCCTCCCGTCCTAGCAGTATGGATGAATGTTTCTTCTTTAACTCCTTGGTTGTTGGACTTCCATACAGTTTGATTTTCTGGCAGTTCTGGTTATTTTTTGTTTTTAAATGTGTTGTTGTCCTTCTTTTGGTTGTGCGAGGAGGCAAAGTATATCTACCTATACCTCCATCTTGGCTGCAAGTCTAATCTCTTCATCTTTTCACCCAGCCCTCCAATTTCCCTCCCTTCTAACAACTGTCAATCTGTTCTCTGTATCTGAGTCTGTTTCTATTTTGTTTGTTTATTTTTTTCACTAGATTCCACATACCATTGATAATATAGTTTTGCTTTGTTTTGTTTTGTTTGCTTACTAGATTATTTTACATAACATAATATTCTCCAGGCCCATCCATGCCATTACAAGAAGTAAGACTTCTTTCTTTTTTGTGGCCAAGTAGTATTCCATTGTGTAAATATACCACAGCTTTTTATTCACTAACCTACTGGTGGAGACTTGGGCTGCTTCCAAATCTCAGCTATCATAAATAACTCTGCAATGAACATACATGTGAATACATTTTTTTGAATCAGTGTTTCAGGTTTCTTTGGATATACTCTCAGAAGTGGAATCACTGGGTCATAAGGAAAATCTATGTTTAATTTATTGAGATAACCCCATATTGTTTTCCACAGTGGCTGTACCAATCTGCATTCCCACCAACAGTGTATGAGGTTCCTTTTTCTTCACATTCTCAACACTTGTTGTTTTTTGATTTACTGATGATAGCCATTCTGACAGGTGCAAGGTGAGTTCATTGTGTTTGTAATTTACATTTCTCTGGTGATTAGTGACATCAAGCACATTTTCATATGTCTATTGGCCATCTGTATGTCCTCTTTGGAAAAGTGTCTATTCAGGTACTTAGCCCATTTTTAATGGATTTGATTGTGGGGGTTTTTGTGCTGAGTTTATGTGTTCTTTATAAATTGTAGATATTAACCCATTATCAGATATATCATTGGTGAATATGTTCTTCCTTTCAGTAGGTTGCTTTTTGTTTTCTTGATTGTTTCCTTTGCTGTGCAAAAACTTTTTAGTTTGGTGTAGTCTCATTGATTTATTTTTACTTTTGTTTTCCTTGCCTGAGGAGGTATATTAGAAAAAATATGGCTACAAGAAATGTCTGAAATTTTAGCACCTAGAACTTTTATGGTTTTTAACCTAATATTTAAGTCTTTAATCCATTTTGAATTTATTCTTGTATATGGTGTAAGAAGGTGGTCCAATTTTTTTTTCTGTATCAGTCCAAGTTTTCCATCTTATTTATTGAAGAGACTATCTTTAACCCATTGTATGTTCATGCCTGTTTGTCGAATATTAATTTACCATAAAGTTGAAAGTTTCTTCTGGGGTCTCTATTCTGTTCCATTTATCTACATGCCTGTTTTTATGCCAGTACCAAGCTGTTTTGATTACTATGGCCTTCTAGTACAGTTTGCTATCAGATAGTGTGATTCCTCCAACTTTGTTTTTTTTTCCCCCCTCAAGATCACTGTTGTTGTGTGGGGTCTTTTGTGCTTCCATATACGTTTTTGGAATATTTGTTCTAGTTCTGTGAAATACATCATTGGTATCTTGATAGGAATTGCATTGAATCTATATTGCCTTGGGTAGTACAAACATTTTAATGATGTTAATTCTTCCTATCCATGAATATAGTATATGCTTTCATTTATTTGTATCTTCTTCAATTTCTTTCTTCGGTATCTTATAATTTTTCAAGTATAGGTGTTTTATATCCATAGTTAATTTTTTTCTAGGTATTTTATTCTTTTTGAAGCAATTATAAATGGCATTGTTTTCTTAATTTATCTTCCTAGGAGTTCATTATTAGCATATAAAAATGCATCTGTTTTCTGGATATTAATTTTGTATGCTGCTACTTTACTGAATTTATTTATCAGGTCTAGTGGTTTCTTGGTGGAATCTTTAGGGTTCTCTGGGTACAGTATCACATTACCTATAAATAATGACAATCTTACTCCTTCCTTTCCAATTTGGATCCCTTTCATTTCTTCTTTTTGTCTGATTGCAGTGGTTAGGACTTCCAGTACTATGTTGAATAAGAATGGTGCAAGCAGACATACCTGATTTGTTTCCAATTTTAAAGGGAATGCTTGTAGTTTTTGCCCATTAAGCATGTTGCTGGAGGTGGGTTTTTCATATATGGCCTTTACTACGTTTAGGTATGTTGCCTCTATTCCCACTCTGCTAAGGGTTTTTAATCATAAATCAGTGCTGGGTTTCATCTAATGCTTTGTCTGCATCCACTGATATGATTATGTTGTTTTTATCCTTCATTTTGTGTAGGTGGTGTATCAGGTTTATTGATTTGTGGATATCGTACTAACCTTGCATCCCCAAATAAATCCCACTTGATCATGGTGTATGATCTTTCCAGTGTATTGCTGGATCCAGTTTGCTGATATTTTGTTGAGGATGTTAGCACCCATGATCATCAGAGATATTGGCCTACAATTTTCTTTCTTTGCAGTGTCTTTATCTGGTTTTGAAGTTAGGATATTGCTGGCTTTGTAAAATGAGCTTGGGAGTCTTCCTGCCTCTCTAATTATTAGGGATAGTTTGAGAAAAATAGGTGTTAGTTCTTCTTTGGGTGTTTAGTAAAATTCACCTATAAAGCCATCCAGTCTGGGACTTTTATTTTATAGGAGTTTTTTGATTACTGCTTCAATTTCACTAGGTCTATTCTCTCTCTTCAGATTCTCTGATTCTTTCCAATTCAGTTTTGGAAGATTGTATGCTTCTGGAAATTTATCCATTTCATCCAGATTGTCCAGTTTGTTGGAATATAGTTGTTCATAATATTTTCTTACAATCCTTTGTATTTCTTTGCAGTCAGCTGTTACTTCTATTTCATTTCTAATTTTAATTATTTAGGTCCTCTCTCATCTTTTTTTATTAATCTGGTTAAAGATTTATCAAGCTTGTTTATTTTTTCAAATAATCAGCTCTTGGTTTCATTGATCTTTGGGTTTTGGTTGTGGTTTGTTGGGTTTTTTGCAGGGGAGATTTTGTTTTATTTGTGCTCTGCTCTTTACCATTTTCCCTCTTCTACTCACTTTGGGCTTTGTTTGTTGTTCTTTATGTAGTTCCTCTAAGAGTAAAGTTAGATTATTTATTTGAGGTTTTTCCTGTTTCTTGAAGTAGGCCTGTAATGTTAAGAATTTCCCTCTTAGGATTGCTTTCACTGTGTCCCATATATTTTGGGCTGTTGTGTTCTCATTTTCAGTTGATGCAAGTTATTTTTTTATTTCTTCCTTGATGTAATGGTTCACCTATTTATTGTTTAGTAACATTTTATTTAGCTTCTATGTCTTCATTTATTTTTCAGGTTTTTTTCTTCTGACTGATTTCTAGTTTTAATACCATCATGGTCCAAGAAGGTGCTTGATAAAATTTAAATCTTCTGAAATGTATTGGGACTTGTTTTGTGTTTTAACATGTGGTCTGTCCTAGAAAGTGTTCCATATGCACCTGGAAAGAACTTATATTCTGCTGTTTGGGGGGGTGAAATGCTCTGAAGAAATCAATGAAATCTATCTGATCTAGTGTGTCATTTAAGGCTTCTCTTTTTTGTTGTTTTTCTGTCTGGGAGATTTGTACATTGATATCAATGAGGTGTTAAAATCCCCTACTCTGATTGTATTACTGTTAATCTCTCCCTTTTTGTCCTTCAAGATTTTCCTTATATATTTAGGTGCTCATATGTTGGATGTAAATGGATTGTTCCCATTATCATTATGAAGTGTTCTTTTAAGTCTCTTACTATAATCTTGGTTTTAAGGTCTATTTTGTCAGATATAAGTATTGTTACTCCAGCTTTTTGTCCTTTTCATTTCAATGAAATATCTTTTGCCATGTCTTTACTTTTAGCTTATGTGTATTTTCCATTCTGAGGTAGGTCTCCTGTAGACACCATGTATATGGGTCTTGTTTCCTTAACCATCCAGTTGCCTTATGTCTTTGATTGGTTCATTTAAGCCATTTTAGTGTGGATTTATGTAGTACACCATTCTGTGGCGTGGACCTAGCTCCCACTTGGAGATGCACAAGACCCATGCCCACAGATAGGCTCTCCTGTGGGGAATCAGGCCTGCAATGTACCTAGGCCACTATGAGTTTTGCTTTTTACTAAAACTCCCTCACCCTGAATTGAGGACATTTACTGCAAAGCAAATTCCTAAAATCCATGCTAAACCTTCCAAGGATGAGTGTAACTGATTCAACTACTTTTGCCTTTTCATTTGCAAATATCCCTCTTCTGTGATATGATTAGCAACATTGGCTCCTTTGTTTTCCATAAAAGTAACCACCTAAAGCAAACCTGTGCATAGTAAATGAGGACGATCATGTAATGGGAGGAGAAACTCAATAAAGGTCTGTCATGGCAGAGGCGGCAGCTTTTGCTCCCATTGAAAGTAAAGTCATGCTGTCCTTTTTCCTCCACAGGACTCATTAGTCTGTGTGAATGTCTCATTTCATCCATAATGACGCAGACACTGCGGGACAGTGTCTGCATCAGATTTAATCACCTAGTAATTTATTTTGAAAAAAGAACTTTCACAAACTGACTTTTTAAGGCAGAAGAAGACTGAGAAGCTGTGTTGTTAAGGGCAACAGACTTCAATTGTGATGACTCAAGCAAGCCAAAAAAAAAAAAACCTCCTGGGAGCAGAGTGTGGAAATATTTTTGAAGCCTCTATTATGTGTGCTAAAAGTAATCAAGAAACATTTTCCATATTCCCACGCAAAAAAAATAAAAATCCTTATACCTACATAACAAAAATAAATATAAAATGACAGGACTGATTTTTTTATATAACATATAGCAAGTCTGGCTACTTTGTTATTATGGTAGGTATACCTTGAATTATAAATCTTAATACCTAATAACATTAATTTGCAACATGAGCTATAAATTACCAAGTAAATTATCTTAAGTGATCCTTAGCACATTACTCTGAGATGTTATCATCTCTAATTTCAGCTGAAGAAACTAAGGTTCATAAAGTTTAAGTGGCTTGCCATTGTCATGCGACTGGCAAAGTCTGAGCCAGAGATTTGTCATAAAATCTAATTTTAATTTCAGCTCTTTTTCCAATGTACCAGTGCTGCCTCCATATATCTATGTCTATTCAACCAAATCTATATGCCTGATCCTATGAATCTACTTCTTCAATAATTCTACTTCTTCAAAATGATTTTTGATCATTTTATATTTTTAGCACTATCTTAAATGCTGGGTATTTAAAGATAAATGAGATAATCTCATTGACCCCTAAGGAGCACACAATCTACTGGGAAGACAGTAGTATCATCAGTATCAAATGGGCTAACTTTTCAAAAGTACTTTAAAAGTATCAGCTCAATCTAATCTCATAAAAATTTGAGTTGGGTAATATTAATATTTCCTTTGTAAAATAAGAAAACTAAGGCAAGACTAAAATGACGCAAAGAGTAATAAATACTAAAATAATAGTTTGTTGCTGTGAGTGTTAAAGAAATTTCTATAAAATACATCATATTTGAGCTGAGCTGTAAAGGTGGAAAGGAAGACATTTTCAGGCAAAATATACAGCATGAAAAATGTACACAATACTGAAGAGCTACACTGCCTCCACAAATGTGTTACATGCTCATGACCTCCCTGCTGTTGTAGTACTTCATTAGCTAGGATTCTCTTCCCTCATCTAAAGTATTCATCAGGGTTTATTGGTTAATTAGACATGGTTGTAAAGAAGAAAAAAGCCAAGGATGACTCCAAAATATTTCACTGGAATGATTGGAAGGATGGAGGTTCCTTAATTAAAATGGAAGACAGTGGGATGAACATTTTGAAGACAAAGGTAAGGGAAGATGGGGGGAAAAGGAAAAAGGAAATCCAAAGATGTGTGCCCTATATAGGCAGCATCTGTTGGGAGAAAGATAGGTCTTTTTCTAACGTGTATTAAAACAAATGATATAACTGTAAGAAAATTCAAGAGTTTGGTTTCAGGCATGTTAAAGGATTTATTATACATCTAAGTAAATGGTCAAGTAAGTAGTTGAATAAACAAATCTGGAGTTCCCTAAACAGGTCCAGAAAGGAAACATAATTTGGGAGTTGCAAGCTTAATTATACTATTTAAAACCATGGGACTAGATAAGTTCATCAATGGAGAGGAAAAAATAAAGGATAAACCCAATGACAGGGATCTGGAGTTTTCACTGTTAAGAGATCAGAGTCATAAAGAGAAATCAGCAAAGGAGACCAAGAAAGAATAAACAATGATGTAGGAGAAAACTCAGGAGGTTTTCTGGGAAATTATAGGGAGAGAGATGTCAAATACTGCTGACAAATCAAGTAAAATAAGAACTTAGAAGTGATCACTCTTGTGAGCAATACAGCAGTCATTGGTGACTCTAACAAGAGCAGTTCTGGTAGGATAGTAAGGAAGAAAACTTGATTTGATTGAGTTTAAAAGAGAATGAAGTACTTCTGATCAAGATGGCAGCATAGATAAACATGGTTCACCTCTTCACACAACCACATAAAAATTACAACTAAACAATAGAACAACCATCATTCAGAACTGTTAGGTATTGAGATGAAAGGAAGACCTACAATTATGGAATTAAAGGAGATACCACATTGAGACTGGTAGGTGGGGCAAAGATGTGGAATGGGTTGGTCCCACACCGATATGTGATCAATAAAAATTGAAACAGGTATGTCAGGAGTGAGGGGTCCCAGCCCCAGCAGGTCCTCCAGCCCAGGGTTCCAGTTCAAGAAAGATAAGTCTCCATAACTTCTGGCTTTAAAGTCAGCAGAAATTGAGGCTGTGGAAAACAGAAATTGCTGGAATCCAAGGCCATTCCTCTTAAAGTGCTCATGAACAGATTTACTCTGATCCACTTCTTCTGAGCTCCAGAGGTATGGCAGCATATTGAGAGACAACAGAGATATGTGGAGAAGAACTGAATTGTTCAGCATCAGGGCAAGAGCTGGGAGACAGCTTTCTCCCAGGCAGAGCCCATTGTTCCTTTTCTGAGCCTTCCTCTCACAGACTCACAGAGCCAGCAGACAGGCACCATATTAGAGACTCCATCAACCTGGCTCACACTGTTTCTCCTACCCTGGTATTCCTGGTATTATTGAAGCATTGCCACACCCAACTTTCAGGCCCGACCAAGCCATTTCCAGTGGGTTTTCCAGACAAATGGCTTGTGTTGTTCCATGATTTAGATTTTCCTAAATTCTCTTGAAAAAGCAGCACCTGGTTTCAGGAAACCCCTCACCTCTTGCTAAGTGACCCCAGGCCTGGCACTATTAGCAGCTGGCCTTGATACACAGCATGGCTTTTCCTGGGCACCACCAAGCCCAGAAAAAGTAGCAGCCATCTGAAGATCACACTGTAGCTTATGCTTTGTGACCCCAGACAGAAAACAGGCAGTGGCTGACCTTGGACATGCCAATAGCAATCAAGGCTCAACTACAACAGTAGGGTGTATACAGGCCACAAGGTGGACAAACATTGAGTACCCAGCTCCAGTAATAGGGAAGGCTGTGCCACTGGACCCTATAGGACAGGTAATGCATTAGGCCATAATATCAAGTCTGGGAGACATAGCAGCTTTACCTAGTACATAGAAACAAACACAGGGAGGCTGCCAAAGTGAGGAGACAAAGAAACACGGCCCAAATGAAAGAACAGAAAAACAACTCAGAAAAAGGACTAAAAAGTGGAGATAAGCAATCTATCAGATGCAGAGTTCAAAACACTGTTTATAAGGATGCTCAAAGAACTTAGTGAGGATCTCAGCATCATAAAAAAGATACAGTCAGAAACGAAGAATACACTAATTGAAATAAAGAACAATTTACAGGGAATCAACAGTAGAGTAGATGAAGCCAAGAATCAAATCAGTGATTTGGAACATAAAGAAGCAAAAAGCAACCAATCAGAATATTAAGAAGAAAAAATAAGGATAGTGTTAGGAGCCCCTGGTACTTCAATCATACCAACATTCACATCATGGTGTACTGGAGGGAGAAGAGAATGAGCAAGAAATTGGAAAGTTACATGAAAAAGTAATGACAGAAAATGTCCCTAATTTAGTGAAGGAAATATATTTGCAAGTCCAGGAAGCACAGACAGTCCCAAAAAAGATAAACCCATTGAAGCTGACACCAAGATACATCATAATTAATATGCTAAAGTTTAAATACAGAGAAAGAATCTTAAAAGCATCTTAAGTAAAGCCGTTAGTTACCCACAAGAGAGCTCCCATAAGATTCTCAGCTGATTTCTCAACAGAAAATTGACAGGCCAGAAAGGAGTGGCCAGAAATATTCAAAGTGATGAAAAGCAAGGACCTACAACCAAAATTACTCTACCCAGCAGTCATCATTTAGAATGGAAGGACAAATAAAGAGCTTCCCAGACAAGGAAAAGCTAAAGAAGTTCAATCACCATCAAACCAGTATTACATGAAATGTTAAAGGGTCTTTTTAGAAGAAGAAAGAAGAAAGAAGAAGAAGAAGAAGGAGGAGAAGGAGGAGGAGGAGGGGAAGGAGAAGAAGAGGAGGAGGAAGAAGAAGGAGAAGATGAGGAGGAAGAAGAAGAAGGAGAAGAGGAGGAGGAAGAAGAAGAAGGAGGGGGAGGGGAAGAGGAGGGGAAGAGGAAGGGAAGAGGAAGGGAAAGAAAGAGAAGGGAACAAGGAGGGCAAGGAGGAAGAAGGAAAAGGAGGAGAAGGATGAGGAAGAAGAGGAGGAAGAAGAAGGAGGAGGGGCAGGAGGAGGAGAAGAAGGAGAAGGAAAAGAAAAATAAAGAAGAGGAAGAGGGACAACAACAACAACAAGAACAAAACTGTGAACAATAAATCTTAATAAACACGTATCTATCAATAATTGAATCTAAAAAACAGACAAGCAAACAGAAACAGAATCATAGATACAGAGAATGTTTAGAAGGTTGCCAGTTGGGAGGAGTTTCAGGGGGATTAGTGAAAAGTGAAGGGATTAAGAAGTACAAAGTGGTAGTTACAGGATAGTCATGGGGATGTAAAGTACAGTATAGAAAATAGATTAGCCAAAGAACTTATACACATGACCCATGAACATGAAAAATGGTGTAAGGATTGTACAAGGGAGTTAGAGGTGCTGGGTGGAATGGAGCAAAGGGGGATAAATTGGGACACCTATTATAGCATAAACAATAAAATATAATTTATAACTAAACAAACTCAGACCAAGAAATTAAAAATATATACCTATCATGGAGGTAGCTTTGAAAAAGACAGAGAGAAAAAATGGTAAATGAAGAGTTAAGACAGTGAGAAGAGAAAATAAAAGTTTTGCTGTAAAATAAAGCAGAAAAATGGAGCAGTTGCTAGGTTATATTAGCTACTATTTTTTGTTTGTCATAAGTTGGAAGTAACAGTTACATGTCTGTATATTAATGGAAACTACTCAGCAGAGAAAGGGAAAATCATGATGCAGAAGGAAGAAGATCATTAATGCAGCAGTGTCCTTAAGTAGATAATAAACGATGGGAGCTAGGGAACAAGCATGATTACCACAGGTAAGAGCACAGATTGTTCCTCCATGATGATAGGAGGAAAGGCAGATTACAGGGAGACTGATGCACGTAGGCAGGTAGAAGTAGTGATGAGAATTCTGGCAGGTCTATTCTGATTATTCTATTTTCTCAGAGAGATGGGGAGAAAAGTTATTACCTGAGAATGAGGACTGAAAAATACTAGCAGCATTATTGTCAAAAATATTAAAGTCTTATACCAAAAAATGACTTGTCACAGATGTGAAACAGAAACTTTCATACACTACTAGTAGGCGTGAAAATTGATAGGACCACTTAGAAAATAGTGTGACATTATTCAGTAAATGCAAAAATGTGTATATCCTGTGATTCAGCAATGCTATTCCTAGGTTCATATCCTACAGAAATGTATGCACATGTGATCATGACCTGACCCCTGTACAAGAAAAATTGCATTTAATTATTGCCAAAATTATTTTTTAAAGAAACTGTAACAATCAGTGAGACAGTGGTTTCCATTAGGAGAAAGAAAGAGGCTGTCACCATGAATGAAAATACTAAAAGATTCTCAAACATTAGCAAGGTGCTATGTCTTAACCTGAATTATTTCTTAAACTGTGTGTGTATGCTTTATGCACTTTTTTAATTTAATTTTATTTTATTGGTTATGCTATTACGGTTGTCCCATTTTCCCCCCTTCACTCCCCTCCACCCTATACACCCTCTCCCACCCATGTCCCCCCTTTAGTCATGTCCATGTGCCATACTTATAAGTTCTTTAGCTTCTACATTTCCCATACTATTCTTGCCCTCCCCCTATCTATTTTCTAACTACTATCTATGCTACTTATTCTCTGTACCTTTTCCCCCTTTCTCCTCCTCCCACTCCCCTGTTATTAACCCTCCATGTGATCTCCATTTCTGTGGTTCTGTTCCTGTTCTAGTTGTTTGCTTAGTTTGGTTTTGGTTTTGCTTTAGGTGTGGTTGTTAATAATTGTGAGTTTGCTGTCAGTTTACTATACATGTTTTTTTAATCTTCTTTTTCTTAGATAAGTCACTTTAATATTTCATATAATAAGGGCTTGGTGATGATGAACTCCTTGAACTTGACCTTATCTGGGAAGCACGTTATCTGCCCTTTCATTCTAAATGAAAGCTTTGCTGGGTAGAGCAATCTTGGATGTAGGTCCTTGCCTTTCATGACTTTCCAGCCCCTTCTTGCCTGCAAGGTCTATTTTGAGAAATCAGCTGACAGTCTGATGGGAACTCCTTTGTAGGTTACTGTCTCCTCTCTTGCTGCTTCTAGGATTCTCTCCTTCATTTTTACCTTGGGTAATGTAACTATGATTTGCCTTGGTGTGTTCCTTCTTGGTTCCAATTTCTTTGGGAGTCTCTGAGCTTCCTGGACTTCCTGGAAGTCTGTTTCCTTTGACAGATTGGGGAAGTTCTCCTTTATTATTTGTTCAAATAAGTTTTCCATTTGTTCTTCCTCTTCCCCTTCTGGTGCCCCTATAATTTGGATGTTGGAATGTTTAAAGATGTCCTGGAGGTTCCTAAGCCTCTCCTCATTTTTTTTGAATTCTTGTTTCTTCATTCTTTTCTGTTTTATTGTTTCTTTCTTCCTTCTGGTCCACTCCATTGTTTTGAGTCCCAGTTTTCTTCCCATTACTATTGGTTCCCTGTGCATTTTCCTTCATTTCACTTAGCGTAGCCTTCATTTTTTCATCTAATTTGTGACCTCACTCAAACAATTCTGTGGGCACCCTGATCACAAGTGCTTTGAACTGTGCATCTGATAGGTTGGGTATCTCTTCATTGCTTAGTTTTATTTGCTCTGGGGCTTTGATCTGTTTTTCTGTTTGTGCCATTTTTTTGTCTTGTCGTGCCTGTTACATATGAGGGGTAGAGTCTGTTTTATGCACTTTTATATACTGTTCAATTTCAACACTAAAAAATGTTTTAATTCCTTAGTCTTGCCACTTAAACTTAACCCAGTTAACATCAATTTAAAACTTCCTCATTGGGTAAATATATCAATTCAAGATTCTCCCACTCCCCTACAATTTCCTCCTCCTCTGAAGATGATATAATTTCCCAAAGGGGTTACAAGAAATCTTGGCAGCTAGACAAAGGCTAGTAATAGTTGCTAGTAAGTACAAATATGTACTCATCTGTATTCCCTAGCATCTATTAAGGTGTGGCTCACCCCACCTGGACATCATGCACTGGTATCTAATACATATGTGCTCAGTTCCAGCCCCAAATCCATGACAATCTCAAAGGCATACCTAGACCCTCTTTCAGCCTACTAGCCCTCTCAGCACCTTTGCATGGCCCTGTAGTCTCAAGAAAATTCAGCTGCTTTCTCTGTGCCACCTTGATGAACATGACAACTAGGTGAGGCTATTCCAGGCTTGCTCACTTCTTCAGCCTTTGCTGTCCATCTTCCTGCACCATGCCATGAAAAGTAAGGTACAAATCTTGCATGTTTCTCTGATTTCATTTCCTTCAAATCTATTTCCCTACAGGTATTCACATTCTGCATCCTCTTTACTTTAAGATACATTTTATAAGCTTTGGTATTAGTACATTGGGGTCTGACTTTTAATATTTAAGAAAAGTTTTGGGTATCTAGAAAATTCTCAGGTGCCTAGTATTTGCCATTACCTTTAATTCTGTCCAGTTTTGTTTCATGTGCTTTAAATCTCTGTTATTAGGCACATATTTATGGTTGTTATATCTTCTTTATATACTGACCTTTTTAATATTATGAAATCTTTCTCTTGTAGTAACTTTTGCCTTAAAGCCTATTTTATCAGATATTGGTTTAGTTTAATTATCTTTCTTATGTTTATAGCTTAACATGGTATATTTCTTCTATCCACTTATTTTCAACATATTTTAATATTGGCCTAGAGGTCTCTGAGGTTCTCTGTTCTTTGTTTTCCAATTTTTGTCTTGTTGGCCTTCAGATTGAATAATTTCTATTGATAAAAATTTATTGACTCATTTCCATCTTTAATCTACTGTGAAACCCATTCAGTAAATTTTTATTTCAGGTATAATATTTTTATCTCTAAAATAGACATTAGATTCTTTTTTATAGTTTCAGTTTACTCGCTGAGATATTTTAACTACTTACTCATTATAGAAATATTATTCTTTATGTGTTTTAGCACAGTTATAATCACAGCTTTAAAATCTTTGTTTGTTAAATCCCACAATTGGGCTTTAACAATTTGTGACTGACAAAAGTCTGGTTATCTTTGAGTTACTCTTTTCTCCTCAGTATGGGTCACATTTTCTACTTCTTCATGTCCTGCAATTTTGGATTGCAGCCTAGAAATTATGAATGATACAGATTCTTGATTCTGCTGTTTCTTTAAAGAGTTTTATTTTTGTTTGCTTGTTTAGTAAAAAGTGAACTAGGCTGAACTCAAACTCCACATTGTGAAATCTCTGTTCAGTTCTTTTATCCTTGACAGGGAAGTCTGGTATCTTCCTGCATATGTGTCCTTCAGGGCTCATCCAGGTATTTAGGCAGGTGATAAAAAATTTGGACTCATCTTTGGGTCTCTCTCTCTTTTCTGGGATTCCTCCCCTACTTTTCATACCCTAGAAAATGAAAAGGCTGTGGCTGCCTCATACCCTATCTTTGGTAAGGCTATGGGTTTTTAATCCATGTTTTGGCTCCCTGCTGTGGCAACTGGGGCTGATCTTCATGCTGAAATCTATAAGAAATTAGAAGCCCACTCAGTGCTGTTCCTTCTTCCACATGTCTACATAAAATCCCTACATATGTCCTTACTTTGGTTTGCTCTCTAACACCTTCAGATGGTTGTGTTTTCTAATTTTTTTCAGAGTTTATGGTTACTTGTGGAAGAATTACTCTAATAAGAGCTAAAAGCCATTATCAGAAGAAACTAGCACTTGCCAATCTGGAAATGTTTGTCTATTATCTCTAGCATTGTTGTTGTCTTTGTTGTTGTTTACTCTAGATAGAAAACAGTGAAATTTCTCCTCTCTGAGCCTCTTTGTATCATTTCTTCCCTAGAGCTATAAGATTCAATCTCACTCTCTAATTATAAAAATCAGGAGGGATATCTTAACTCTGAGGGTCTCCTGTGAGGAGTAAGACACACCAGAAAGGGAAAAATACAGAGATGAGTATTTCAAAATATCTTTGTGGAGTGCAAATACATTGCGGAAAGGTTAACACATTTTAAGTCATCATTTGAACAAATTGGGTTGCTGGTCTATGCAGTCTTGAATGAAAAAGATCCCTGAGGGAGGAGAGTACAGGGGAGATAAAAACACATAGAGCTGGGCGAGAGACAGATGTGGGTAATGCCCCTCAGTAAGGTCTGAGATGGGGGGAAAGGCTGATATGTCGTAGATGAAGGGGGTGCTCCAAAGACAGCTTAGAGTCCCCAAAAATAGAGAATCCCTAAATTTTAGAACTATATCCTCATGGCACTTTAAACCTAGAAGATATTAACCAAATCATTTAAATCTGAAACCCTTATTTTGGAGGCAAGGAAACTGAGTCTCACACTTTGCCTGCCTCATAATTTAGTCAGGGGGCTCACTCCCCTCAGCACCTGTGTTGGTGCTATCACATTCTATTTAACAGTAGCCTGGGGCCTGTTTACAGTTGTGTTTTGACTAATCAATGCTGTATATGATAGCTTTAGGCCTGAGCCACTCAATTCATCCTTAAACATGCTGCAGAATTCTAATATAGAGCTTTTTGTTCTTTCTCTTTATTATCTTGGAGTTTTAATCACAGCAGAGTGCATTGAGGCTTTTTTATGATTGCATACAATACACTAGGCTCCAGCTCTCTTTTTAATTATGATAAAGTCATGTGGCCTCTCATGGATTGCTTGGTTTTGTGTCCAGTTATAGATGGCTCACAGGATTCTAAAAGATTAATTCAGATTAGCTCATAAATATATTGAAGGAAGTATCTATCAGGTGTTCCTGTCTGTCTGTGTGACTTTTATTGACAATAATAAAATGATATGAGTTTCAAACTCCCTTTCCCATGCTGCCTTCTGATTTAATCATTAGTCAGATTTTGCATTCATCCCTAAGGTATCTTTTTATCATCTCAAATACGAATGAGAAACAAACCAGTGAATTTAAGAAATTGTGTCTTAAATAATTCTTTTATGTCCACAGGTTTGTTCTCTCCTCTCGATATCTGGGTTAACATCTTCTGGACAAATTGAAATACATCAATATAAATATAATTTCTCTATACTCGAAAGATATAATAGTATGTGTTTCTAATGACATCAGTTGCCAAGTGAACAGTTGTTCATAACCCAAGGTCAAGAGTTGCTCTGTTTTTTTTAAATAATGCACCATATCCTTCTGTACTCCTGCCAATCAATAACAGCCCAAAGAGTAATTTAACAAATAATGCCAAGATGTCCAATGTATCAAAGAGTAACCTACCCTTTAGGGAGAATAAACCTAAGTATTGGGACTTCCTATTTCCTTCACTTAAATAAAAAATATAAATTCTTTTTAAATCTACAAACATTCACCACACTATTTTAAGGCTATAACTGTTACTAGACTTGATCCCCAACAGCCTAAAGAAAATAAATAATGCTAGCTCCCATGAGCCTCCAGACAATTTTACCCTATCGGAATATAATTGGTGTGCAATATTAATGGCTACATTCATACCTAATTATTTTTGTCACTATCTTAAGGTTAACTTAGGAATCTTCTCTCTCACTAATTATTAAATGCACTTACTCAATAAACAAATATTTGGGTACCTGCTAGGTGCCAGACAGCATATAAAAGCAGGACCAAACTAGACAAAGGAATAATATGGGCACTGAGGCAGAGGAAGGCAAGTGCATAATTTTCCTTGTATGAGCCAAGAGCATCTTTGGCTGTTCAGTCACATCTAACTTCTCAGCAACACTGATTGATCTTGGGTCTTGGACAATCTTACCTCTATTAATTTCTACCCACTGAAGAGACTGTAGCAAGAAAAATAGATTGCATTGAATAAGGACTTATTTTACTGGTAACTTGTAATTCAGCCCAAGTTATTGCTAATCCTTGAAAAGTATCCACTTTGAGCTAATTTTCAAGAAAAAAAATGTGACAATCACATATGGTAATAACCAGGTAAGTAATTATAAGAGTAGCAGTACCAGAAAGTCATATGGAAAATGCATTTTTGTACTATAATGTTACATGCCAATTATACTTCAATTTAAAAAGGAAAAGAAAATGCACGTTTGCATATGTGTTTCAGTTGTGTTAACAGTGTAAATGACATGTACATAAAGTATAAATGACAGTAAGTATAGTGGTATCAAGAATGTTTTTAAGGCCCAGAATCGTGTGGCTCAGTGGATTGAGTGCCAGATTGCAAAGCAAAGAGTCACCAGTTTGATTCCTAGTCAGGGCACATGCCTGGGTTATGGGCCAGGTCTCCAGTGGGGGTCGCATGTGAGAGACAACCACACATTTATGTTTCTCTCCCTCTCTTTCTCCTCCCCTTCCCCTCTCTCTAAAAATAAATAAATAAAATCTTTAAAATTACATCTATAGTTTTTAAGGTAAATTAGGCTTTATATCATTTTGATTTTTTTTCAGAAACTAGCAACCCTGACCAAAATGTCTGAATAGATAAACTATCTCTAAGATGCATATAATTTTTGACCTTATGATGCTTTATTAACAACACAAAAATATGTTTTTATGTAGCATAACTTCTTGAGTTCTTTGTCGAACTAATACATCTTGAAACAAAGTGCAGAATACAAGGTGAGAGCATACTTGATAAGATTAGAAAAGAAGATATGTGCTTATAGTTTAGCACTATAATTATATTTTTGATACACAATATCCCTGAGGGTTTTACTTCAAAAATAATCCTCTGTGAGTCTACCTCAAGACACTAATACATACAAGTATTCATGATGAATTATTAATAAAAACTGGAATGTCTGAAGCTTTAAATAAAGTTAATTAATTTATTCCCTTTTTAAAAATGAGTCTATTATGCCACAAAATGATGTGATGAGCACAATCATTAATATTAAACTAAAATATAAAAATTAAATGTGAAAACATCTCAAACACATTTGCTTAAGCATAAGTAAAAGAAAAAATGTAACCAGATGAAGGTGACATCAAGTAAGATTTTGAGCATCCTGGTGGAAAAATAAAGACTGCTACCTTATTTTGATAAAAACAAAAATATGTATAGAGTTTCTCACTTACTACAATTTTTTAAAATAACTGAAAATTTGAAAGGTTAAAGGGCACTTTCAGAGGACCCGCACTGTGGTGGCTCTGGGGATTAGGTCAGGAACAAAACAGACATGTCTCCTGCCATTATAGAAATTACACACTGAGACAGATGAGAATTGAGAATATACAGCATTACAAATCACAATGAAACAACCAAGTGCCTACTTTACATTAGGACCTACACACCTCCAGTTCCCAAAAGTAAATACACAGAGCCTTTTATTACTGGTTTTAATGTTTTTATCATCAATTACTATGAAGCATAACACAAATAAATTTTAAGGAACTTTACCTAGGTCTTACAATCACTGTCTCTGGGTTCCAGTTCCCAGCTCCTTTTTTCTTAAAAGTCATAAAAAAGCCACAGTGTTTACTTCATATTGAAAAAGCTATGAAAAATAATAATCCATTTTGCAGATGGCTTTCATATATATTTAACCCCAGTGATGGTATCACACAGAATATGTGGCCCATGGCCCAGCCAACATGGAAAATATAAATGAATATACGTAGCATGGTTGCAGTGTTCAACCTGGTTTTTCACCACCAGTTCTAGGCTCCATAAAACCAACTCAGTAGAGACAGATATTGATCATGAATAAAGTAAAGAGATCAACTCTGTCCATTTCTCCTCATTTTGCCAACAAGCTCCTCAAGGCCAGGGTGCATGTCTGCTTCATTCTGTAAATCTTCATTAGGCCTAGCCCAGGGCTTTCCACAAAGGGAGCCTTCCAGGTACCCTTGAGAGAGCAGAAGACATTAAAGGATTCAGTGAGGTATTTTGCATAAAAGTGAATTTGGCGTCTTGAAACAGAGGATAGATAAATATAATGGAAAAAAAACATGCATGTGAGAAAATAGAAAAGTTGAGATTGGAATTATGGGTGAATTGGGGTAGCCAGAGGAAGGCCCAGAAAACCAGGTCAGAGAGCTGGATCTCTGAAGAAAATGAAAAAACATTAAAAGGCATTCTAGATGCATTTCTCTTCCTTATGCTGGAAGGAGGTTGTAGGAAGCTTGGGAGGGAAAAGATATGCTAAGAATCCTGAAACACTAATTCAAAAGTATATATATACCATTATGTTCATTGCAGCAATATTTACAATAGCCCAGATCTGGAAACAACCCAAATGCCTACAAATATATGAGTGGATAAAAACACTGTGGCACATTTACACAATGGAATACTACACCACCATAAAAAAGAAGGTAATCTTACCTTTTGCAACAGTATGGCAGGCCTGGAGATTATTATACTAAGTGAAATAAGCCAGTAAGAGAAAGACAAATACCACATGATCTCACTTATATGTGGAATTGAATGAACAAAATAAACTGAAGAATAAAATAGAAACAGAGACATGGAAACATGGAATAGACTAATAGCTGTCAGAGGGGAAAGGGGAGAGAGGGGAGTGAATGAAAGAAGGTGAAGGGATTAGCCAAAGAACATATATGCATAGCCCATAGACACAGACAACAGTGGTGTGATGGCCAGAGGGAAGGGGGTGGAGGTTGGCAAAGGGGGAAAAATGGGAACATCTGATAGTGTCAGTAATAGAAGTAAATTTTAAAAAGGGGCACCTAAAAAAAGAGATAGAGGGATGGAGTTTAAGAAACTATCAGGATGTGCCCTGGCTGGCATTGCTCAGTGGGTTGAAGGTTGGCCTGTGAAACAAAGGATCACCGGTTCTATTCCCAGTCAGGGTACATGCCTGGGTTGCCAGCCACCTCACCAGTGAGGGGCTCAAGAGGTAACCACACATTGATGTTTCTCTCTCTCCTTCCTCCTCCATCTAAAAATAAATAAATAAGATACATTCTTTTAATTTTGTAAAAGAAACTATCAGGATGTGATTAAAGAAAGTGAAAAGGGATGAGGGCCAGAATTAGTGGTAATGAAGTTATAATAATTAACATTAGGAGGAAATATGGAGAAGGGGAGGGAATTCCCATTGATTTGTCTGACTGAAAGAATAGCAATGCTAGAAACAAAAGGGAACCTCAGTGTAATCAGGAAGTGAGTCAATTTGGAAAGTTGATGAGTTTGTTTTTAAACATGTTGAGCTTGAGTTGATACTGAAGGTATAAGTGAAAATATTGAATCAATAGTTATTTATTTGTAACTTAAAATCTGCTTCCTTTCTTAAAATTAGTGAATTCATTTCATTAAATTCAAAATATGGCAATAAAATTGTTTTGTTTGTAATGACAGCAATACAAAAGCCCACCAATATAGTTAGGGAAATAAGCATTACCAGGTATCAATGAGTTAATTAGGGGAACATTGAAAATTCAGAGCTAGAGCTGAAAAGTGAGGGAGGTCTAGAACTATAGATTCAGGGGTCATCTGAATGCAAATTTTTTGAGTGCCTGTTGTGGGCCAGGCACTGTTCTTGGCACAGAGTATATAACAGCAGCAATAAAGAATCTAGAATGCTATTAAGAAAGTGGTATGGGAAATAATCAGAGCCCAGAGAAATTGTCTTGAAGCTACATTTGCATAAGAACACTGGTTTTATTTAGATGGAAAGATTTTTTAAAGTGACTTAGAGGTAGGGCTAAGGGAGGTAACAGGAGGCATAAAGCCTCCTCCTCAAATCATTACTTGCCCATAACAATGTGCTGAAAAATGAAACATGGTCTCCACCCTCATGGAGCTTACAGTGTAGTCTAGAAGAGAGATTACATTTTAAGAGAAGGAAAAAGGGACGGTAATGAAAGAAAAGATATTATGTAAGAGAATAACTCAAATGAGGTGGAGGACATAATTTAGATTGTCAGAATCAAGTGGCCTTCTGAATAAGTGATGTTCGAAGCCTGAAGAATGAGTTTGAATGAAAGCAGGAGAAAGAGATTTGCAGAGAGAATGGCATGTGCAAAAGGCCTGAAGCAGAAATGGGCTTGCCACCTTTGAGGACCAGGGATAAGAGGCCAGGTAGCCAGTTCAGAACAAACAAAGGGGACAGGGCACAAAATTAGGTTGAAGGACTAGATATTTTACAAATGAGGAAAATGAAGCTCAAAGAGATTAAATAACATACCCAAGTTTACCCGGCTGGAAACTCAAAGTCAGTTTCAGAACCCAGATCAGTTTGACCCAAAGTCTACACTCCTAGTTAGTCCAAAAGACTCTCCAAAACTTTCGATCACCTAAGGAACTTAAGAAAAAATTCCTGGTCCTTACCCCAAAACTTCAGAATTCCATGTGGATGAGGATTAGTTAGAGCCACACAGGAAAGTCTTTCTGTGGACTAAGAGAATCTGTTCTGTGCTTCTCTCCAAGTTTTTGGAGCTTACTGGCAATTTTTGACATTCCTTGGCATACAGATAAATCACTCGAATCTCCACCTGCATCTTAACACAGCATTCCGTGTTCATGTGTGAGTCCAAATTTTTCCCTTTTTGTTAGGACACCAAACAAAATTGGGAGAAGGTCCATCCTAATGACTCCATTTTAACCTCATCATCTATAAAGACCCTATTTCCAAAGACCTTCCAAATTTCCAAAAGTCACATTCACAGGTTCTGAGGTTAAGATTCCAACAACTTTGGAAGATACCATTCAACCCATAGCCAGGGCTATTTACAAAGATGCGAGCAGGGAGAGCACAAGGACCATGCAGCCCCACAAACTAGCAACAGCAATTTCCCATCACCATTCATGGTGACCTGCAGGAGAGAGCTGGGGAAGTATATATCCCAACTTCCCTCCCTCCAACCTCCTGCCTGGGCTACAGCCAACTGGAAGCCATTCTTCTGAGACGTGGAACAAAATGAACAAAAGTCAAAAGTAGGACCAGAGGGCCAAACAAGATATCTAACCAGAAGGCCCCGAAAACCTTTAAAAACAGGCCCTGGGAAATGTTTTTACTCACATGCAGTTTAGAATGTTTGCCACATTAAAACAGTTATAAAGACAAAGTCTTGAGCATCAATGAGTCCTACTCATGTAAACTAGTACTTGTTTCATTTTTAAGAAAAAACAGATATGAAGGAATTTGTACTACTCAATAAGAAAGACATCTACTGATTTAATTGAAAATGAAAAACTTTTTTTAAATTTATAAACCTGTAGCTTGAAAATAACATTCCTATTTTTGAACCTTAAGGCCAGGTGATTTGAGAGATGAAGAAGAGTCAGTTATCACAACAGAAATAACCAGCACTTGTCTCTCATTGCCCATGACAAAAGTCTCATGCTTCTGTGACATGGTGTTTGCAGAAATTGTGAATTAATTGAAAAAGACTAAGTAATTGAGCTCCAAAACTCAGAAATAAACACACACATATGCACAACAGCACACTGAAAGAGCAGAAGGAAAACGATATCAGTGTGTATCTTCTGCCAAGGAGGGAAGCTCTTATCTCCAAAATTTTGTCTGCTTCCCCCGTTTTGAATGCACAAAGCATTCATTGAGCTGAAGATGGTAACTGTGAGTTTAGCACCATCATTTTGTCAATTAATTTGACTTTCACCTAGGGGTTGTTTTTCTAGAATACGGGATTACTATATCATAAAATGCTAATTGTTTTTGCTATCCTGCATGACCTGCCTATAACACGAGATGCAAATTAAGACATAATATAATTATGAGTGCTCTCACCCTGTTCAAATGTATTTTCTTCTCCAACAGGCTCAGATAAGTGGCCCTTATTTTGTTTAATTTCCAGCATCCTACTCTATCTCTTCTTTCAGCTTAGGGAATGTGCCCTGGAGAAATGCCTGATGTTACAATATGACAGTGAAGCTTCTTGTTTCAAACAAAAATATCAGAACTTCTCATTCAAATAAGTCTTGTGTTTCTAAATAGCTTGGGAGGCTAAATATTTAGTCCACATGGCTCTAT
This sequence comes from Phyllostomus discolor, assembly GCF_004126475.2. Lineage (NCBI taxonomy): Eukaryota > Metazoa > Chordata > Mammalia > Chiroptera > Phyllostomidae > Phyllostomus > Phyllostomus discolor. The sequence goes on along the minus strand of NC_040903.2, from coordinate 129,433,231 downwards.
TTTTATACCAGTGAACTCTTGTTAAAATACTATATCAAGACAGACTCTAAAAGACCAAAGATGCAGCATTAGAGAGGGATGACCTACACCAGCTTGAGAGGCATGTACAAAGCAGAGCTGTATGTTGCCTTAATGACCATAGAGAGTTTGCAGAGTTAGAAACCTCTTCTTTACCACCAGCTGTGAAAGCCTCCTCTGAACCTTGCTGCCAACAGCCCACCCTGATTCAGGCCCATTATCCCACAAGGACAGAATGAAATGCATTACAAATAGAAGTATTTCCAAAAAACGAAAGGGGGGGAAGGGAAGGAGAAGAGAGGACAAGAGAGGGGAGGGCAGGAGAGGAGAGGAGAAGGGAGGGGAGGGGAGGGGAAGGAGAAGAGAGGAGACTAGAGGAGGTATAAAATAAGAACATATTTTCACAAAGTATCTGAAAAACCTCCTGTTGACAAGACATTAAACACTTAAGAATGTTGCAGAGTATGAAGTTATGAGAAATTGAAATTGTTGAAGTATTCAACCACAGGAGAATGGTTAAATAATTTACAGACCAGGGGTGCAATAGAATAATTTAAAGTTATTGAATAGACCTATTTTCATTGACATACAGAGTTGTCAGGTGAGAAAAGCAAGTTAAAAACCTAAATGTATAATGAGATCTCATTTTTTAAATATGTTTGTTTGTAGGTATCTGTGAATATGTGTGTATGCGTAGAGAGAAGAGATGAAGAGAAAGAAGAAATTATTCTCATTAAATACCAAGATATAAATGAATATTTTTGAGAGGGAGAAATTATGGGAAAACTACATGGTTTTTGCTTGTTTCTATTTTCTTATTTTTCTACAAAATTATGACTTAAGAGGTCTGTCCATAAAGTATCCAGTCACGTGATATGAAAAATAGAGATGTTTATTGAAGAATACAAAAGATACAAAAACACTGTACACAGGACAATGATGCCTCAGTCCCCTACAAAGTAGGTACCTTGGGACCCTGTCACAATTCTCCCAGCATCACTTCTACTATTCAAAACACTCTGCATAAATCCTTTCTTGGAATTGCCACCAAAGGGCCAAATCTGACAATGATGTTTAAAACTTGTGAATATAGACTTCTGGCCAAGATGGAGGCATATATAGATAAACTTTGCATCTTCGCACAACCAAAAGAACAATAACCAATTTAAAAACAAAAAATAACCAGAACTGCCAGAAAATCGAACTGTATGGAAGTCTGACATCCAAGGAGTTAAAGAAGAAATCTTCACTCAGACCGAAAAGAGGGGTGGAGACCAGAAGCTGGGCTGGAGAGGATTTGCAGCAAGGTGGTGGCTGGCAGACCAGTTGGTCCTACATTTGCATACGGATAAACTAGGAGGAACAACTAGGGAGCAAGACAGACCACACAACCCAGGATTCCAGCACAAGAAAAGAGATACTCAAAAACTCTGCTTGTAAAAATCAGTGGGGGTTGCAGCATCAGGAGAAACTCCCAACCTCACAGGAGAGGTTGTTGGAGAGACTTAGGGGGTCCTAGAAGTACACAACCAACCCACCTGGGAATCAGCACCAGAAAGGGTACAATTTGTTTGTGGGTAGCAGAAGAAGTCACTGAAGGTGGGGCAAGAGTCAAGCAAGTGCATTGTTCTCTCTCTGACCTCCTTGCCTATATACAGCATCATAACACAACAACATGGATTGCCCCATCCTCAAAAATGCCTAAGACTCCACCACTTACACTTAACAGTTGTACCCAGACAAAGAAATATGACCTAAATGAAAGAACAGATCAAAACTCCAGTGATCTTTTGAGTGACTAAGAGATAGCCAACCTATCAGATGCACAATTCAAAACACTGGTAATCAAGATGCTCACAGAAATGATTGAGTATGGTCACAAAATAAAGGAAAAAGTGAAGGCTATGCAAAGTGAAATAAAGGAAAATATACAGGGAACCAATAGTAATGGGAAGAGAACCAGGATTCAAATCAATGATTTGGAACAGAAGGAAGGAATAAACATTCAGCCAAAACAGAATGAAGAAAAAGAATTCCAAAACACAAAGAGAGGCTTAGCAACCTCTGGGACAACTTTAAACATTCCAACACCTGAATCATAGGTGTGCCAGAAGAAGAAGAGGAGAAGCAAGAAATTGAAAACTTATTTGAAAAAAAATAATGAAAGAAAACTTCCCCAATCTGGTGAAGGAAATATACTTCCAGGAAGTCCAGGAAGCCCAGAGACTCCCAAAGAAGTTGGACCCAAGGAAGCACAAACCAAGGCACATCATAATTAAACTAGACAAGATTAAAGAGGAGGAGAGAATCTTCAAAGCAGAAAGAGAAAAGGAAAGAGTTACCTTCAAAGGAGTTCCCATAAGACTATCAGCTGATTTCTCAAAAGAAATCTTGCAGGCAAGAAGGGGCTGGAAAGAAATATTCAAAATCATAAAAAGCAAGGACCTACATCCAAGATTACTCAATCCAGCAAAGCTATCATTTAGGATGAAAGGGCAGATAAAGTGCTTCCCAGATCAGGTCAAGTTAAAGGAGTTCATCATCACCAAGCCCTTATATGAAGTGTTAAAGGGACTTATCTAAGAAAGAGAATAAAAATATGAACAGTAAAATAACAACAAACTCACAACTATCAACAACTGAACCAAATACAAAAACAAACTAAGCAAACAACTAGAACAGGAAGAGAATCACAGAAATGGAGATCACCTAGAGGGTTTTCCATGGGAAAGGGGAGAGAGAGAATGGAGGAAAAGGTAAAGGGAATAAGAAGCATAATTGGTGGGTACAAAATAGAGAGAGGGATGTTAAGGATAGTATAAGAAATGTAGAAGCCAAAGAACCTATATGTATGACCCATGGGCATGAACTAAGGGAGGGGAATGCTGGAGGGAAGAGTGTGCAGGGTGGAGGGGAATAAAGGGGAGAAAAACATGGGACAACTATAATAGCGTAATCAATAAAATATACTTTTAAAAAGAGGTTTACCTAGAAGTCTTATTGATATTCTTTGGTCCAACCTTGCATTGTAGCCCTTGCTTCTACTATACCTTGTCTCAGCATTAAAGCTGCTCCATATCTTCTGAGTTGTCATTTCAAGAGTAGAACACTGTAGATGTACCATTTCAGTCATTTTAGTTTGCTAACACCAAGCACTGCAATGTTTACATGTTCCATTTCTTTACATTTTCCAGTTACCTGGTTCATGCTCACGTTCCATATTCCAATTGTATGTGCTCTGCAGCACTGTACTTTTCTTTTGCCTTTGTGCACATCAGCTACTAGATGTCCTTCCCACTTTGGATTTAGTTGTGTCATTAGCAACAGTGCTATTCATACTTACTCTCTGCTCTTGCCAGTAAAAGTTTCAGTGTTTTCTGACATGAGAGTCTCATCTTTCAGCACTAGCTTATCTTTCT